>NC_042975.1:9929860-10277360 GCF_901001165.1 Salmo trutta | reverse complement strand
AGTGAATAGGGCCTCCGCAGTCTGTAGGGCCGTAGGGAGACCGGGCAAAGGGAGGAGACGGCAGGATTTAGAAAACCGATCTACAACGACCAGGATCGTGGTGTTGCCCTGCGAGGGAGGAAGATCTACCAAGAAGTCCACAGACAGGTGTGACCACGGCCATTGTGGAACGGGTAGGGGTTGTAACTTCCCTCTGGGCAGGTGCCTGGGAGCCTTGCACTGGGCGCACACCGATCAGGAGGAATCATAAACCCTCACGTCCTTGGTCAAGGTGGACCACCAGTACTGCCCACTAAGGCAACGTACCATCCGACCAATGCCAGGATGACCAGAGGAGGGTGGGGCCCAATAGATCAAACGGTCACGGACAGCAGACGGAACGTACAAGCGCCCAGCTGGACATAAGGGGAGAGTGGGCTCTGTGCATAACGCCCGCTCGATGTCCGAGTCCAGCTCCCACACCACCAATGCCACCAGGCAAGAGGCCGGAAGTATGGGAGTGTGATCCATGACCCGCTCCTCTGTGTCATATATCCAGGACAGTGCGTCTGCCTTAGCATTCTGGGAACCTGGTCTGTAGGACAGAGTGAAAACAAAATGGGTAAAGAACATGGCCCACCTTGCCTGGCGAGGGTTCAGTCTCCTCGCTGCCCGGATGTACTCCAGATTGCGGTGGTCAGTCCAGATGAGGAAAGGGTGTTTAGCCCCCTCAAGCCAATATCTCCACGCCTTCAGAGCCTTGACAACAGACAACAGCTCCCGGTCCCCCACATCATAGTTTTGATCCGCTGGGCTGAGATTCTTCAAAACGAAAGCACAGGGGCGGAGCTTTGGTGGCGTGCCCGAGCGCTGAGAGAGCACGGCTCCTATCCCAGCCTTGGATGCATCCACCTCCACTATGAACTCCAAAGAGGGATCCGGATGAGCCAGCACGGGAGCCGAGGTAAACAAAGCCTTCAGGTGACCAAAAGCCCTGTCCGCCTCAGCCAACCACTGCAGTCGCACCGGTCCCCCCTTCAGCAGTGAGGTAATGGGAACCGCTACCTGACCAAAACCCCGGATAAACCTCCAGTAGTAGTTGGCAAACCCTAGAAACCACTGCACTTCCTTTACCGTGGTGGGAGTCGGCCAATTACGCACGGCTGAAATGCGGTCACTCTCCATCTCCACCCCTGAAGTGGAAATGCGGTACCCTAGTAAGGATACGGACTGTTGGAAGAACAGACATTTCTCAGCCTTGATGTACAGGTCATGCTCCAACAGTCGACCAAGCACCCTGCGCACCAGGGACACATGCTCGGTGCGTGTAGCGGAGTATATCAGAATGTCGGCGATATACACCACTACACCCTGCACGTGCAGGTCCCGGAAAGTCTCGTCAACAAAGGCTTGGAAGACTGATGGAGCATTCATCAACCCGTACGGCATGACGAGGTACTCATAGTGCCCTGAGGTGGTACTAAATGCCATCTTCCACTAGTCTCCCTCCCGGATACGCACCAGGTTATAAGCGCTCCTGAGATCCAATTTTGTGAAGAAGCATGCCCCGTGCATTGACTCGATTGCACTGGCGATGAGAAGCAGCGGGTAGCTGTACCTCACTGTGATCTGATTGATACCCTGATAGTCAATACACGGGCGCAGACCTCCATCCTTCTTCTTCACAAAACATAAACTCGAGGAGGCAGGTGAAGTGGAGGGCTGAATGTATCCCTGCCCCAGGGATTCGGAGACATATGCATCCATAGCCGCCGTCTCCTCCTGTGACAGAGGATACACGTGACTCCTGGTAAGTGCTGCATCTACCAGGAGATTTATCGCACAATCCCCCTGTCAATGGGGTGGTAATTGAGTCGCCTTCTTCTTACAGAAGAAATTGGCATATTCTGAGGGGATGCGCACGGTGGAGACCTGGTCTGTACTTTCCACCGTAGTCGCACCATTGGAAACTCCTACACACCTTCCTGAGCACTCTCGTGACCACCCCTTGAGAGCCCTCTGTCGCCACGAAATAGTGGGTCATGACAGGCCAACCAGGGTAGGCCCAGCACCACGGGAAATGTAGTAGAATCAATAAGGAAGAGACTGATTCTCTCCTTGTGACCCTCCTGCGTAACCATGCTTAGTGGAGCGGTGGCCTCCCTAATCAGCCCTGACCCTAATGGTCGACTATCTAGGGCGTGCACAGGGAAGGGCATATCCACAGGAACAAGGGGGATCCCTAAACTATGAGCAAATGAACAGTCAAAAAAATTCAGGGAATGGCACCTCCTCCGGTCGCCCTAAGCGCAGCACCTCCCAGCTCCATGGGCGTCGGAGCGGAGGCCCTGGGGGATGGAACTGACAGGCCCCGATCAGGATGTCCGCGGGGAGCCAGCAGATTGTCCAGCCGGATGGACAGATCAACCAGCTAGTCCAATGTGAGGGTAGTGTCTCGACAGGCTAACTCCCGACGAACGTCCTCGCACAGACTGCACCGGTAGTGATTGAACAGGGCCCTGTCGTTCCATCTCGCGCTGGCGGCCTAGGGTCCGGAAGTCCAAAGCGAAATCCTGCGCACTCCTCGTCCCCTGCCTCAGGTGGAACAGACGTTCACCCGCCGCTCGACCCTCAGGCGAGTGGTCGAAAACTGGCCGAAGTGGCGGGTGAACTCTGTGTAATGGTCCAACACAGAACGCTGCCCAAACAAGGAGAGGGACCGACTTCGGCGGAAGTCGTGACACATCCTGTTTGCAACAAGGCACTAAAGTAATACTGCAAAAAATGTGGCAAAGCAATTAACTTTTTGTCCTGAATACAAAGTGTTACAGTGAGGGAAAAAAGTATTTGATCCCCTGCTGATTTTGTACATTTGCCCACTGACAAAGAAATGATCAGTCTATAATATTAATGGTAGGTTTATTTGAACAGTGAGAGACAGAATAACAACAAAAAAATCCAGAAAAACCCATGTGAAAAATGTTACAAATTGATTTGCATTTTAATGAGGGAAATAAGTAATTGACCCCCTCTCAATCAGAAAGATTTCTGGCTCCCAGGTGTCTAATATACAGGTAACGAGCTGAGATTAGGAGCACACTCTTAAAGGGAGTGCTCCTAATCTCAGCTTGTTACCTGTATAAAAGACATCTGTCCACAGAAGCAATCCATCAATCAGATTCCAAACTCTCCACAATGGCCAAGACCAAAGAGCTCTCCAAGGATGTCAGGGACAAGATTGTAGACCTACACAAGGCTGGAATGGGCTACAAGACCATCGCCAAGCAGCTTGGTGAGAAGGTGACAACAGTTGGTGCGATTATTTGCAAATGGAAGAAACACAAAAGAACTGTCAATCTCCCTCGGCCTGGGGCTCCATGCAAGATCTCACCTCGTGGAGTTGCAATGATCATGAGAACGGTGAGGAATCAGACCAGAACTACATGGGAGGATCTTATTAATGATCTCAAGGCAGCTGGGACCATACTCACCAAGAAAACAACTGGTAACATACTACGCCGTGAAGGACTGAAATCCTGCAGCGCCTGCAAGGTTCCCCTGCTCAAGAAAGTAGATATACATGCCCGTCTGAAGTTTGCCAATGAACATCTGAATGATTCAGAGGACAACTGGATGAAAGTGTTGTGGTCAGATGAGACCAAAATGGAGCTCTTTGGCATGAACTCAACTCGCCGTGTTTGGAGGAGGAGGAATGCCGCCTATGACCCCAAGAACACCATCCCCACGTCAAACATGGTGGTGGAAACATTATGCTTTGGGGTGTTTTTCTGCTAAGGGGACAGGACAACTTCACCGCATCAAAGGGACGATGGACGGGGCCATGTACTGTCAAATCTTGGGTGAGAACCTCCTTCCCTCAGCCAGGGCATTGAAAATGGGTCGTGGATGGGTATTCCAGCATGACAATGACCCAAAACACACGGCCAAGGCAACAAAGGAGTAGCTCAAGAAGAAGCACATTAAGGTCCTGGAGTGGCCTAGCCAGTCTCCAGACCTTAATCCCATAGTGCTTCTATATTTAATAATGTCAACCTACTCAATTCATATTCATTATATAGATACAGTAGGCACACTTTATCTTGTCTGGTTTAGCATCCCAGATATAGCAAAATATGTTTTGCCCATATGATTTCAAAAATGAATCATCAGGAGTAGGCAGTGCCATAAGTAAGTGAGTAAACTGAGATATGACTAAGGAGTTAATCAGGGCAATGTTTCCGTAAATAGACAGGTATTTACGTCTCCATAGTTGTAGGATCTTGTCTAAGTTTTCTATTGAAATTCATTGTGGAGAACTCATTTACATCATGTGTGATATGTATACCAAGTACTGTATGTCTACTTCACCGTCAGCCCATTTTTATAGGTAAACTGCAGGGTAATGTAAAAGTAGTATTTTTTTAAAGCTCCAATACTTAATATTGTACACTTATCATAATTAAGTTTTAGTCCAAAGAGTCAAGAAAAGTTATCTAGATCTTCAATGAGACATTGCAAGGATCTAGCTTGCGGTCCTAATGTAAAACTTGATTCATCAGCATACATGGACATCTTTTTTTTTAAGCCTTGGATTTCTAATCCTCTAATGTTGTTATTTCATCTGATTTTAATAGCTAGCATTTCGATGGCCATAACGAATAGATATGGTGACAGTGGACAACCTTGTTTAACTCCTCTTGACAATTCAAAACTCTCTGAGAAGTAGTCGCTATTTACTATTTTATACCGAACTTAAGTCTTGGTTGAATCTTTGCTGTGTGCATTTCAGTCATCATGCACTGTTGGAATTAAGATATCTAAAGGCTTTCCCAAAAAGCCTTCCCAATTAAATATTGACAAAGTATAACTACTTGGCAGAATGATATCATGATGATTTGTATCAATCAGGATGGCATTTGTTTTACAAACTCTGCCATCACACTGTAGGCCTACATTGTAGTACAGAAACACTGCTAGCCAAATGCTATCTTGCTAGGTACGCAATTGAATTAAAGGGGAACTACACACTCTCCCCCCCCCCCCCACAATTTTTATTTTATTTTTTCCAGACCAACATTTTTTGAGAGAGTCAAAACTTTAAAAAAAACCTATAGGAAAACTCAAACTATAGGAAAACAGCATTTTTCACACAGGGCACCTTTCCTTCAGGCCATTTGGAAAAACATTTGCAAAATTAGAGTATACCTACTTCTCCAGGCACCACTACACCACGGGGTATCAGTTATCCCAAGTTTTTATTTATTTAACTAGGCAAATCAGTTAAGAACAAATTCTTATTTACAATGACGGCCTACACCGGATGATGCTAGGCCAATTGTGCACCGCCCTACGGGACTCCCAATCACAGCCAGATGTGATACAGCCTCTAGCACTGAGATGCAGTGCCTTAGACCGCTGCGCCACTTGGGAGTTGTTACCTCGGTAACTCAAACACCTCTTCCCCCTCAGGAGGTTAAAAAAGTTTGGCATGAACCCTCAAATCCTCAAAAAGTTCTACAGCTGCACCATTGAGAACATCTTGACTGGTTGCATCACTGTTTGGAATGGCATCAGCACCACGGAAACAGTACATCAAGTCTGACACCAACGGGCTCTTGAACAGGTTCTATCCCTAAGCCATACAACTACTAAATAGCTAACAAAATTGCTACACGGACTATCTGAGTTGACCCTTGTATTTATTTCACAGGACTTGACACACTCACACACACTGACACTCCAACACACACATAACATGCACAAACATTGTATTGACTCAAACATTGTACACACACGCACACACTCAAGTACAATCTTCATTTACCCTGCTGCTACTCTGTTTATCATACATCCAGATGCCTAGTCATCTTACCCCTATACATATCTACCTCTATCACTCCAGTATCCCTGCACCTTATGGTATTGGAACTGAGCCTGTATACATACAGTAGAGCTTCTTACTTACTTGTGTTATTCTCATTTCTTATTTTTATTTATTGTGTGTTTTTGTTCTACCTTATGTTATTTTTAGTGTTACATTGATATTGATTACTGCATTGTTGGGTTTAGAGCTGGAAAGAAAGGCATTTCACTGTACTTGTGCACTTGACATTTAAACTTGAGACTTGAAAACCGGATTTGTAGTATAATCCTCACAGTAGCCAAAAACCATATTTGATTAGTTTAGTTGGCAGAACACTAATCAAGGAAGAGTCTCTCTATCGCTACTGAAGCTGCTGCTGTATAGGTAGCTGTAGGAGAGTTAAAACCGCTGTGTATAGCACCATGAATTGGCAACATCAGTGTACTGTGCACTATAAAGACCATTACGCTCAGAGACTGAGAGAGACATGAGAGGATGTGCCTACACTTTGACATTTAATGAGCTACTGTAGTTTGTGGGCTCCTTTCACACAAATTGCAATGCCAATATTTTATTTCAAACTAATGGGATGGTGGATGTCACATGAGTGCTGCAACACTGAAGAGCCTCCGTTAGAGAAAGGAGTATTGATTTCTGCATCAGAAATGGTTATCCTCGGTCCCCAAGAGTGCTGCATGTCGAGGGTTCATTGCTTCCGAGGTAGGGTGAAATCATACATCTGATAGCACTCAGAGAAAATAAATCATCCCCAACAACCGTGGAAATCTTCTTCACAAATACCACACAGAGTGCTTTCAGTTTCCATACAATGTTCTCTCTTTCTCTCTCAATAAATCACACAACGTGGCATACTTCACAGAGAGCACTGAGTGGTATTTGTTTAGTTCTGTGGCCGGATACAGTAGATGGGAATGGATTTTGACACTTGCAGTGTGGGTGAAAGCCAGCCCATCTGTGATGAAGACAGAGTTGTCGTTCTCCCATCAGTCCCAATCAGAGCTATAAAGTGCAATGAATTTGGAAACCTCAAGAAACCTTTTCTCGGTAGAAAAACCACAAAGGACACTTAATATATCATTTAAATCATCCTGTAATGTTGTGACAGCTAGCCCGTGTTGCTGTCCATCCATAGAGGGTGTGTGAAGAGCTTGTGTGCTGTGTTGAGAACACTGTCATATAAGATATACAGCAGATAAAGCCCATGTTAGGGCAAATTCCATGCCTGTATTTGAAAGATCAACATACTGTCCTAAAACATGCTTTGATCTAGTTCCAAGAATCTACCCTTAAAGATTGAGTGTGTTTTTTCCCCAGTCAGTGTAAGAGTTAATATACAATATCGAGGGATATATAGTGCCTTGGTAAAGTATTCAGACCCCTTGACTTTTTCCACATTTTGTTACGTTACAGCTTTATTCTAAAATCTACACACAATACCCCATAATGACAAATTCAAAACAGATGTGATTTTGTTTTGGAAATGTATTTCAAAAATGAAAAACTGAAATATCACATTTACATAAGTATTCAGACCCTTTACTCAGTACTTTGTTGAAGCACCTTTGGCAGTGATTACAGCCTTGAGTCTTCTTGCGTATGACGCTACAAGCTTGGCAAACCTGTATTAGGGGAGTTTCTCCCATTCTTCTCTGTTGATCCTCTCAAGCTCTGTCAGGTTGGATGGGGATTTTTCAGGTATCTCCAGATATGTTAGATCGGGTTCAAGTCCGGGCTCTGGCTGGGCAATTCAAGTACATTCAGAGACTTGTCCCGAAGCCACTCCTGCGTTGTCTTGGCTGTGTGCTTAGGGTCGTTGTCCTGTCGGAAAGTGAACCTTCACCGCAGTCTGAGGTCCTAAGCACTCAGAAGCAGGTTTTCATCAAGAATCTCAGCGTACTTTGCTCCGTTCATCTTTGCCCCGATCCTGGCTAGTCTCCCAGTCCCTGCCGCTGAAAAACATCCCCACAGCATGATGTTGCCACCACCATGCTTCACCGTAGGGATGGTGCTAAGTTTCCTCCGGAAGTGACTCTTGGCAATCAGGCCAAAGAGTTCAATCTTGGTTTCATCAGACTAGAGAATCTTGTTTCTCATGGTCTGAGAGTCTTTAGGTGCCTTTTGGCAAAGTTTTGGCTATCATGTGCCTTTTACTAAGGAGTGGCTTCCGTCTGGTCTCTCTACAATAAAGGCCTGATTAGTGGAGTGCTGCAGAGATGGTTGTCCTTCTGGAAGGTTCTCGCACCTCCACGGAGGAACTCTGGAGCTCTTTCAGAGTGACCATCAGGTTCTTGGTCACCTCCCTGACCAAGGCCCTTCTCCCCCGATTTCTCAGTTTGGCTGAGCGGCCAGGTCTAGGAAGGGTCTTGGTGGTTCCAAAATCTTCCATTTAAGAATTCAATCAAGTTGTACATAATTCTCAAGGATGGTCAATGGAACCAGGATGCACCTGAGCTAAATTGTTAGTCTCATAGCGAAGGGGCTTAATACTTATGTAAATAAGGTATTTATTTATTTTTATACATTTGCAAAAATGTCTAAAAACCTGTTTTCGCTTTCTCATTATTATTGTGTGTAGATTGCTGAAGAAAAAGGTTAATTGAGTCCATTTTAGAATAAGGCTGTAGCGTAACAAAATGTGAAAAAAGTCAAGGGGTCTGAATACTTTCCAAAGGCACTGTAATACTGAACAGCTGAAGTTGTGATGAAATGGGGTATGGTCCAGCCTCTCATAGATCAAAAGGTTTCAACCAGTTTCAACTGGAGGTGGCGAGAGGTCACGACGAGCCAGCTGGAGGGGATGGAGGGGAGAGAGATGGACACAGAGGTGGATGACCTGGGGAGGAGGGGTGGGAGTGGCAGGAGGTATACTGTAATAGAGATTTTAGCCAGGGTCGTACACTCTGTCCCTTTATACGTGACACCAAATCACCATCACGCTGAAATCCACATAAACCTTATTAATTTTCAGTTTTTATAATCTGGGTTTAATCCCCACTATGGAATAATGCCACAGGTTATTATCTACATTTGTATAAAGACAACAGCAAGCCAGCAAGCCAGTTGAGTGGTGAGAGCCGAGAGAATAACAGGGTAGGACTTTATATCAACACCTTGTAATAAAGCATTTTTTTAATGGATTAATAAATAGTTTATTCATCATTTATTAATCACTACTCCCACATCTGTTAATGTTAGTAAGCTAGTTATTTATAAACAACTTTTAAAGCATTTAAATAATGATTGCTATTCATTCATAAGGTGTTTAATATAGGACCTTATAAACCTTTTACCAATCATTAGTTAAGTATTTTTATGTGGCCTCACCTAAAGAGGGCTCTTTATACTTTATAACTACACTATATATTCAAAAGTATGTGGACACCCCTTCAAATTAGTGGATTTGGCTATTTCAGCCACACCCATTGCTGACAGATGTATTAAATCAAGCACACATCCATGCAATCTCCATAGACAAACATTGGCAGTAGACTGGCCCCAATGCATAGTGCCAACTGTAAAGTTTGGCGGAGGAGGAATAATGGTCTGGGGTTGTTTTTCATGGTTCGTGCTAGGCCCCTCAGTTCCAGTGAAGGTTAAATCATAACGCTACAGCATACAATGACATTCTAGACGATTCTGTAATTACAACTTTGTGGCAACAGTTTGGGGAAGGCCCTTTCCTATTTCAGCATGACAATGCCCCCGTGTACAAAGTGAGGTCCATACAGAAATGGTTTGTCAGTGTGGAAGAACTTGACTGGCCTGCACAGAGCCCTGATTTCAACCCCATTGAACACCTTTGGGATGAATTAGAACGCTGACTGCGAGCCAAGCCTAATAGCCCAACATCAGTGCCCGACCTCACTAATGCTCTTGTGGCTGAATGGAAGCAAGTCCCCCAGCAATGTTCCAACATCTAGTGGAAAGCCTTCCCAAAAGATTGGAGGCTGTTATGGCAGCAAAGCGGGACAAACTCCATATTAATGTTCATGATTTTGGAATGAGATGTTCGACGAGTGTAATTTCTCACAAAAAGATGAATATGCCATTGGTAGACATTCCAGCAGAACCTGACGCTCTTAAAGGTCTCAAAATGCCCCCTAGAACATCAGTGGTTGAACAATAAGCACACAATACAGAAAATATATTGACAATTGTATTCAAAAACAGTCACACTAGTAATAGTGTGTGATGTGTAATTTCAGACACACTCTATGCTGAGTAATGTTTATTCGTCCAAAAATGCTAACATTAGCCTTTCTTGCCAGTGACTTTTCTACCAAAACCGAAGTGTGGATTGCAGTCACTCATTAGAGCAGTCTATAGTGCTAAGGAAGCAAATACGTCACACTTTATTTGGATAGTCCAGATAGTCCATCTGAGGAAGCTCTAGAGATGGTCATACTATCTGTTGATAAGCAACTGCTTGCTAAGGTTAGGTTTAGAAGGGTTAGGGGGTTAGAGTGAAAAACCTATAGGAGCGTAGCTCTCCAGGAACAGGGTTGGAGCGAAAACCTACAGCAGGGTCGCGCTCCAGGAACAGGGTTGGAGCATCTACAGATGGACTATCCAAATAAAGTGTTACCAACAAATATCTGAATACATTATTTAGTTGAACATTCCCATTATATTTAACGAGTTACTACCTTTAAAGGCCCAGTAAAAGTTATTCCGAACAAAGCAAAATGTGAAAATAGCCTGTGGTTAAAAGACTGAAGCACTGGATGTAACGGCCGTCGTCAAAGGTAGTGGACCAAGGTGCAGCGGGTCTCGTGAACATCTTAAACTTTATTCAAGAGAAAACAAAACAAGAAAAAACGCACGACAGCTAAACAGTCTTGCAGGCTACTCACAGCTATGCAAATTCAACTTCCCACAAACACAGTGGAAAAAAGGGCTACCTAAGTATGACTCCCAATCAGTGACAACAATGTACAGCTGTCCCTGATTGAGAGCCGTACCAGGCCAAAACAAAGAAATACAACACCTAGAAGGGCACGTAGAAATATAAAAATAAGGAACATACAACCAACCCCAAAATCCCAACAACACAAACCAAACACACCCCTGCCACGTCCTGACCAACTAACAATAACAAAAATAACCCCTTACTGGTCAGGATGTGACACTGGAAGCATGTAAAGGTTATACATATAAGATTTTTTTTACCTGCAAATCAAATCAACTTTTATTTGTCTCAAGCGCCAAATACAACAGGGAGGGTGAACGTAAATAGTCCGGGTGGCCATTTGATTAATTGTTCAGCAATCGGGGCAGCAGGTAGCGAAGTGGTTAGAGCGTTGCACACGTAACCGAAAAGTTGCAAGATTGAATCCCCGAGCTGAAAATGTTAAAATCTGTCGTTCGACCCCTGAACAAGGCAGTTAACCCACTGTTCCTAGGCCGTCATTGAAAATAAGAATTTGTTCTTAACTGACTTGTCTAGTTAAATAAAGGTTAAATAAAATAAAAAATCTTATGGCTTGGGGGTAGAAGCTGTTATGGAGCCTTTTGGACCTAGACTTGGCGCTAAGGTACCACTTGGCGTGCGGTAGAAGAGAGAACAGTCTATGACATGGGTGACTGGAGTCTTTGACAATTCTGGAGTAACAACAACTGATGTAACATTTATACCTCAGTCACATATCAGTAGTAATTGTGGGTAACACTTTACACACTTAATCATTTGTAAAATCTTTTGTGAAATGTATTGTAATATTTTTTAAATTGTATATAACCGCCTTCCTTTTTCTGAACCCCAGGAAGAGTAGCTTCTGCCTTGGCTGGAACTAATGGGGATCCATAATAAATTAAAATACTGAAGAATGATGAAGGAATAAAAATCCACTAGAGAAAATCTGTACTACTCCGTAAAGCAAACAAGAAAATGTGGCCCTCCTAGTAGCCGGGGACATTAATGCAGGGAAGCTTAAATCTGTTTTACCAAATTTCTATCAGCAAGTTAAATGTCCAACCAGAGGGAAAAAAACTTTGGACCACCTTTACTCCACACACAGAGATGCATACAAAGCTCTTCCTCGCCCTCCATTTGGCAAATCTGACCATAATTCTATCCCCCTGATTCCTGCTTATAAGCAAAAATTAAAGCAGGAAGCACCATTGACTAGATCAATAAAAAAGTGGTCAGATGAAGCAGATACTAAACTACAGGACAGTTTTGCTAGCACAGACTGGAATATGTTCCGGGATTCCTCCGATGGCATTGAGGAGTGCACCACATTAGTCATTGGCTTCATCAATAAGTGCATCAATGATGTCATCCCTACAGTGACATTACGTACATACCCCAACCAGAAGCAATGGATTACAGTCAACATCCGCACTGAGCTAAAGGGTAGAGCTGCCGCTTTCAAGGAGCGGGACTCTAATCCAGAAGCTTATAAGAAATCCCGCTATGCCCTCCGACGAACCATCACACAGGCAAAGCGTCAATACAGGACTAAGATCGAATCGTACTACACCGGCTCTGACGCTCGTTGATGTGGCAGGGCTGGCAAACCAATACAGACTACAAAGGGAAGCACAGCCAAGAGCTGCCCAGTGACAAGAGCCTACCAGATGAGCAAACTACTTCTATGCTTGCTTCGATGCAAATGGCACTGAAACATGCATGAGAGCACCAGCTGTTCCGGAAGACTGTGTGATCACATTCTCCACAGCCAATGTGAGTAAGACCTTTAAACTGGTCAACATTCACAAGGCAGCGGCGCCAGATGGATTACCAGGACGTATACTGCAAGCATGCACTGACCAACTGACAAGTTCAACCTCTCCCTGTCCGAGTCTGTAAAACCAACATGTTTTAAGCAGACAACCATAGTGCCTGTGCCCAAGAACACTAAGGTAACCTGCCTAAATGACTACCGACCCATAGAACTCACGTCTGTAGCCATGAAGTGCTTTGAAAGGCTGGTCATGGCTCACATCAAACCCTAGACCCACTCCAATTTGCTTACTGCCCCAACAGATATATATATATGATGCAATCTCTATTGACCTCCACACTGCCCTTTCACACCTGGACAAAAGGAACACCTATGTGAGAATGCTATTCATTGACTACAGCACAGCGTTCAACACCATAGTGCCCTCAAAGCTCATCAATAAGCTAAGGACCCTGGGACTAAACACCTGTCATGACGTTGCCCTCTTTGAGTACAGGGAGCACAGTTGACCCCCTCCCCCTTGCACCATCCCCCTACCTACCTCTCCCTACCCAGGCCCTGTGAAGGCGGTCGTAAAAATCTAAAGGAGAATGTCCTCCCGCATGGCCCAGTTGAGACTGAGATGGGTTTCATAGAGAGACAAAGGAAATTCTTCCAACTCACAGAATTGGAGAACCGAACGACATTTATGTTCTGGAGCAGGTATAAAAGATTGGTGAAGAATCCAGCTACGAACTGGTCCGCTTGGTACAATTTTGTGATACTCATTGGAGAGAATAGTACCATATTACCATACTAAGGTTTATATAATAGCCTCAGCTCTGGGACTTGCATCTAAATGGTTGTATACAATGATTTAATAAGATTAAAGCTATTTGGAATATGTTGAGAGGCTATGTACTGATCTTAATGTGATAGAATTGTATTTCTGTTCAAAGTTTAACTCAGTCATCGGCACGCCCCCAGGGACACAGACAAGACCTGGCATCACGAGACAGCCTTTTTCTGTCATTCCGAATAAAACCCCCACCCAGGGTTACTTTCTTTAGATCAGGCCTCCACTCCATTACGAGTTGGCCAATAGGTTTGACCCTGCATCCCTCTACTTAACTTTAACCATACCACGTGGTTAAACTTTTAGACTATCGATACTGACAGAATAATAACAAGTCTTTGAAATTAATTAATAGTCTGCAGCTAGAAATTCTATCATTGAACGTGAAGACCGACAAAACATCCATTCTATAACGACATTAATGAATGTCGCTTTGAAAAATCCATTCTAACCAAGAGAGAGAGAGAGAGAGTACTCTCCAACAGAACGACCTTTCCAACGAAGATCACGACGACACACTGAGCGTAAATATATATATTGATTGCAATTGTTTCCGAATGAGTGAGCGCTCATGTGCAAAGGATTAGCATATCAATTGTTAATATTTATCAACTCTGTAGTGTCTTCTCAGCTGACCCCCACCACCCTTTGTTTAACAAGCCCACTAGGGCACATTCCTCTACCATGTCTTTGTAACGATAACTACTGTTTGTATGCTTTCTGTGAATTACTTAGTTTAGTAAATAAATGATTTTAAGACAATTGATACAGGTAACGAGTGGAGGACAGAGGAGCCTCTTAAAGAAGAAGTTACAGGTCTGTGAGAGCCAGAAATCTTGCTTGTTTGTAGGTGACCAAATACTTATTTTCCACCATAATTTGCAAATAAATTCATAAAAAATCCTACAATGTGACTTTCTGGATTTTTTTTCTCATTTTGTCCGTCATCGTTGAAGTGTACCTATGATGAAAATTACAGGCCTCTCTCATCTTTTTAAGTGGGAGAACTTGCACAATTGGTGGCTGACTAAATACTTTTTTTCCCCACTGTATGGATGACTTTTAGTAAAGACTGGGTTTGTGCAGATACAACCATTTACGACGTTTGGAATGAGACGGACGCGAGGTAAAATACACCATTTAAACCAGAAGATAATCGGTCTATACTATAATATAATATATAATGTTATAATATAGGAAAGTTATATTAGGAAAATTGTAACTTTGTAATCTGAATATTTTCCTTGGTGCCCCGATCTCCTAGTTAATTACAGTTAAACGATTAATCAGTTTAATCGCGTAATAATAATAACAGGGAGTTATTTTGATAAACATGTCTTCAGTTAATGGTGCCCAAAGACACAACACACCTCCCTCTGCAACTGGATCCTGGACTTCCTGACAGGCTACCTCAAGGTGGTAAGGGTAGGTAACAACACATCCGCCATGCTGATCCTCAACACAGGGGACCCTCAGGGGTGCGTGCTCAGCCCCCTCCTGTACTCCCTGTTCACTGATGACTGCACGGCCAGGCACGATTCCAACACCATCATTAAGTTTGCCGATGACACAACAGTGGCCTCATCACCGACAACAACGAGACAGCCTATAGGGAGGAGGTCAGAGACCTGGCCGTGTGGTGCCAGGACAACAACCTCTCCCTCAGCGTGATTAAGACAAAGGAGATGATTGTGGACTACAGGAAAAAGATGACCGAGCACGCCCCCATTCTCATTGACAGGGCTGCAGTGGAGCAGGTTGAGAGCATCCACATCACCAACAAACTAACATGGTCCAAGCACACCAAGACAGTCGTGAAGAGGGCACGACAAAACCTAAGATTTGGCATGGGTCCTCAGATCCTCATATGGTTCTACAGCTACACCATTCAGAGCATCCTGACTGTTTGCATCACTGCCTGGTATGGCAACTGTTCGGCCGCCGACTGCAAGGCACTACAGAGGGTAGTGCGAACGGCCCAGTACATCACTGGGGCCAAGCTTCCTGCCATCCAGGACCTCTGTACCAGGCGGTGTCAATGGAAGACCCTAAAAATTGTCACAGACTCCAGCCACCCTTGTCATAGACTGTTCTCTCTGCTACCTAACGGCAAGCGGTACCGGAGCACCAAGTCTAGGTCCAAAAGGCTTCTAAACATCTTCTGCCCCCAAGCCATTAGACTCCTGAACACCTAATCAAATTGCTATTTGCATTGCCCCCCCCCCTCTCTCTTTTACACCAACTGTACTCTCTGTTGTTATCATCTATGCATAGTCACTTTATTAACTCTACAGTGAGGGAAAAAAGTATTTGATCCCCTGCTGATTTTGTACGTTTGCCCACTGACAAAGAAATGATCAGTCTATCATTTTAATGGTAGATTTATTTGAACAGCGAGAGACAGAATAACAAAAAAAAATTCCAGAAAAAACTTTCAAATTTTATAAATTGATTTGCATTTTAATGAGGGAAATAAGTATTTGACCCCCTCTCAATCAGAAAGATTTCTGGCTCCCAGGTGTCTTTTATACAGGTAAAGAGCTGAGATTAGGAGCACACTCTTAAAGGGAGTGCTCCTAATCTCAGCTTGTTACTTGTATAAAAGACACCTGTTCACAGAAGCAATCCATCAATCAGATTCCAAACTCTCCACCATGGCCAAGAGCTCTCCAAGGATGTCAGGGACAAGATTGTAGACATCTACATTACATTTTAGTCGACACTCTTTTCCAGAGCGACTTACAGTAGTGAATGCATACATTTTTTCATACATTTTTCTCCGTACTGGTCCCCCGTGGGAATCGAACCCACAACTCTGGCATTGCAAACACCATGCTCTGCCAACTGAGCAACACGTAGACCTACACAAGGCAGGAAAGGGCTACAAGACCATCGCCAAGCAGCTTGGTGAGAAGGTGACAACAGTTGGTGCGATTATTCGCAAATGGAAGAAACACAAAGAACTGTCAATCTCCCTCGGCCTGGGGCTCCATGCAAAATCTCACCTTGTGGAGTTGCAATGATCATGAGAACGGTGAGGAATCAGCCCAGAACTACACGGGAGGATCTTATCAATGATCTCAAGGCAGCTGGGACCATAGTCACCAAGAAAACAATTGGTAACGCACTACGCCGTGAAGGACTGAAATCCTGCAGCGCCCGCAAGGTCCCCCTGCTCAAGAAAGCACATGCCCATCTGAAGTTTGCTAATGAACATCTGAATGATTCAGAGGACAACTGGGTGAAAGTGTTGTGGTCAGATGAGACCAAAATGGAGCTCTTTGGCATCAACTCAACTCGCCGTGTTTGGAGGAGGAGGAATGCTGCCTATGACCCCAAGAACACCATCCCCACCGTCAAACATGGAGGTGGAAACATTATGCTTTGGGGGTGTTTTTCTGCTAAGGGGACAGGACAACTTCACCGCATCAAAGGGACGATGGACGGGGCCATGTACTGTCAAATCTTGGGTGAGAACCTCCTTCCCTCAGCCAGGGCATTGAAAATGGGTTGTGGATGGGTATTCCAGCATGACAATGACCCAAAACACACGGCCAAGGCAACAAAGGAGTGGCTCAAGAAGAAGCACATTAAGGTCCTGGAGTGGCCTAGAAACCTTAATGACTTGGAGAAGATCTGCAAAGAGGAGTGGGACAAAATCCCTCCTGAGATGTGTGCAAACCTGGTGGCCAACTACAAGAAACTTCTGACCTCTGATTTCCAACAAGGGTTTTGCCACCAAGTACTAAGTCATGTTTTGCAGAGGGGTCAAATACTTATTTCCCTCATTAAAATGCAAATCAATTTATAACATTTTTGACATGCGTTTTTCAGGATTTTTCTGTTGTTATTCTGTCTCTCACTGTTCAAATAATCCTACCATTAAAATTATAGACTGATAATTTCTTTGTCAGTGGGCAAACGTACAAAATCAGCAGGGGATCAAATACTTTTTTCCCTCACTGTACCCACATGTACATACTACCTCAACTAACCAGTGCCCCTGCACATTGACTCTGTACCGGTACCACACTGTATATAGTCTCACTATTGTTATTTTACTGCTGCTCTATAATTACTTCTTACTTTTATTTCTCATTCTTTTCCGTATTATATATTTTTTTAACTGCATTGTTGGTTAGGGGTTTGTAAGTAAGCATTTCACTGTAACGTCTACACCTGTTGTATTCGGCGTATGTCACTAATAACATTTGATTTGATTTGATTCAGTCCTTGCATCCATAGCTCTGTCAATGAATTTGAGAGTGGTTACGTTTCTCATTATATAAATGCTTTAAAAGTTGTTTAGAAATGTGTGAATAAGTAGCTTACTAACATGAAAAAATGTGTGAGCAATGATTAATAAATTATGACTAAACTATTAATTAATCCATTATAAATGCTTTATTACAAGTTATTATAAAGTGCTTGGTCAGTCACTCCCTGTAATTGAGTTGGATTCTGTGTGCAAGATCATATTCCCTAGAAATTAAACAGAGAAATGGGGTAAGGCTACAGTAGCGCATTATTTCATGAATATTACAGCCATATTAGATCCATTCTATATTCCGTTACCGGTAAATCCCCATTTGAAAAACTGAATAGCCTATTATGCTGTCGCCATAGTGCCATTGTCACCGGAAAGCACTGTGCTCTTAGAACAATAGAACTCTCCTAGGGAACAGAACGAGGAAGCACGTCTGTTTGTGCAGTTAGGACCACTCTCCATTCTAAATTCCCATTGGCCTTTTGCCTGTTGAATAATACAAGGAAAGTATAGCGTCCACAGTCTGAATTTTCAATATGTTAGTGCCTTAATTTTGTATCAATTAGGTAACACTTTTACTTGACATCCAGTGTCATACCCTTGTCATAATATGTCATAACAGCTGACATAACTTCTCATAACCTGTCATAATATGGTAATAACACTGTCATGACCCATATATTTACACCTGTTTTGACATATATTGTGTTATTTTATGGCTGGTTATGACATCTACAGGAAAATACACTTTATGACACTGTCAAGAAGCATTATGACCATGATAATCATATAAGCCAGATAGGCCTATCACGTATAGGCCCTTGTATCAGTCATCAGTCAAAAACAGGGTGTCTTGACCTTCTCCTGAAAACTGCTCCTGCATTCATCACAGTCATTGTCACAGCTGTCTTTAAGAATGGACCAAGGCGCAGCGGGAATGTGGATACTCGTAGTTTTTTAATACTCAAGTAAGGCATCCACAGGAAAAAACAATAAACAAGACAGCAACAGTTTTGCAGGCTAACCAACGCAGTGCAAAAACAACTACCCACAACCCCAAAGAAAAACACACACTACTATATAAGACTCCCAATCATAGGTAACTCAACACACCTGCCTTCAATTGGGAGTCCAATCACCAACACAACACTTAACACACACAAAAACCCTGCCACGTCCTGACCAAAACTAATACAATTGCTCCCTCTGCTGGTCAGGACGTGACAGTACCCCCCCCTCAAGGTGCAGACCCCGGAATGCACCTTAAAAAAGAAAACACAAAAAAATCCCCAATACCCCAACAAAACCAATAAACAATAACCCCTAAACAATAAGGGAGGGAAGGGAGGGTGGCTGCCGTCAACGACGGCACTGTGCTACACCCTCCCTCCCCAACCTGGCTCAGGTGCAGGACGTGGACCTCGCTCCACCTTCGGCGTCGCCCACTTCGGTGGCACCGATAGCTGCACCGGGCAGACGGGCCACTCGGGCTGACCCTGGCAGACGGACCACTCGGGCTGGGCCGGAGGACATGCGGGCCACTCGGGCTGGACCGGAGGACAGGCGGGCCACTCGGGCTGGGCCGGAGGACAGGCGGGCCACTAGGGCTGGGCCGGAGGACAGGCGGGCCACTCGGGCTGGGCCGGAGGACAGGCGGGCCACTCGGGCTGGGCCGGCAGCTCTGGTGACTCTTGACTGGCGGGCAGCTCTGGCGACTCTTGACTGGCGGGCAGCTCTGGCGACTCTTGACTGGCGGGCAGCTCTGGCGACTCTTGACTGGCGAGGCTGGGCTGATGCACTAGACGCCTGATGCGTGGAGCTGGTACCGGACGTGCCAGCCTGGAGACACGCACCTCCATGCTAGTGCATATAGCGGGAAACACCCGACCGTAGAGGCGCACTGGCGGTCTTGAGTGCAGGGTTGGCATCACCCCTTCAGGCTCGATGCTTACTTCGCCCTGGCACATGCGGGGCGCTGGTACTGTGCCTACCGGCCTGAAAATCCCAGGCCTCACCACAGCCCCAACCCCAAAGCACTGGACCTGTCCAGTCTGTTTCAGCCTAAACAGGGTACGGGGAGCTGGCCTGGGGCTCCCTTCTCGCCCCGTCAAACAAAAAAATTCTTGGGGCTGCCTCTCGAGTTTACTAAACTCTTCCATAGCCCTGGAAATGCTCATCCTTATCTCCGCCCACGTCCATCCTTCTTCCTCGTTCGTCCACTGCTTGGTCCTTTGGTGGTGGGTAGTTCTGTCACATCTGTCTTCAAGAATGGACCAAGGCGCAGAGGGAATGTGGATACTCATAGTTTTTTAATACTCAAGTAAGGCATGCACAGGAAAAAACTATAAAAAAGACAGCAACAGTTTTGCAGGCTAACCAATGCAGTGCAAAAACAACTAACCACAACCCCAAAGAAAAACACACACTACTATATAGGACTCCCAATCATAGGCAACTCAACACACCTGCCTTCAATTGGGAGTCCAATCACCAACACAACACTTAACACACACAAAAACCCTGCCACGTCCTGACCAAAGCTAATACAATTGCTCCCTCTGCTGGTCAGGACGTGACAGTCATTAGCAACAGAGCATTGGTGTAGGTGCATTTCTGACATCAACGTGTGTGCAATTACAATGATAATTTAACATGGTCAATTTAAAAATATATACAGCGCCTTCGGAAAGTATTCAGACCCCTTTACTTTTTCCAAATTTTTTATATGTTACAGCCTTATTATAAAATGGATTAAATTAAGAAAAATCCTCAGTTAATTTACACACAATACCCCATAATGACTAAGCGAAAACAGGGGTTTTAGAAATCTTAGGGACATTTATATATATATATTTTTAAATGTACATAAGTATTCAGACCCTTTGCTATGAGACACGAAATTGAGGTCAGGTACATCCTGTTTCCATTGATCATCCTTTAGATGTTTCTACAACTTCATTGGAGTCCACCTGCAATGTGGAAAGGCACACACCTGTCTATACTATATGGCCCCACAGTTGACAGTGCATGTCAGAGCAATAGCCAAGCCATGAGGTTGAAGGAATTGTCAGTAGAGCTCCGTGACAGGATTGTTTCGAGTCACAGATCTATAGAAGGGTACCAAAACATTTCTGCTGCATTGAAGTTTGGAACCACCAAGACTCTTAGTAGAGCTGGGCGCCCAGGCAATCGGGGGAGAGGGGCCTTTGTCAGGGAGGTGACCAAGAACCCGTTAGTCACTCTGACAGAGCTCCGGAGTTCCTCTGTGGAGATGGGAGAACCTTCCAGAAAGACAACCATCTCTGCAGCACTCCACCAATTAGGCCTTTATGGTAGTGGCCTGACGGAAGCCACTCCTCAGTAAAAGGCACATGACATTCCGCTTGGAGTTTGCCAAAAGGCACCTAAAGACTCTCAGACCATGAGAAACAAGGTCTTCCCTGTGGCTCAGTTGGTAGAGCATGGTGTTTGCAACGCCAGGGTTGTGGGTTTGATTCCCACGGGGGGCCAGTATGAAAAAAAAATGAAAAAAAAAGAAATGTATGAAATGAAAATGTGTGCATTCACTACAGTAACTCGCTCTGGATAAGAGCGTCTGCTAAATGACTAAAATAAAAAAAAGTAAAAATTCTCTGGTCTGATGAAGCCAGGATTGAACTCTTTGGCCTGAATCTCAAGTGTCACGTCTGGAGGAAACCTGGCACCATCCCTAAGGTGAAGCATGGTGGTGGCAGCATCATGCTGTGGGGATGTTTTTCAGCAGCAGGGACAGGGAGACTAGTCAGGATTGAGGCAAAAATGAACGGTGCAATGTACAGAGAGGTCCTTGATGAAAACCTGCTCCAGAGTGCTCAGGACCTCAGACTGGGGCAATGGTTCACCTACAACAGGACAACGACCCTAAGCACACAGCCAAGAAAACGCAAGTGTGGCTTCAGGACAAGTCTCTGGATGTCCTTGAGTGGCCCAGCCAGAACCCGGACTTCAACCCATTCAAACATCTCTGGAGATAAATTAAAATAGCTGTGCAGCGACGCTCCCCATCCAACCTGACAGAGCTGCAGAGAAGAATGGGAGAAACTCCTCAAATACAGGTTTGCCAAGCTTGTATCATCATACACAAGAAGACTCAAGGCTGTAATCACTGCCAAAGGTGCTTCAACAAAGTACTGAGTAAAGGGTCTGAATACTTATGTAAATGTAATATTTCTTTTTTTATTGGTTAAATACATTTGATAAAATTTCTAAAAACCTGTTTTTGCTTTGTCATTATGGAGTATTGTGTGTAGATTGTTGAGGGGTTAAAAATGATTTAATCAATTTTAGAATAAAGCTGTAAAGTAACAAAATGTGGAAAAAGTCAAGGGGTCTGACTACTTTCCGAAGGCACTGTGTATTACATAAACATACTGTTGACACGTAGGCTATGGTGTAATGGAATGTTTTGACAGTCTTATGTAGGTGTCATAACCAGACATAAAATAAAGCAATATATGTCACAACAGGTCTAAATATGTGTCATAACAGTGACCATATTGTGACAGGTTATGTCAAGTTATGTCAGCTGTTATGACATAACTTGATATGACGCTGGTGTCAAGTAGTGTTTCTAGTTTTTACGACAAAGGACAATAGGATGACTTTGTATTGACAATAATCTGTCAAATAAATATGACAAAATGGCAAAATCAAGACTCAAGACTTAACAGATTCCTTGTATTATTCAACAGGCATAAGGCCAATGGGCTTTAGAATGGACAGCTGCCCTAGCTGCACAATCAGACATGCTTCCTCCTTCTGCTCCTGTGATCTTTGCTGCCACTTAAAAGCACATAAAAGCAGTTGATTGTATTATGTGTTTGAAATGGAGTACTTTCTCACTCAGTTCAGAGAACAGATAAGTGTTGTCATTTTGGCAAAGTATTTCATCAAAGGGAATTCACTTGGGGAGTAATGAGGTTTACACAAAGGCACTGATGAAAGTTTGTTATAAAAAAATAACACAATGCCAAACGGAGCCTGATGTTTTGATTGATACACCCAAGTAACCCCCCAAAGTCTATTCATGTCCACTAATGGAAAACGATTATGACAGAGCTTCTTATGGATGAAAGTGTCATTGGCGTCGTAAGGATTGGACCAAGGCGCAGCGGGTAAAGTGCTCATCTTCTTAATTTATTAGAAATAACACTTAAACAAAAGAAACAAATGATGAAACAGTCCCATAAGGTGCACAGACTATACAGGAAATAACCACCCACAAAACACAAGTGAAACAAACCTCAACTAAATATGGCCTCCAATTAGAGACAACGACAACCAGCTGCATCTAATTGGAGGTCCTACCAAAAACCCAACATAGAAATAGAAAACTAGATTTAAACAGAAATAGAAAACATAGAACCTAAACCAAAAACACCAAAACACACAAAACAAACACCCCCTGCCACGCCCTGACCAAACTACAATGACAAATAACCCCTTTTACTGGTCAGGACGTGACAGAAAGTGTGACATGACATCATAAGGTCTAGCCAGCTATCACTGATGTCTTTGATCGACATGTACAAAACAGTTGCCAACAGTTGCCAATTTGTCCGTAAAACTTTATTCCAGGCAATGTCAAAGCTAATTTTCATGGCTCATGGTAGTCATAAGCAGTTTGTGTTTTCAACAAGTGTTGTCAATTTGCCAAACAGAAGCAAGCTCTGGGATAGCACTGTTGTCTGGCATGGCACTTGGAAATATATGATGGGTTTGTGCAAATAAAATCAAACCAAACACATTTTTTATTTCATCTTTACAGCAAAGGTCTCTTTGACTCAACTTAAGGCCAGCAGTGACTACACACTCCTAACATGTGCTTGATTACCTTTATTCCTAAAGTGAGTCATAAAAACCAGTCATGTAAAATACATCTTTACTGCCCCATATTACTCTTTGGTATACTGAAAGCAGGGTATTTGCATCTCTCTCTCTTTCTGTCTCTCTTCAATTAAATCCAAGGGGCTTTATTGGCATGGAAAACAAATGTTTACATTGCCAAAGCAAGTGAAATGGATAAACAAAAGTAAAATAAACAATATAAAGTGAACAGTAAATGTTACACTCACACAAGTTCATATTATGTCTATATACAGTGTTGTTGCGATGTGCAAATAGTTAAAGTACAAAAGGGAAAATAAATAAATATGGGTTGTATTTACAATGGTGTTCGTTCTTCACTGGTCACAAGTCTTGCTGCTGTGATTGCACACTGTGGTATTTCATCCAATAGATATGGGAGTTTATCAAAATTGTATTTGTTTCCGAATTCTTTGTAGGTCTGTGTAATCTCAGGGAAATATGTGTCTCTAACTCTCTCTCTCTCTCGCTCTCTCGCTCCCTCTGCCCCTTTCTCCCTCTCCCTCTCTCTCTCCCTCTACCTCTACCTCTCTCCCTCACTCACTCTATCTCTCTCTTTCCCACTCCGTCTCAATCTGTGTGGCAGAGTGCTTGCTTTGGACATGTGAGGCTGAGACCTAAACTTGACCAAATTCAATTTAATGCCAGGATCATGGAAGTCACAGGCTCAGAGTGAAAATGAAAGAGGTGACCTGAGGACTTGGCTTCAAACAGCCGTGACATATGTTATCTCTCCATTCCACATCACTGACTTTCCCTTTAATATACACAGAGGGCTAATGTCAACAGTATGCATGTCAGTCTCTCTTGGCTCAACGTAAGGTTGACTGCATCAATTCTTGCTTTTGAGAGAAATATTAATGTTGAAAATTCTAAATTGTCTGTATAATCAACTTGTCACGTCCTGGCCCTAGTAAGATGTCATTTTCTATAGTAGAGTAGGTCAGGGCGTGACAGGGGGTGTTTTGGGTTTTCTATGTTTTCTATTTTGATGTTTAAGTTCTAGTTTTTCTATTTCTATGTTGGGGTTGTTTGGGTTAATCTCCAATTGGAGGCAGCTGATCCTCGTTGCCTCTGATTGGAGATCGTATTTAAGTAGGGGTTTTCTTCCTGGGTTTTGTGGGTAGTTGTTTTCTGTTTAGTGTATGTCACTAGTGTATGTCGGTTGTTTTGTTAAAGTGTATTCATTAAAAGTTAATATGAGCACTCTACACGCTGCGCCTTGGTCCCCTTTTTACGACCCGCGTTACACAACTTACATATACCTCTGAGAGACATACAGTACCCACCCCAACAGAAATGCCACCAGGGGTCTCTTCACAGTCCCCAAATCCAAAATGAATTCAAGGCAACTCTATTATATAGAGCCCTGATCACATGGAACTCCCATCTCAAATTACTCAAGCAAACAGCTAAACTAGCTTAAAAAACAAACAAATAAAACAACATCTCACAGCACAACGGCTCTCCGCTATCAGACCTAAATAACTCATAGGCATGTGTAACTGTCTGTAGAACCTTTTCAGATTCCATTGTTCTTATTTAAAATGTGTGTAGTTCAGTCCTTGAGCTGTTCTTGTCTATTGATGTTCTGTATTTTGCCATGTTTTATTTTTTTTGTGTGGACCCCAGGAAGATTAGCTGGTGCTTTACCAAGAGTTAATGGAGGATCATAATAAAATACTAAAATACTAATACTGACCATTGCCATGGGCCACTTGAAGTGGTGACAGCTCAATTTTCAAGACCCAGTCTGTTGGATGTAGCTGCGACCGAACTAACCCAAATGTAATATTTACCCAGTCCTATGGACACTTAGAAACTGTTGAAATAGACAGTAATATTTACGGTATAAGGGCTGTTTGGAAAGACAACAGGCACATTGACAAAAGCAGAAACAGACTTCTGTGTGGGTCATGACCTTTCCCAAGGTCATGGCAGCCATTTGAAAAACCAAATAATTTCACCCCCTATCTGAAGCTCCGAGCACAAATTCAGATGAGTTTTATTCCTCTTTCTAACAGTTTTGGTTGCTAATGGATATTGTCGCTATCACTTTATTATTCTATTGAAATATAGACTTAAAAGTAGCTGCCTTGATAGTGTTACCATTTAATCTTCAAGGAATTTGGAAAAGACGCCCCGTGCAGACTTTCTCCTTTTCATTGCTGTTAATGTGCTCTGACAACTGTACAGCTCCCCACTGAAAGTCATGAATATAACTTATTTTCAATGTAGCACCAGGGGTGCACAAACTGCTCAGTTTCACCATTTCACCTTAAAAAGGTTGCCAGGGAAGGGTGCAAGGTGAGAGCTAGAACAAGCTGCTGACTTCTCTTGGCGTTAGTTGATGTACCGGTAGCTATTTCATGCTGTACGATTCTGATGATTATGCAAATGTTCTTCCATGTTGGAACGAGTTCAACAGTATGTAGAGTAATGGAGTCACGAACATGCTTAAGATTGGTTGTAATGTATTGGCTGACCTCTTATCAAGTCAACATCCAATTAGAAATACAGTACTAGCAAACCACATGGCAATAACAAACCAGGATTATAGCTTAGTGCTCATTTTAGGGGATTCTTTTTATTTATTTGTATTTTATTTCACATTTATTTAACCAGGTAGGCCAGTTGAGAACAAGTTCTCATTTACAACTGTGACCTGGAATCTCCTCACAGGGGGAAGGGGAGGACCATCCTCCTCAGTGAATTTAATAAAAAATAAAAATAGTTAAACATGAAAAAAGTTATCCTTTTTAGAAATAACTATATTAAATATATTCACGTCACCAAATAATTGATTAAAACACACTGTTTTGCAATGAAGGTCTACAGTAGCCTCAATAGCATTCTCTTGGATAGCACCATGGTGTAGCCAGGGGACAGCTAGTTTCCATTGACTTCAATACAAAACTTGGAGCCTCATGGTTCTCACCCCCTTCCATAGACTTATACCGTAATTAGGAAAACTTCCGGAGGATGTCCTCCAACCTATCAGAGCTCTTGTAGCATGAACTGACGTGTTGTCCACCCAATCAAAGGATCAGAGAATTAATCTAGTACTGAAAGCATAAGTTACAGCTAGCTAGCACTGCAGTGTATAAAATGGGGTGAGGAGTTGACTAAAAGAGACAGAAGGACAATAGCTGAACAGTTTAGCTAGTTTAGCCTACTCAAAGAGAGGGACGCTATGTGAGCTAGCTGGCTATGGCTATCCAACACTGGAACTCGTCCAACTCAAGGTAAGATTTTGGTTTTACTAATGTACTGCCACCGGAGCCCGCCAGTGTAACCGCTAAACTGCTTGCTGTACACTGTACTGCATGACTGTAGTGGGTTTACTAATGCATTAATTCTAGTAGCTATGTTGACTATGACGTTAGCTAATATAGTGACAATGATGTAAGCTGTGTGTAGCGGTTAGTGGTTATGGTATGAAGGTTTGGCTTGGAAAGTTTTTTTTGCCTGGTCACAGACAGCTGTTGTGTTGTTCACTGTCCACAAGCGAAAGGAAAAAGTTGAGAGAGGAGAGTGTGTAGAAGCAAGAAGGAATTATACAATTATACAATGAGAAAATTGATATGTGGCTGCTATGAAAGTGAACTGTGTTTATGTGTGATCAGGGGTGTATTCATTCTGAAGATTCTGTTGAAACATTTTTCTTAAATGGAAGCAAACGGAATGAAACGGGGATAAACATACTGGAATTTATCCAATAGAAATTCCTGTTGGACTAATGATTACACCCTAGATAAGCTAGATGCAGGCAAGAGTGTGCAGATGAAATATGAATGACAGTCATCCAATATGCTGTTGTAGAAAATAAGGCCATGCTAATAAAAAAAAATAATTGTCCTCCTTCATCTTAAACGGCACAGACCCCGACTGGCTCATATGAATATGGCACATTGTAGGAAAATCTATGTGAATGGGATCTGCACTATTTAATTCGGTAAACTGACATGTTACTGATACTCTGTAGTCTGTAGAGCATCTACAGATGTACCATCCAAATCAAGTGTTACCTTATGCTCTCTGTCGTCAGACCTGAATAGTTTACAGATGTAGGATTTTAATTTGATCGCCCTGTTGCAGGAGACCTTTCCTGCAATGCAGGACATTTACAACTTGTAAAATATTTGAGGTTTAAAAAGGCTTCTGAAGTTTGTAATTTCCACATAGAAATTTCAGACATTATTTTCTCTTACAAAAAAGGTATCAACCCCTACAAACATGTGGCCTCCCAAGTGGCACAGCAGTCTAAGGTACTGCATCGCAGTGTTTGAGGCATCACTATAAACCCAGGCTGTGTCACAACCGGACGTGACCGAGAGTCCTATAAGGCAGCGCACAATTGGCCCAGCGCCGTCCGTGTTAGGGGAGGGTTTGGTTGGTAGGGATGTTCTTGTCCCATCGCGCTCTAGCGACTCCTGTCTGTGGTGGGCCGGGCGCAATGCACGCTGACACGGTCGCCAGGTGTACGGTGTTTCCTCTGACACATTGGTGTGGCTGGCTTCCGGGTTAACTGGGCATTGTGTCAAGAAGCAATGCGGCTTGGTTGGGTTGTGTTTCGGAGGACACACCGCTCTCAAACTTCGCCTTTCCCGAGTCTGTACGAGAGTTGCAGCGATGAGACAAGACTGTAACTACCAATTGGATACCATGAAATTGGGGAGAAAAATGGGGTAAAAGTAAAAAAATTTATAAATAATTAGAATATGAAATATTGTACAGTATATGATGTGGCTTCCCTGTGGCTCAGTTGGTAGAGCATGGTGTTTGCAACGCCAGCATGGTGTGTGCAACGCCAGGGTTGTGGGTTCAATTCCCACGGGGGGCCAGTACAAAAAAATGCATGAAATGAAATGTATGCATTCACTACTGTAAGTCGCTCTGGATAAGAGCGTCTGCTAAATGACAAAAATGTACTTTATATAAAATGTTATGAATAAGGCTTGAAATGACTTATATTTTTCCTAAATATAGTATAATCATTTTATAAAACGACTAACTATAAGATTTCACCTTCCTTATAACTGTATAATTCATATTTGTATATTTAGTGTCCAGTGCACTACTATTGTGTATTTTTTTGTTATGATTTTTTATGGGGTGCTGCAGCACCCTCAGCACCCCTACTTCCCGCGGCTATGTACGGTGTCCACAGATAGATTTACAGTTCATTCGGAATGTATTCAGACCCATTGACTTTTTCCACATTTTGTGGAAAAGCCTTATTCTAAAATGTATTCAATTTTTTCCCCTCATCAATCTCATCAATCTACACACAGTACCCCACAACGACAAAGCGAAAACAGGTTTCGTTTGGACATGATTTGGAAAGGCACACACCACAATGTCCCACAGTTGACAGTGCATGTCAGAGCAAAAACCAAGCCATGAGTTAGAAGGAATTGTCTGTAGAGCTCCGGAACAGACCAAGGCACAGATCTGGGGAAGGGTATCAAAAAAAGAAGTTTGGAATCACCAAGACTCTTTCTAGAGCTGGCCAAACTGAGCAATCAGAGGACACGATGTTCACTCTGACAAAGTTCCAGACTTCCTCTGTGGAGATTGGAGAACCTTCCAGAAGGGCAACCATCTCTGCAGCACTCCACCAATCTGACCTTTATGGTGGAGTGGCCAGATGGCAGCCACTCCTCAGTAAAAGGCACATGAAAGCCCACTTGGAGTTTGTCAAAAGGCACCTAAAGGACTGTAAGATCATGAGAAACAAGATTCTCTGGTCTGATGAAGCCAAGATTGAACTCTTTGGCATGAATGCCAAGTGTCACATCTGGAGGAAACCTGGCACCATCCCTACGGTGAAGCATGGTGGTGGCAGCATCATGCTGTGGGGATGTTTGTCAGCGGCAGGGACTGGGAGACTAGTCAGGATCGAGGGAAAGATGAACGGAGCAAAGATCTTTGATGAAAACCTGCTCCAGAGTGCCCAGGACCTCAGACTGGGGCGAAGGTTCACCTTCCAACAGGACAACAACCTTAAGCACACAGCCAAGACAACGCAGGAGTGGCTTCAGGACAAGTCTCTGAATGGCCTAGCCAGAGCCCGGACTTGAACAGGATAGAACATCTCTGGAGAGACCTGAAAATAGCTGTGCAGCGACGCTCCCAATCCAACCTGACAGAGCTTGAGAGGATCTGCAGAGAAGAATGGGAGAAACTCCCCAAATACAGGTGTATCAAACTTGTAGTGTCAAGTTTGAGAGGAGTGAGAGGAGGAGAGCGTGTAGATGTGAGAAGGCAATATACAATGAGCAAAGTGATCATGCGGTTTGTATGTGGCTGCTATGAAAGTGATCATGCTGTTTGTATGTGGCTGCTATGAAAGTGAAGTGTGTTTGCATGTGATTCATTCCGCCGATTCAGTTGAAAAACATTTCTTTAATGGAAGCAAACGTGGGATGAACATTCCTGAATTTGTCCAATAGAAACTCTTGTTTTGCAACTGTTGGACTTATGATTACACCCTCGATCAACTACCCATGAAGACTCAAGGCTATTATTGCTGCCAAAGGTGCTTCAACAAAGTTTTTATTTATTTATTTATTTTTATTTAACTATGCAAGTCAGTTAAGATCAAATTCTTATTTACAATGACGGCCTAGGAACAGTGGGTAAACTGCCTTGTTCAGGGGCAGAACGACAGATTTTTACCTTGTTAGCTCGGGGATTCGATCTCAAATCAAATTAAATCAAATCAAATGTTATTTGTCACATACACATGGTTATCAGATGTTAATGCGAGTGTAGCGAAATGTTTGTAAAATGCTAGTAACCTTTCGGTTACTAGTCCAACACTCTAACCACTGGGCTACCTGTCACCCCAAGTAAAGTACTGAGTAAAGGGTCTGAATACTTATGTAAATGTGAAATTTCATTTTGTTTATTTTTTTATACATTTGCGAAAATTTCTAAAAACCTGTTTTGCTTTGTCATTATGGAGTATTATGTGTAGATTGATGAGGGAAAAACTATTTAATCAATTTTAGTATATGGCTGTATCTAACAAAATGTGGAAAAAGTCAAGGGGTCTAAATTCTTTCCGAATACACTGTATAAGCTAAAATGTCGGTCGGGAACCAGTACCAGAGCCACGCAGGTCCCCTAAATAAGGGACTTTACATTGAAGAGGATTTATAATTCACATAATAATTCACATTTCCTGTTGCTGCAGGATTATTTTCCTGCTGTAGTGAACTGACTCAAATGAAGATCCTACATCTGTAGTGGCTGAGTTATACTCTCTGTCAACAGACCTGAATAGCCTACTATATTAATGTTCATTTGATAGGTCTCTTAACTGTAAGAATTATTGTTCTTATATGTGTAAATTCTATGAGCTTCCACAAACAGATTGCCTGAGAGCTTAAAATGTGTGCAACAAGTATGTACTTTGCCGCTATAACTGATTTGCAGAGCATCATTTTCTGAGAACTAAATGAGTGGTTTTATTGGCAACATTCTGAATCATGTGTGCAGATTAACCCAGATCTTTATTGCCATGCTTTCATTGCCAAGAAATTATTTTGACACTATCAAATGGGGCTGTGGACAGATGGCATAAATATCAACAATTGAAGTGGTGATAATGGGAAGATCCTGCCCTTTCAGAGAAGCCAGCTGTTTAAGTGTACCGTAATAACATAGAATATGACATTGTCTCTGTCGTATACCTCAGGTGCGGTACAAGGGAGGTTATTTAGTCTAAGAATGGAGACTCCACTCTCATTACTGAGACCCATTTAAAGCTTCAGAAAAGTAATCTGAAGAGTCACTGTAATACCCCTAAGCTCTTAGACAACATCTCCCGACGAGCAGAACTTCAAATGGCATTCGAAAAACCATGAAAATCCCCTGGTTCAGTCTGCAACAGCCAGAGCAATTACGTCTCCTTCATTTCAGAGTAAGAATAGATGCATGCTGTTGAGTGTGTGTCTTCTGGCAGAGATCTGGGATTACTGCCAAACATCCTCTCCCAGTCTTTCTGATGAGCTGGAGACCTGGAGACCAATATGTGGCGAGGTGACAGAGGATTTGTGGGAGTCGGATTGCCTAGTAGTCTAAGCATTGTGCTGCTGATGACAGGGGGTGACTGTCGACATGAAATTGCAAGGTTTGTGTCTGTGAAATCCCCTAAATCCCCTAAAACCCACTCACACACCACATCTTTGCTTTACAAGCTTCTTAATCTTTCTGTGGGCGTTTGTTGATGCAAGATGAGTCAGAGTATCTTTATACACAGTAGTATCTTTATATCTTTATACTATGTTAGCCTAGACAAATGCTGGATATGATTCGCAGGTGAGATCAATTACAGCTATAAAAGCATAATCTCCAGACAATTACTATTGTAGCGGGGATTTGAACCAGACAGAATGAGGAGTGGAGAGAACTGGGCCACTCAGTTCTACACAAGGTGATTGGGAAGCATGTGGGAGAATGATGGATCACACCATCATCAGGTCCAAGGTCTGCCTCAACTGGATCATGTTCAATAGGCCAAAACAAGACAAAACGTTTCCAACAGGAAGACGGATATTGTCATACTTACTGGACAAGTCCCTGTGCTATATCCAGGGCCGTAACCAGGATCGGAGTTTTAGTGACATTTATATGTACAGCGTTTTATATGAAAAACGCTGTACATTTAAATGTAAAGGACTTAACTACGACACATTTTGCTAATATTTCTACTTATTTCTCCATGTTGAAATGGCTTCCAATATATTTGTAACATCACGAATGTATACATGTGCAAATGCAAACATATTTGTAAATACAGCACATGCTGGTATCATCTTGTCCAACCCATAATCTCCCCTTACTACTTATATAAAAAATAATAATAATAATAATTAATAATAATAATCATAATAATTAATAATAATAATAATAATTAATAATAATAATCATAATAATTAATAATAATAATAATAATTAATAATAATAATCATAATAATAATTAATAATAATAATAATTAATAATAATAATCATCATCATCACGATAATAATTTCCCCTTACTACTTATATCATCACCACCACCACCATCACTACCACCACCATCATCACCACCATCACCATCACCACCACCACCACCACCACCATCACCACCACCATCACCATCACCACCACCATCACTACCACCACCATCACCACCACCACCACCACCACCACTACTATGACCACCAGCACCACCATCACCACCACCATCACCACCACCACCACCACCACCACTACTATGACCACCAGCACCACCAGCACCACTGCCACCACCATCACCACCACCACCACCATCACCACCACCATCACTACCACCACCATCATCACCACCATCACCATCACTGCCACCACCACCACTACCATCACCACCACCACCACCACCACCACTACTATGACCACCAGCACCACCAGCACCACTACCATCACTACCATCACTACCACCACAATCACCACAATCACTACCATCACCATCACCACCACCACCACCACCAATTTCCCCTTACTACTTACACTGAGCACGCTCTGTTCATTTTCTACTTGGTTAGGAAACAATACTACAGCTATGAAATTATAAGTATTAAGTAATCGGTTCACCACAAACAAAACCATAACAATACAAATATACTTCATTACTCTGTAGCATCCCTGCAAGTCCATCCCAGCTATTGCACGGGTTCATTTGAAGACATTCCAGTAAATGTTATATAGTGTATGTTGAAATAGCATACAATTACTGTAATTCTGAATTCCATTCCATTATGTTATGCAAACTGCAATATGTGGCCTATGCCAAGGGGCGTGATTAACCATCTTTCTGGCTCTGACGCTGTCATAGACCAGTCTTAGTCTTAGTCTCTCAGTCTTATACCATTCCTCCTATCAGAGACAACCAGGCTGGGCTCTATGCCCTGAGACGTTTCCTGTCGTCCCATCAGTCATTAGTCATCAAAGATCCGACAATATGAATATCAGCTCTGACGTGCTCTTTCATGACTTTTCTAGAAGGTTGAATTTTGGATATAAATATTTGAATACAGTATCTGATTTTGCTTTAGGATGCGATGCAGAAATAGATTACCACGTGGATGGTGGTATGTGGTGACAGGGAGACTGGGCTTTGACTGAACGTTGCTGCACGCACGTCTTTGCTTGGTGCTACAAGGAGAAGTGGGCGTGTAATCCGCCAGGCCTCAGACACTTGGTTGTCTACATGAATTACTCACACATGTATACTACACATCAGCGGAGGCTGCTAAGAGGAGGATGGCTCATAATAATGATTTGATTTGATTTGGAATGGAGTGAATGGAATGGAATGGAATGTGTTTTTTATGTGCTTGATACCATTCCATTCACCCCATTCCAGCAATAAAACTCCATTCCAGACATTATTATGAGCCAACATCCCTTCAGCAGCCCCCACTACTACACATAGATGGCAGTATGGAAGGGTCCATTGAGGTTTTCAACTTGCTAAATAGTTTAACATCCAAACTGGCCAGTTTGTTGCCTGTAGTCCACACAGACCTAAATGTCAACACATACTTCACAAGGGTATGTGTCCTTTTTTATTCCCTCTGGAAAATATTAGATGTATTGGTGTTCTTATTCGGTGATGTCGATGATGATGATAATAGCCTAACATAACCTTGCAGCATCCCACGTTTTCATTTGTTTTATTATTAATATATATGGTCTCCAGTAGATGGCCTCATTGTGCCTATCTATCCACATCGATTGCCTTCAAGTTCAATTTTGAGACAATTTCAGCTTGAGATGTTTCATAATTTCGTGGTTAATTTTATTTAATACCAATTTGTGCTATCTTATCAAATCCCTTATATGATATACGGGAGAACCGGGACCGAAAGTAACACTTTATTTTTGGCACTCACTCCACACAGTTTTAGTAGATTAAATCAATTGCTGTAATATTACGCTACTGTGTAATTATAAAAGTAATATCAATATCGAAGCGTGGGCTTTAATAGGAACAAATTAACACATTTCAGCTAAAAATCATGTTGATGCATGAGATGAAACAAGCTGGTGGGGACGTTTCCAGAGACCCTGGCGCGCAGCTGAGTGCATATGGCGCACAAAACGTCTCATCTTCCCTCAACCTACAAGTGAGAGACTTCACTTCGGACACGTCAGTGGTGGATAAGGACTGGAGACTTTGATAGAATGGGGATCTCTTCACAATAACTTCAACATAAGAAGAAAAAATTACATCTAGTGCGTTTAGGAAACCGTGACTAACTCGTGCTCGTATTCTTGTTCATCTGGAGCTTGTGAGAAGATGCACACGTTGAATTGATTCTATCGGATGGCATTTTGACCTTCTCTGGATGTGGTCACACAGTTTTTCGGGTGAAGATAGAAGGAAGTTTGAAAGGACATATAATGAGAATAACACACTGCTAGCGGTACTGAGGCTGCGAGCTGCATCTGGAGCACACGCGAGGAGAGCAGACAGAGGCGCGCGCTTCTGCTGTAGACAGATACGTGGGAAAGAGAATATGTAGAGCCTGCTATTTCGAAGTAAACCATGGCTTACCATTGAGCTTTCTTTGAGGATTTAAGGACATTTAAAAAAAAAAACGTTTGTTTAAAAGAAGTTGACAGCTCATCTTCTATGGAGTCCCATTGCAATTTTGGAGACTCGATGTGGGACAAAAATGGACCGCACGAACGGACTGAGCTCCAGGATTATCGTTGTGTTGCTCCACAGTAAGATGTAGCCTGTTGTGTGTTCTTGGTGCTTATGGAAACTTAATTGCTACATTTTCATAAAACATAAGCTACAGATGCCACGTTTCATGCGTAAAGATACGGACGATGTATTTATTTTGTTGTTATGATGCGTGTGCATTTCAATTCAACAATATTGCAACTGTATGCCTACATTTCCATCACCGTCCAAAGCGTCAGGCAGCTTGTCCAGTGCATGTGCCCTGCAGTTGCTTGTCCTGGATGGAGCGTCAATAAGGGCACGAATATAATCACACGGACACGCCTCGTCTGTCATTAAACAAATCAGATAAACACAGTGTTAATATGATCAATAGACTGTATCGACGAGCCAGTATATAAGGCTAATGATTGGCCTAGCCTCTGTTTACTTAACATGCCTGAGAGAATATGGTGTAAAATTTTCAGATGACTGCTGACAGGTCATTGAAATAGACATATGATAAAGCAGAGTAAAAGTTTAGATTCGTAGGTTTATCATATTAAACTCTTCAATAACAGATGGAATACCCATAGTTGAAAACTGCTGCTCTAACAGTAGAATGTCTTCAATAATTCATGAACAGGGTGCATTTTTTGGCTAATTTATAAAGAGTGCTTTTTGAAATATTTATAGACACTATTCTGCAGGATGATTGCTGTGATGAGCATGGTGAACCAGCCTCCAGACTTGATGGTCCCCAGGCAAGCGGCCAAGGGTCCATTTTCCATCTAATTGGCCTGAGTTCAGGTGATTGGAATTATGGGGTGATTTCTATCTCTACAAGCTGACAGAAACATGGATTTGAACTTCTCCACGGTCCGCGATAGCGATAATTTGCTGGAGAGAGACTCATCCAAGCGCGTTCTGACAGGCTGCTTTCTCTTTGCGCTCATCCTGACCACACTGCTGGGGAACACACTGGTATGTGTTGCAGTCACCAAGTTCCGCCACCTGCGCTCAAAGGTCACCAACTTCTTTGTGATCTCTTTGGCCATTTCAGACCTGCTGGTGGCCATCTTGGTGATGCCATGGAAGGCAGCAACGGAGATCGTGGGCTTCTGGCCGTTCGGTGCCTTCTGTAATGTTTGGGTGGCGTTTGACATCATGTGCTCAACAGCGTCCATTTTGAACTTATGTGTCATCAGTGTGGACAGATACTGGGCGATCTCAAGCCCATTCCGCTACGAGAGGAAGATGACACCCAAGGTGGCGTTTATTATGATCAGTGTGGCATGGACGCTGTCTGTGCTCATCTCTTTCATCCCTGTGCAGTTGAACTGGCACAAGGCTGCGGCGTTGGAGCTCAACGGCACTTACGGTGAGCTGCCGCCGGACAACTGCGACTCCAGCCTTAACAGGACCTATGCCATCTCCTCCTCCCTCATCAGCTTCTACATCCCTGTGGCAATCATGATCGTGACTTACACACGGATTTACAGAATTGCCCAGATACAAATCAGGAGGATCTCAGCACTGGAGAGGGCTGCGGAGAGTGCCAAGAACCGCCACAGCAGTATGGGGAACAACTCCAACATGGAGACGGAGAGCTCCTTCAAGATGTCTTTCAAAAGAGAAACCAAAGTCCTAAAGACCCTCTCTGTCATAATGGGGGTGTTTGTGTGCTGCTGGCTACCCTTCTTCATCCTCAACTGCATGGTACCCTTCTGTGAGCCCAACGGCACCTCTGATTTCCTCTGCATCAGCCCCGGCACCTTCGACGTGTTCGTCTGGTTCGGCTGGGCCAACTCCTCACTCAACCCCATCATATATGCCTTCAACGCGGACTTCCGCAAAGCATTCTCCATCCTGCTGGGCTGCCACAGACTCTGCCCGGGCAGCAATGCCATAGAGATAGTGAGCATCAACAACAATGGATCCCAGCCGCCTGCGTCCCAGTATCAGCCCAAAGGGCACATTCCCAAGGAAAGCAACAATGCCACCTATGTGATTCCCCACAGCATCCTGTGTCAGGAGGAGGAGCTGCAGAAGAAGGATGGGATTGGGATTAAGACCTTGGAGAAACTGTCCCCGTCCCTTTCTGGGAACTTGGGCAGCGATGCCGATGTGTCACTGGAAAAGATTAATCCTATAACTCAGAACGGCCAACACAAAACTGTGACATGTTGAGGGGTGTATGTATTGGTATACAAACATGAGAAGGAACTCAGAGGGAGAGACTTGGCAGTATGCCTAGCAGAAGTGTGATATATACAAACTGAGCTTCACTGCGAACCTTAAAACTCGAATCACTATGGAAATCTACAGAATGTTTCAAATGAAGGCACTTTATCCTGGATAACTATCTGCAAAACACCTTCAGCATTTATTATTAAAGTATAGACAGATTTGTTGATAAATGTTCCATAACTTGAATAAAGTAAAACGAAATACACACGTGTATACATGTGTTGTATTTACAAATATGTATACATTTGCATGTGTACACAGTAGTGACAAATATCCTGGAAGCTGTTTTAACATGGAGAAAGAAGTAGAAATATTAGCAAAATGTCTCTTAGGTAAGTGCTTTACATTTATATGTACAGCGTGTTTCATATTCTTACAAAGATAACTATAAAGATAATTGGTTTTGATTGTTTTTTTTCAGTGTCAACCACATTGTGTAATTATTTTACATTTTATTTATAATATTCATCATAATTTATTAGAGAGTTGAATACACTTCGGGTTAATGATAACTGACTAAAATCATATGGAGAGAGACCATAGGACGGTGAAAATGGTTCAAAACAACCCTCATCAACTCTTGCATTTGTGTTGTTGTGAAATTGAAGTGGTAAGCCTCAGCGTGGGAGGGTTGTGGTAAGGTATGCATGTATGCATTTGATATTTGGAACACGTTGTCAGTAACAGAGGCTTTAAATACCTTTCATTTTCACAGAGATACAACGTCTTATGCCAAGTATGTCATATTTCTATATATTTTAGTTGCATTCCCCTTTTGTAGTACATGGTTTTCCCAATTGGGAAATACAAAAGTGTTGATGGAGCTCACTCTGATTGTCACACCGGATTTCAAAGAATCTTCTGTCAAACCTGATTTTAAAGAACCTTCTGTCAAACCTGATTTTAAAGAACCAGCTGTTGAACCTGATTTTAAAGAACCTTCTGTCAAACCTGATTTTAAAGAACCAGCTGTTAAACCTGATTTTAAAGAACCAACTGTCAAACCTGATTTTAAAGAACCAACTGTCAAACCTGATTTTAAAGAACAAACTGTAAAATCTGATTTTAAAGAACAAATTGACAAACCTGATTTTATAGAACAAACGCTCAAATCTGATTTTAAAGAACAAATTGTCAAACCTGATTTTAAAGAACAAATTTACAAACCTGATTTCATAGAACAAACTGTCAAATCTGATTTTAAAGAACAAACTGTCAAACCGGATTAAAAAAAACTAACTGGCAAACCTGATTTAAAAAAATAACTGGCAAAGCTGATTTTAAAGAACAAACACCATGTGTCTTTAAGAGTCCCGTGTGAAACAGGGCCTACTTTCTAAGCCCTCCTAGCACCCATCATCGTATCAGCAAGTCAAGTCAAGTCTACCAGTGTAGGTGTAGCATAGGCATCACCGTGGACACAGCTGTCTCCCAACTTCATCCCCATTTCTCTCTCTCACTAGACACTTCTTCCCCTAAAAAGTGTTACCTCTTCACACTCTTAGGGCATCAGTGATCCTTTTGGCAAGTCAGGGCCCATCAGACATTTCTTCAAATGTTTTAGAATGGGCATCCTATTCCCTAAAGGCTCTGGTCAAAAGTAGTGCACTATATTAGGACGCAACCTTCTACTGTCCTAATGCAGAGAGCTGATTCTGATTCTATTAACGGTCAGTTTGCATGGAAACAATCAGCTTAGTGAGCAGTAGTAAATGCTGTCAATGCATAATTGAAAAATGTAATTATTGCACCTTATGCAAGTCAACAGTCACACAACCAGAACACAATTGACCTTTGGTAAACCGCTGAAAACTGATATTGTGAATTGTTTTAGCTGGAGCTGTGATGTTTTAGGGAACAGTGGGACTGTTGTTGTGCTCATAGCAGCCAGATTGAAAACACCCACTGTATGCTTTGGTCCTGTCACTCTTCTGATCAAATATCTAATTTGTAACTGTGACTGTTGAGTTGTTTTCTATGCAGTATTGAATTTGACCGATGGCAAACAATACGCTGTTCGTGAAAATGAGGAGCAATTATATAGAGCTAGTGTGGTTAAGGCTTTCAATTAGTACCTGTATGGTTTTTCATTTCAGGAGGCATTGCATGAATCTACATTGGAATTAGGACAATTGGATTTTGGGGTGTGAATTGGGTGAAGGACATATTTTAACACTCTTTACAATTCCCAATTTATCATAGCTCCATGATGGGAAGTCTACGGGACATGGTTTTGATGTCAAAATGAACTAGAGTTAATGCATTGTGGCTCAGTTGTTTCCAGGCCTCAACCTTGTTCTTGTATTGCCAGGTTTAAAAGCATGGAGTTGTCATACATCAATGGTAATTTAATAGTATTAGTCTTAAATTGGTTCTGGGAAATCAAATTTGGTATAAATGCAACAGGGAGAATGTTTTTGAATCAGCACCTAGCTCCACCCCCTCCTGTAATCCTATTGAGTTTTTATGACCTCATTTTATTTGCCTGGCCCTGGATTCTTAAGAGTGTATGTCCATCAAGTCTAGCCTTCTATGAAAAGTGCCAAAATATGAACTGTCTCTGAGAAGACCTCTGTCTCTGTCATTTTGTAGATGAAGGTGGAACGTGCCCACTGCTCAGCTCTACTCAAATTGTCAGGGGGTGCTAGAAGCCATCAATTCCATAATAAACAAGTTTAAAAAAAAGTGCTGACTTGATATAGTAGCATCTGATTTTAAAAAGGTTTTTCCAAATGCATTATGTCTTTGACGAAGGCAAAACTGCAGCAACTACGTGAAGGTTGGCCTTTTTCCATTTTCTACCATATCAGTTGTCCTATTCCCAAATATTGACCAGTCTCTCAATGATTAACTATATCCTTTGCTTATAATTTATTTTCTAATTATCTACAAACATGAGTCCACTCAAATCTACGATAAAAAATGAACTCTGCATAATCTGAGCAGCTATGGGGAACATTCCAGAAGACTGTCTTTGTTTGCTCAGTGCTCCTCCTGTCAGGCCCTGTCTAATCAGTGGAGAAGCTGTTACTCAGAGGGATTTAGTTCATTAGTAAACAATCCTTCCCTGCTGTTCCCCTCTGAGGTTCTATCACAACACGCACACCTGGGCATACAACTAGGTAATTGGGCCTGCATAAAGATGCCCTATATAAACAATTGTCTGTTCATATTTTGTTTCCAATGATTTTGCTGAATGTGAAGTTCATGCTGTGAGATGACAATGTTTTATAAAGTTTTATGAGTTTCATTTTCTTAGCCATATGAACAATTATGACACTGGCATGGCACTTTGAAGTATCAGGATTTGTCCAGAGTTTTTGGTTTTATACATTTATACAGATTAATATTCATTTTGGTTTCAGATGGTTTAACTGTCTTGCTTGTTGCTATATCTGTATAATTCCTGACATAGATTTAAGCCGCCAAATTTACCAGTCATGTTTAACTCTGCTCACCACAGTTTGCTGGCACTTTATGATTTGGGCATTACATTGCAAAATTACAAAAGCAGAATGCCTTGTTTGCTCAAATGTCTTTCCTAGGGGTGCCCCACAGGTTATGAGAAACAAGTGTATTGTTCTGTCTAGATGTTTGTTGTGACATCACATGTAACAGTGCTTTTGTTAACCTAGCTGACAGCAAAGCATTCCTCTGCATCAAATGACAAACAGGAAAATATAACTGTCTCCTTGTATGACATTAAACAACATCCTTTTTGGATGGGTCCAACTGCAAGGGTTTTGTTCTCCAGCTCATTTTGTTAAGACTATTTATTTATGGTGGCACCCCTACCTCGACATTCAACAGCAAAACTTCATCTAACATAAAATGAAAAACAGTATTGTATAATGTTCAGATCTAGATGTGAACACAAGTGCTTTTAAAAAAAAAAAATCTTAGAATCCTTAAATGTGAGTAGAAAACTGTTTGTGCTGTTTTTCAGTGTGGATTAATTGAAAAGTCAAGGCACTCGTCAGTCAGATTAAATAATGTTCTGCAGTTGTCAAGAAGGTGTTGAAGAAAAACAATCCTCAAATGTATTACAATACCTAGTTTACAGTTTGTACAATATGTGCCCTTACTACATGTAGAATAAACGTGTATGTTCATTTTTCACCTGTGCAATTGATTTGTATGTATTTAGATGGGGTGACTTGGTGTCATACTCTAGTTTGATTGCAACCGTTTCTTCGAAAATCATGTCTTTGTGGAGGATCAATAGGAATTGACTCCTGTAAACAATGACACACATTTTTTTCTTCAGCTTTGATGGCCTCACTCTGTTCATATCCCACATCATTTACATAACTACATGAGGATGAAAGAGTTGAAAAAGCCTTTCATTACGTTTTTACAAAAGAAAAACAAACCACAAAGCAGTCAGTGTCTGATCTGTCAAAGTCAACGTCACTCTGATCTGATATCAAAAATACAACTGCTCTTTTAATCCCATTTTCAAGCAACTGTCCATTTGTTTGATGCTGATTTTAAGTCGACACCATTATGGGAGATGCTCTACAAGCATATGTCATTTGTTACATTTTTCCATTGAAGAATAATGTTACAGTTACAGTGTAAAAAAAAGTATCCATACACATTGTGTATTGGTGTGGGTGGAAACAAGGCCCTGGGTGACTACTCTGTGCCGAGCAGTTCACATTCAATTAGTGGCTCTTTCTAATCTCAGTCATCCAGGTAATGTGACTCAGCGCAGAGCCATTCAGCTGAGCTCAACTGTGAAATCAGTGGCTGTGGTGGTATGGAGGAGAAGATACTTTAACCCATTTTGCTCTGTGTCTGTAATACTGTACCACAGCCTCATTCTGCTCTGTGTCCGTAATACTGTACCATAGCCTCATTCAGCTCTGTGTCTGTAATACTGTACCACAGCCCTATTCTGCTCTGTGTCCGTAATACTGTACCATAGCCTCATTCTGCTCTGTGTCTGTAATACTGTACCACAGCCTCATTCAGCTCTGTGTCTGTAATACTGTACCACAGCCCCATTCTGCTCTGTGTCCGTAATACTGTACCACAGCCTCATTCTGCTCTGTGTCCGTAATACTGTACCACAGCCTCATTCAGCTCTGTCTGTAATACTGTACCACAGCCTCATTCTGCTCTGTGTCTGTAGTACTGTACCACAGCCTCATTCAGCTCTGTGTCCGTAATACTGTACCACAGCCTCATTCTGCTCTGTGTCTGTAGTACTGTACCACAGCCTCATTCAGCTCTGTGTCCGTAATACTGTACCACAGCCTCATTCTGCTCTGTGTCCGTAATACTGTACCACAGCCCCATTCCGCTCTGTGTCCGTAATACTGTACCACAGCCCCATTCTGCTCTGTGTCTGTAGTACTGTACCACAGCCTCATTCTGCTCTGTGTCCGTAATACTGTACCACAGCCTCATTCTACTCTGTGTCTGTAGTACTGTACCACAGTCTCATTCAGCTCTGTGTCCGTAATACTGTACCACAGACTCATTCTGCTCTGTGTCCGTAATAATGTACCACAGCCTCATTCTGCTCTGTGTCTGTAGTACTGTACCACAGCCTCATTCAGCTCTGTGTCCGTAATACTGTATCACAGCCTCATTCAGCTCTGTGTCCGTAATACTGTACCACAGCTTCATTCAGCTCTGTGTCTGTAATACTGTACCACAGCCTCATTCTGCTCTGTGTCTGTAATACTGTACCACAGCCTCATTCTGCTCTGTGTCTGTAGTACTGTACCACAGCCCCATTCTGCTCTGTGTCCGTAATACTGTACCACAGCCTCATTCTGCTCTGTGTCTGTAATACTGTATCACAGTCTCATTCTGCTCTGTGTCCGTAATACTGTACCACAGCCCCATTCTGCTCTGTGTCCGTAATACTGTACCATAGCCCCATTCTGCTCTGTGTCCGTAATACTGTACCACAGCCCCCTTCTGCTCTGTGTCCATGGTACTGTACCACAGCCTCATTCTGCTCTGTGTCCGTAAGTGACATGCTGGGCTGCAGCCAAAAATGCAATGCTCCCATTCTCACTGACTTACATCTGAACAAGACAGCAGTTGTGTAGAAATCCAACAATGTGAGGGTATTCAAAAACATTAGGACCAAGAAGTCTGCATGTTTTGGATACAGTAAAATACATTCATATCGTGATGTTATTAGGCTTTGTGTAAACCCGATGCATGGAGGTTTGACACATCCCGTAAGCGGTGCGTACATTGTGTGGATGGATGACCTGCACTTTCCCTGCAGATCCACACAGGCAGGAGTTGAAGGGGGGTCCACAGTGGAAACAGAGTCAAGGTTAATGACAGGCCGCAGGCGGTGCTTGCCATGGTGAGAGAGGGTGGCCATGAACTACTGCTGTAATGGTGCTTATGTAACAAACATTCAGCTTCTCATTTCACCACCAAGCACAGCATCAGCACCACTGCTCGCAGTTCGGACTGACAAAACAACAGAGCTTTAATATGACAGTACAACAGGCACTAGGAGCTATGTTGTGTTTTCATCTGGGTGTTATACTGAGACTCATGGGGTGATAATCTCAGGTTTGTTTTGCAGGGGGAACTAATAACCATGAGATCAGTCTGCATTATGGACAGCAAGGCAAAGCCTTTAGTGCCAGATGAGGGTTTTTATTCATGTACTTGATCTAAATAGTATTTTACACAACTACCCTCTTTGCCTTCTTCTTCTGTATAGCTGAAATATCTATGGAGAGAGTAAATCTTTAACATTCCCTGGAAGACATACATAAAATGTTTTTGATTCAGAGAGCAGTTAACAGGGTAGAATTCCATTAGTCTCCAGAATTTTAGTTGATATGAGTTGATAACAGAACATTGGCAAGTGTGTTCTCTTGAACAAAGTCAATGTAGCTACAGTATTTTTCCAAAAACGACGATTCAAAACCTGGTAAGATGTATTGCTGTTATCGATTGTAAGGGGTAACAACGCAGTTAACAATTCTATGGAGAGAGAATGTTTTTGCAATGTTACCCGTAATGTTCCCCTAATGCTTGAGTCTCCAGTTTTCCGTTAGTTAGGGGAACATTCTATCTATGTTAGCAAACACCTTCTGTGAACCTTTTTAGCATGTTTTGGTGTTAAAGTTAAGAGAACAGCCCCTAAAGTCAAGCAGAACTACTATAGGTTACAACGTGGTTACAATGTTATCAGACTATACAACATTAATGTTCCAGACGCGTTTTATGGGACGTTGCAAGAACATTCAAGTGTCCAGTTTTCTAAGGGTTGGGAGAATATTCCATCAACATTCCACCAAACATGCACAGAACATGGTTGCCAAGTTCTCAAGATTTGTCCTTGAGCAAGGCACTTAACAGTCATCAGGCAGTTATCCCACTGTTCCTAGGCCGTCATTGAAAATAAGAATTTGTTCTTACCTGAATTGCCTAGTTAAATAAATGTAAAAAAAATAAAAACAACATTTGCTCCAGGGGCACCGTACTATGGCTGACCCTGTAAAACAACACATTTCACTGCACCTATCTGGTATGTTACAAAACACCAAAAAGTGTAATGACATTCGGAGATTGTCAAGCCAAGCCTTTGATACTAGGTAAGCTTTCAAGGTAGGGTGCGATGTATTGATAACACTTTACTTGACACTCAGTGTCATAACACGTTATGAGACAGTCATAACATGTCATAACCCAGTGTCATAACACGCTACGAGACAGTCATAACCATGTATACAGTGCATTCGGAAAGTATGCAGACCCCTTGATTTTTTCTATCATTCTTAAATGGAAGAAGTTTGGAACCAGCAAGACTCTTGCTAGAGCTGGCCGCCAGGCCAAAGCGAGCAATCGGGTGAGAAGGGTCTTGGTCAGGGAGGTGACCAAGAACCCGATGGTCACTCTGATAGAGCTCCAGAGTTCCTCTGCGGAGATGGGAGAACCTTCCAGAAGGACAACCATCTCTGCTGCACTCCACTAAATCAGATCTTCATGGTAGTGGCCGACAGAAGCCACTCCTCAGTAAAAGGCACATGACAGCCAGCTTGGAGGTTGCCAAAAGGCACTGAAAGGACTTTCAGACCATGAGAAACAAGATTATATGGTCTGATGAAACCAAGATTGAACTCTTTGGCCTGAATGCCAAGCTTCTTGTCTGGAGGTAACCTGGCACCATCTCTATGGTGAAGCATGGTGGTGGCAGCATCATGCTGTGGGGATGATTTTCAGTGGCAGGGACTGAGAGACTAGTCAGGATCAAGGGAAAGATGAGCAGAGCAAAGTACAGAGATCCTTGATGAAATCCTGCTCCAGAGCGCTCAGGACCTCAGACTGGGGTGAAGGTTCACCTTCCAACAGGACAACGACCCTAAGCACACAGCCAAGACAACGCAGGTGTGACTTCAGGACAAGTCTCTGAATGTCCTTGAGTGGCCCAGCCAGAGCCCGGACTTGAACCCGATAGAACATCTCTGGTGAAACCTGAAAATAGCTGTGCAGCCACGCTCCCCATCCAACCTGACATAGCTTGAGAGGATCTGCAGAGAAGAATGGGAGATACTCCCCAAATACAGATGTGCCAAGCTTGTAGCGTCATACCCAAGAAGACTCGAGGCTGTAGTCGCTGCCAAAGGTGCTTCAACAAAGTACTGAGTAAAGGGTCTGAATACTTTAGTCTGATTATTCCAAATTTGAATTTTTGGTTCCAACCGCAGTGTCTTTGTGAGATGCAGAGTAGGTGAACGGATGATCTCTGCATGTGTGGTTCCCACCGTGAAGCATGGAGGAGGAGGTGTGATGGTGTGGGGTGCTTTGCTGGTGACACTGTCAGTGATTTATTTAGTTTTCAACGCACACTTAACCAACATGGATACCATAGCATTCTGCAGCGATACGCAAATCCCATCTGGTTTGCGCTTAGTGGGACTATCATTTGTTTTTCAACAGGACAATGACCCAACACACATCCTGGCTGTGTAAGGGAGTTGGACTGCAGAGTGAAGGAAAAGAAACCAAGTGCTCAGCATATGTGGGAACTCCTTCAAGACTGTTGGAAAAGCATTCCAGGTGAAGCTGGTTGAGAGAATGCCAAGAGTGTGCAAAGCTGTCATCAAGGCAAAGGGTGGCTACTTTGAAGAATCACAAATATAAAATACATTTGGATTTGTTTAAGACTTGTTTGCTTACTACATGATTCCATATGTGTTATTTCATAGTTTTGATGTCTTCACTATTATTCTATAATGTAGAACATAGTAAAAATAAAGAAAAACCCTTTACTGAGTAGGGGTATACTGTAGTCTATGGTGTAATGGAATGTTTTGTCTTGTGTGGTAAGTTTTGTGGGTTTTGACACTTATGTAGGTATCATAACCAACCATAAAACAACTACCGTAGTAGGTTTTGTGTGTTTTTACACTCTTATGTAGGTGTCATACCCATCCTTAAAATAACACAATATGTGTCACAACATAATTATGTGGGGTTGAAAACGCAAACCATGATATTGAAGTGCCCAAAGTCGGTATGCTTTGTTTATTGGTTGTATGGTGCATCGGCACAGAAACCTGTTGGTGGAAAATTATTTGCATATATTTTATATAATTAGAAATATATCATCAAAATTTTGAAAATCAGATTTCCCCCAAGCTGATCATTGTCTTCAGCCGGCTTTGATCGTAGTGTATTGAAACAGGCAGGAAGAGTGGTGGTGGTCTGTGGTCGGAGAACCCTCAGCTTTCTGTCCCGTAGCCCTGCGTGGCATCGGCTGTGCCACAAAAGCATTCTGTTGATATCCATGTTTCTAAACACAGTTACTGTTATTTGTGGAAATAAACATTATTTTTAGTTCCTTCTATGAGGCGGGAGGGTGTTACATTTATTTTACAGTACAAGGGGAGGGACATTTGAAAATATTTTTAACGTTGGGGAAGGGGGTGCTTTTTATTTTATGACACCTTGAGTTGGACCAGCCCCTCCCCCCAGTATAATTTTGATCTGTCCCTTATCATAATGTGTATAGCTTTATCCTCTTCACACATTTCTGGAATTTTGGCTACCAACTTTCTGCCTTTGTCCACGACCTTGATTGAATATTCTCCTAACCGACAGAAAACTGGACACATTCATGTTTTTGCCACGTTCCCATGAAACGTGTCTAGAACATTAATAGCTTATAAACTGAGAATATGACAACCATGTTCTATGAATTTTTGGTGGGACGTTGATGGAATATTCTCCTAACCTACAGAAAACTGGACACATGAATGTTCTTGAAATGTTCCCATGAAGCGTGTCTAGAACATTAATATCTTAAGATCTGAGAACATGGTAACGACATTCTGGGTAAGTTCTATTTGATATTAAGGGAATGGTCTCTTGGAAAAATTCCTTGCACATCACGGGAACATTCCTATGAAAACATGAGTAAATAACCGAATAGGACGCTTAAGGGAATGTTCTCTAAAGTTGTAGGAATGTTTGTTGTTAGCTGGGTATATTTTATTTAAGATGTTTACAGTTCTGCTGGTAATGCAACAACTTGACATTGCTTTGATGTGGAGTTCTGACATACAGCAGCCCAAATGAAGTTTACAAACTGGGAGCTACAAGTTAGGGTGGAAAGTTTCCCTCAGTCACCTCTTTGAACCTCCTTCATGTCACATGCTATTACTCTTATCAAACAGGCAGGCTAGCAAAGGCAGACTTTCCTACTGCTTTCTATTTCTGCCCCTGACTCATGGCATCTGTTCAGGACCCATGCAGTGATGTGATTTGTATTAGTTCTCATTCTCCTCTAATTCTAAAAGGCTTCCCAGCTAGCACATTTGCTTCCTTGGAAGTTGTGGGAACGAATGTTTTTGGTTTCGTATTGATTGTGGGAACGAAGCCATGCGTTTTCTGACCGGTAAAACTAAATGTTTTTTAAACATTCTGAGAACAATATTGAACATTTCTCCTGTCCTGGGGAACATTTATGTTTAAATAAGACATTTAATAACACTGCTCGCTTATTTTGGGTTAACTTATTTTTAACTCCAAGGACAGATGGAAAATATATTCCTTAGGCATTAATCATGCAAACACATTTTTAATTGTGACGGCATCAAACACGGCATCAGAGATTCAAACATATAATCTTTGTGTTTCTATCCATGGAATTAGACCACTGCACCACCAGGATGGAGCTAGCATGCCATGTTTTTTTTACACACACAAAGCTGTTCATTTTTGTCTATTAAAACAGATCCAATTTCAAAGCAAACAAGAACTTATTAAAATAAGGTGTGGCCAATTAGTGGGCATAGCCAACATACCTGAAAACACTTAACAAGATAGAGGATAGAGAGGTTTTTGTTGATGCTGAGAACGGAATTTATATATTTTTAAATACAATTCTTAGAACGTTCTCTTTTTTTTGGGATCGTTTTCTTAATGTTCTCAGAAAAATTTGAGGACATGACTTTAAATAGAACCATGAAGAAACCTGTAGGAAATGTTATGCTGAAGTACTGAAATTCTCACAGAAGAATGTTGTTCCTTAACATTCTCTGAACTGTCAAACCAGTTGGAGAATGTTCATAGAACATTCAAACAATTTGTATTAAATGTAACCATGTTTGAACTTGTAGGAAACGTTCTGTTAAAGTATGCAAAGTAACCATAGGACAACCATGCTCTCACCAAGCTCTAAGAAACATATGGTTCTCAGAACGTTATGTGCTAGCTGGGTTTGTGTTGGATAAAGCTGATTCATGACAACATGCCCATGGTTGTTCACCGCTCTGGTCTAGAAATTATGTCAAGGGTTGTCCATAAATGTTGCATTCCACTGCCTGTCTGCGGAGAAAATTAAAAATTATAATTATAGTCAGGGCTGGCAAAGTCTATCAACTTCCTGTGAGGTGTGTTTAAATTCAGCTCAGTTAGTTTCTCTACCCATCTCTGCTTTCTCTGCTTTTGAAGGTTCAACAGTCTGATCAGGTGCAATTTCTGACCAATGACGACCTCCAAGCCAAAGAAGTAATTTGCATCATCCCTACCATCACACTCACATAAATCATACCCTTCAGATTGAGGGGGGAATTTTAAGGTTTAAATTGACAGGTTTAAATACATCCTAGAGAAGACATTCCAGAGAAAAACTATTGAGGGAAAATGTACATGCTACGACAGTGATGTGTGGATGTCTCACCTTGCTATCTTAAGATTAATGCACTTATTGTAAGTTGCTCTGGATAAGAGCATCTGCTAAATGACTAAAATATGAATCTAAATGTAGAGAAGTCAATAGACCCTTACCATTACACACCCCATTCTTTAGAGAAGGGCTGTTCAATGTCGGTCCGGAGGGCGGAAACACTTCTGGATTTCATCCTCTACTCCTAATAAGGGACTACTTCAGACCTGGGACACCAGGTGAATGCAACTAACTAGCAGGTAGAAACAAAAAACTGAATTGTTTTGGCCCTCCGGGACCGGAATTGAACAGCCCTGCTTTAGACGGTAGTAGCAAACTCCCAGAACTGACTTCCTGTCAGATGGCTTACAACAGGAAGGACGTGTCTACTTTCTGCAAATTGTGTCTCAATGTCAGAAATGGCGTCCTAATGTTTGGACCACTAATTATAGACGCTTGACACATGACACATGGTCTGGTCTTTTGTTTCTTCATAGTTTGTTTCACCTCAAACCTTTTTACAAAAGCAATAACCTTTAAATAAATAAATAATCATTATCTTGGACTGGCCGACCAAGTGTGTCAATTCTCCATATCTGAGAGGAGACATTTGAAGGTCCAGGTGAGCTGACTGCCTCTGGGTACTACAGACATACACAGTCTCAAATCAAAGTTTATTGATCACGTACACAGTTTGGCAGATGTTATAGCGGGTGCAGCAAAATGCTTACGTACACAGTTTGCACTGCTTCTAACAGTGCAGTGAAATGCTTGTGTAACCAGCTCCTAACAGTGCAGTGAAATTATTGTGTTACCAGCTCCTAACAGTGCAGTGAAATGATTGTGTTACTAGCTCCTAACAGGGCAGTAAAAATGTCAAACAAGGACACAAATAATTATCAAAAGCTAGAAACAAGAACTCACTGATGTCAGGACGAATCCAGTTAACAAACCAAATAACACTATATCAGTAATCCAAATGCAATCTATGCACATTTACACCAAATAGTCCCACCATTTTAGGGAACCAACAGTATTGAGACAAATTCACTTATATGTGTATTAAAGTAGTCAAAAGTTTAGAATTTGGTCCCATATTCCTAGCACACAAGGATTACATCAAGCTTGTGACTCTACAAACTTGTTGGATGCATTTGCTGCTTGTTTTGGTTGTGTTTCAGGTTATTTTGTGTTCAATAGAAACGAATGGTAAATAATGTATTGTGTCATTTTGGATTCACATTTATTGTAAATAAGAATAGAATGTGTTTCTAAACACTTCTACATTAATGCAGATGCTACAGTTCCATGATTATAGATAGTCCTGAATTAATATCATACACCCCCCAAAAAATGTAACCTCCCCTGTTATTGTAATGGTGAGAGGTTAGCATGTCTGGGGGTATGATATAAAATGCTAACCTCCCCTGTTATTGTAATGGTGAGAGGTTAGCATGTCTGGGGGTATGATATAAAATGCTAACCTCCCCTGTTATTGTAATGGTGAGAGGTTAGCATGTCTGGGGGTATGATATAAAATGCTAACCTCCCCTGTTATTGTAATGGTGAGAGATTAACATGTCTTGGGGGTATGATAAAAAAACATTTGTCACTGTCCCAATACTTTTGGAGATTACTGTATATTACACTGAGCTATGTCAAAAATAAACTAATATTTCAATGTCACGTTAAATTGCAGTCAGGTTACAAATAGCCTGTAATTAGTCAGTTGATCCCCTACAGTACATTTGCATGGATGTAGTAGTAGTGGGGAAGGGGTAGTGTAGGTAGTTCGGAGGGGTGCTAAGCCCACCGTCCTTAAAGGAGAATTCCACCCAAAAACTGTCTTTTGGTATTTATTTCATTAGTCCATTGTTGATATACTCCCAGCATGTTTTGCATGTCAGCAATCAAGTTTTCAAGATATATAACTTTCAAAATACAGAAATACAGCTGTTTGATGAATTTTCCTTTAAGTTGGAGAATTTCTCATTTTTCAAATATCTGAAACAGCTATTTCCTGCAATCTAGAGGCATAATCATTATGCTTGAACCTCTTGAGCTTTCTGTATGCTCCTGACTGGTGGTTCTTTAAAAAAAAAAATTAACTAAATACGCTTCTCTGTGAAAATCTGGGTAAAATATTGAAAGGAATGAGTCTTATTCAGTACATTTTAACCTTGTTTATACCTGGTGCTAACATGGGTACTTTGTCCTGATCTTGTCTACATTCTGATTGTGCCCATATTTCCAGAAATGTGTCTACACATGTTTTTAAAATGTGTCTGTTATCCGTCCACTGTGTCTGCATTGTGACCAGATTTCCTAGTCCCTTACTTTATGCAAATTATTTCACAGCTATAACCAAAAAAATGTACTGTAAAACAATGAAAAGCGTTGTTTTCTCATGGCTTTTTTAAAAAACTAATTTTCAAGTGTGGATTGGTGTTACAATGTATTACAATGAACAATAGCAGGTCTATTTAGCTCCAGCAGCTGGTATTTTTCTGTTCACTGTTCACTTGTGGGAACATGGCGGCTCTCAAAACCTGACAACAGAAAGAGTTGGACTCTACTATCCTAGAGATTATTCGTGAGGAAATTACCTCTGCCTTCGACTTGCAATTAAAACTGATAAATGAATCTCTTGCTCTGCTCACTTCTAAAGTGGATACCTACTCAACTGAAGTGGAAAGTTTGGAGACTTTCCACTTTAATTCAAGAAGATATCAGAATTGGAAATGTTCTTAACTGTATTAATGAGACAGAAACCAGAATATGCCATCCTTCGAGTAAGACTCAACCATTACTTCCATAGTAATCGTCCCATTCATTTACTGGCTAACAAGCTATGCAGTAATGATCAAATAGCTGATACAGCAACTATTGAATCTGAAATAGCTGAATTACTATCAGAACCCAAATTAATCCACACCAGGCCAGACTAAAATCTTTCTAAAATAATTAAGAACCTATCTTCTCTCAACAGAGGAAGCCACCTCGCTGGGAGCCCAATTCTCTCTCAATGGCATTGGATAGCATGAAAAAAGGTAAATCACCTGGATGGGACAGTATTCTTCCTGAGGTCTATTACAGGTGCACTATGCAGAAATCACTCCGGCATTTCCTGGTTGCTAACATTCCAATAGTTTGCCTAGTTTTAGTTAAATTTGACAAAATAAGCAAGTATAGTGTAGAGAATCATTGTACTATCTAAACCGCTGTGAAATATATTTTCCTTAACCGAAAATATTGTATTTTCAGCTGTTTGAAGCTGGTGTACAAAACCGAAAGTGAAAGACGCAAAAAGAAAACGAATGAACAGGAAGCATAGAAATAGAGCACATAGAACCAATCTACTGCTACTTAGACTTGCTTTCAAAGACAATGATATATCTATAATTCACATTTCTATGTGAATTTGGTCGCGTCACCTAAAAAGTTACATATTGCAGCTTTAAATATTTTGGAATCAATTAGATCCACTATTGCTCAAAATGATTAATACAGCCGTTCACAAAGATTAATTTGGGAGAGATGTGAACACGGCACTAATGTCACTTTTATTAAAAAAAGGTAAGAATGCCACCCAGTGTTTTCAATATTGGCTGCTATCTTTGATGAACACAGATATTAAACTGGTTTCCAAAATGTGTTCATCTTGTCTTGAGACTTACTTCCCCAAAGCGGGTTTGTCAAAAAGCATTTATCTTCGGATAACCTTCGTCGACTATTACATATCTTAGATGCTTCATCAGAAACAGCTCCTTGGGCTGTATTATCTCTCGATGCAGAAAAACTTTTGATAGACTAGAATAGACATATCTCTGCTCTGTCTTGGAACATATGGGAATTGGCTACAATTTCATTAATATGATTAAAATACTATATGCCAATCCCTCAGCCATAGTTAAAATAGGCAATCTCTCTGCCATTCAGAATCACTAGAAGCAGCAGACAAGGCAATCCAATTTTGGCCTCTGCTATTCTTATTATCAATGAAACCTCTGGCCCAGGCAATTCGTCAATCAAAGGAAATGACAGCAATTTCTCAAAAATCTACCGATCACTTCATCTCATTATATGCAGACGATATTTGACAAAATCCATACAATGTATCTCAATGGATCCCAAACACATTGAAGATCATAGATAAATTCAGCATCTCATTATAAAATGAATCTAACCAAATCAGCCCTACTGCCTCTCAAGACCCCGGTAGAGGACTACTTGTGGAATCCCAATCATTTCCCATTTCAAATATTTGGGAGTAGATATTTCCTTCTTTAGATAAAAACAGACACTTTAATGAACAGAATACTCAAATCAACTCAATCCGACCTCAATAGATGGAATAATATCCCAGTTGCTTTAAACGACAGAATATCTATTGTCAAATTGAATATCATTTCTGTAGTTCAATGCTTCCCATGGCTCCCCTTCTGGATAAAATTCATAGTGTGGCTTCAAAATGTATATAGCAAGGTAAACAATCCAGAAAAAATTATACATTTAGAAAGAGGGAAAGATGTAGGAGGATTATCCGTAACTAACTTTAAATTGTATTTCCAGGCTGTAGCATGAGGTAGTGCCCTGCAGTTAAATGCTTCTGGGGCAAAGTTACAAAATTAATTTAGAAGTGCATAAATTTAAATATTCAATGCTTTCAATCTATTATGTTAATTAGCGATGATAGCCCCTTGGATCCCTCAACCAATTAGAGAAGATTAGTGCTGGCAGGCAGCAATACTGAAAAAAAAACCCACAACTCTGTACTTTGCTCCGTTCATCTTTGCCTCAATCCTGACTAGTCTCCTAGTCCCTGCCACTGAAAAACATCCCCACAGCATGATGCTGCCACCACCATTCTTCACCGTAGAGATAGTGCCATGTTTCCTCCAGACGTAACAGTTGCCATTCAGGCCAAAGAGTTCAAGCTTGGTTTCATCAGACCAGAGAGTCTTGTTTCTCATTGTCTGAGATTCTTTAGTACCCTTTTGGCAAACTTCCGTCTGCCCACTCTACCATAAATGCCTGATTAGTGGAGTGCTGCAGAGATGGTTGTCCTTCTGGAAGGTTCTCCCATCTCCACAGAGGAACTCTAGAGCTCTGTCAGAGTGACCATTGGGTTCTTGGTCACCTCCATTACCAAGGCCCTTCTGCCCCGATTGCTCAGTTTGGCAGGGAGGAGTCTTGGTGGTTCCAAACTTCTTCCATTTAAGAATGATGCTCTTGGAGACCTTCAATGCTGCTGGCATTGTTTGGTACACTTTCCCAGATCTGTGCCTCCACACAATCCTGTCTCGGAGCTTTACGGACAATTCTTTCAACCTCATGGCTTGGTTTTTGCTCTGACATGCATTGTCAACTGTGGGACCTTGTATAGACAGGTGTGTGCCTATCCTAATAATGCCAATCAATTAAATTTACAACAGGTGGACTCCAATAAAGTTGTAGAAACATCTCAAGGATGATCAATAGAAACAGGATGCACCTGAGTTCAATTTTGAGTCTCATAGCAAAGGGTCTGAATGCTTATTTAAATAAGTTATTTCAGTTTTTTATTTTTAATAGATTTGCAAAAATCTTCACAGATTTGCAAACATTTCTAAAAACTGTTTTTGCTTTGTCATTATGGGCTATTATGTGTAGATTGCTGAGGAAAAAAATATTGAATCATTTTTAGAATAAGGCTCTAACGTAACAAAATGTGGAAAAAGTCAAGGGTTTGAAATACTTTCCAAAGGCACTGTATTTTTATTTAGACTTTTCTTACTTTCTTTACTTTCAGGCCCATGGGGAAGGGGTGGTACACAATCAGATCACAATGTGTCTTTTGATTGTCTGCACCTGTCTGAAAATGTGGGCACAATCAGAATGTGGACAGATCAGGGAAAAGGGCGCAAGTTAGAATCAGGTATAAACGGGGCTTTAGTTATTTCTTGCTTTTCTAAAGTGTACTAACCTTGCCAGCAGGCATGCCAGCTAAGATAGTTATACAAGCTAACTACTCTAACATGATTGATAGCCTGAAATGACTTCTTGGTAGCTGTTATGAGGTTGAGAACCTATCTAGGCTAACTTCATAAAATTGCTAGGTGACAAGTAGTATTACTAGCCACAAAAACATTAAAAAAATTAAATATTAATAATATTAAAAACAGGACAAATGTGAGGGGGCAGAAGCCCCTGTGCCCCTATCTGCATGGCAATTCTGATTACATGGTCTTAAATAGAGAAATATCAATACAAAGTAACAACGTAAACTTAACCAACAATTGTATCTCTTCTGGGGCATGTCACTGAATGATCATTTTAAAAAGCACGTCACTGAATGAATACTGGACGTAAATCAAACTCAAATCTCCAAGAGTCCTGTGTCTGACAGGAAAAATACTATTTTGACTCTTCAGTCCTCAGTGTGCTTTAGGTCTTCTTTATTAGAGAGCCACAAAAACATAGAGTTAAGAATAAGGCACACACCTTTTCCCTTTAACCCTCCCTTCCTCAACATCCAGAAATGTCTTTACCAAATCCACAGGGGAGATTTCAATACAACACAAATAAGCTACCATCCATTCATACTGTACAATACTGTACTATGTGCCAGGTGGGAGAGACAAACAAACTCTTCCACCTAAGAATAACTTCTGTTTTTACCTCAAAGGCATATTTAAATTCATGAGCAAAAAAAGCAAAAACAAAGCACAGTGCAGGCACAGTATTTCCACGGTCTTCCTTATTAGAAAGAACAATGCAGCATTTGTCTGTGATGTGTTCTAGTAAACAATGCACTACCACCGTGGGTCATTATAATAGCTCGGGGAGAGAGCTGGAGGATATGTTGACACTGAAGGATGAATCTAGGAATCCAGTCTAGATTGGACGGTGGTATATGACAGTGTTATATGTACACACACGGTGGCTGGTGGCCTAAAGGGATCTGTAATTGAACTCAATGAGGCTGCGGGCCTCATAACAAAGCGGGAGCGCTAATGTCTTGTCATAATTGCTTTGGGGAGCTCCGAGATCTGGCCTGAGTACATCTCCCCCCGGAACACCATGTTCTGTCTTTTTGCCAATGGCTTATCAGCTTAATGAATGTGACAAAGACCGTGTTTTATTCTAACAAGCCTGTTCACTGGATGGAATTGTCCTGTTCTGCTAGAAAAGCCAACGAGACAAGAGTCCCCTGTATGTATACCGGATATGTCTGAGTACCATTTAATGTGTAATGTGTACATAAAACTACTAAATATTTTCTGTCATGTAATAATGTGTATAGAAGTGACATGCATGTGAAATGTAGAAATATTGTATATGTAACAAAATAGCTGTAAAAAAAACGAAAATGTAAATGTAACAGTATGGTAATATTAATATATTTATTTATAATGCTTTGTAGTACACCAATGTTTGAATATGGTGAAACATTCCAATCGCTAATATCATGCTTCTAGTTTCTGATCAAAGTCTTATCCACTATGTTCATTATATACAATCGACATTAACAGCAGAATACAATTTTTTTAATGTATATATTTTTTTATTGGCCCATCTACTATGCTTCTGTTTTTCAACTCCAAACCCAACACAGGTGTGCGTGGCCAAGGAGCTCACAAACTGGTTGAATCAATGTTGTTTCATCGTAATTTGGCAACATATTGTCAAGTGGAATCTACGTGTAAAATACTTTGGATTTGAAAAAAGTCAACACCAACTGATGTTTTGAGGGTGAAATTTCAATCACAGGAACATGTCATCATGGTAATCAAATTTCAACATGGACAAACCTTTAAAATATGTTGAATTTGTACCTTTAAAACAACGTCAAATCTTCAATGTTATATCCACCACCTACAGGATAATTGATCTATCTACAGCTATCCTGTTGTTCTCCCATCCAGAGTTAACCAAGCTATCCCTGCTTAGCAATGTCACTGACTATTACCAATGCGCTATCGTGTGAACGATTGCTGAGAGAGCGCCACTTAAAAACAAAATAGATTCACTGTTGCTATCAAAGTCATTCTAAAGGGTAGGTTTAACAGAGCAAATGAAATGTCAAACATACTCTAACCCTCATATAGCATCAATGAGACTATTTAGGCCTATATAGTATTTACAAAGTCATCAACAGCTATTGTTTCAATTCAACCCAGAATTAAACTAAAAATAGACAATACAATAGGCCTTGGGTTTCAAGCTCTGGTTTCATCAGTGGCAGGGAGTGGGAGACTAGTCAGGATTGAGGGGAAGATGAACGGTGCAAAGTACAGAGAGATCCTTGATGAAAACCTGCTCCAGAGCGCTCAGGACCTCAGACTGGGGCGAAGGTTCACCTTCCAACAGGACACCAACCCTAAGCAAACAGCCCAAAGACAACGCAGGAGTGACTTTGGGACAAGTCTCTGAATGTCCTTGAGTGGCCCAGCCAGAGCCCGGACTTGAATCCGATCTAACATCTCTGGAAAGACCTGAAAACAGCTGTGCAGCAACGCTCCCCATCCAACCTGACAGAGCTTGAGAGGAGCTGCAGAGAAGAATGGGAGAAACTCCCCAAATACAGATGTGCCAAGCTTGTAGCGTCATACCCAAGAAGACTTGAGGCTGTAATCGCTGCCAAAGTTGAGTAAAGGGTCTGAATACTTTTTTATTTTTAATATGTTTGCAAAAATGTCTAAAAATCAGTTTTTGCTTTGTCATTATGGGTTATTGTGTATAAATTGATGAGGGGAAAAAACTATTTTATCAATTTTAGAATAAGGCTGTAAAGTAACAAAATGTGGAAAAAGTCAAGCGGTCTGAATACTTTCAAAATGCGCTATAAATGATTGAAAGCGCAGTGATAGACATTTGGGTGACAACTGAACCAAAAATCTGACATTGGAATTGTGATTGTGATTTTAGATGGTTGAAAGCATGCTGATCAACGTCTCAACCAAATCATCCAAACGTGGTGTGCCCAGGAGTTTGATAAACGGCATTGGCTCTTGAATTTGAACCGGTGCTATGGTCAGATGACATGAAAATAGAGCTCTTTGGCCACACACACCAGCAGTGGGTTTGGCGTTAAAAAAACAGAAGCATATGCAGAGAAGTACATAGCTCATACCTAGAGTTAAATATGGTGGTGGAACTTTGATGTGATGAGGCTACTTTGCATCCATTAGTCATTGGGTCCTTGTTAAGGTCAATGGCATCCTAAACTTTACCAAGTCAATCAAATCAAATTTTATTGGTCACACACACATGGTTAGCAGATGTTATTGCGAATGTAGTGAAATGCTTGTGCTTCTAGTTCCGATAGTGCAGCAATATCTAACATGAAATCTAACAATCCCACAAAAACGACCTAATACACACAAATCTAAGTAAAGGAATGGAATAAGAATATGTACATATAAATATATGGATGAGCAATGGCAGACCGCCATAGGCAAGATGCAATAAATGGTATAAAATACAGTAGAAACATATGAGATGAATAATGCAAGATATTATTATACAAACATTATTATAGTGGCATTATTAGAGTAACTAGTGATCCATTTATTAAAGTGGCCAATGATTTCAAGTCTGCATGTAGGCAGCAGCCTGTTAGTGATAGCTGTTTAAAAAGTTTTCGGGATCGGTGTCCCTTCCATGGGATGGTTGAGCTAATGTAGGCTAATGCGATTAGCATGAGGTTCTAAGTAACAAGAACATTTCCCAGGACATAGACATATCTGATATTGGCAGAAAGCTTAAATTCATGTTAATCTAACTGCACTGTCCAATTTACAGCAGCTATTAGAGTGAAATAATACCATGCTATTGTTTGAGGAGAGTGCACCATTTTGAACATGAAAAGTTATTAAGAAACAAATTAGGCACATTTGGGCAGTCCTGACACAATATTTTGAACAGAAATTCAATGGTTCATTGGATCAGTCTAAAACTTTGCACATACACTGCTGTCATCTAGTGGCCAACATCTAAATTGCACCTGGGCTGGAATAATACACTATGGCCTTTCTCTTACATTTCAAAGATGATGGTACAAAAAAATACAAAAGAACGGTTGTTTTTTTCTTTGTATTATCTTTTACCAGATCTATTGTGTTATATTCTCATACATTCCTTTCACATCTCCACAAACTTCAAAGTGTTTCCTTTCAAATGGTACCAAGAATATGCATATCCTTTCTTCAGGGCCTGAGCTGCAGGCAGTTAGATATGGGTATGTAATTTTAGGTGAAAATGAAATAAAAGGGGATTCTTAAGAGTCTGATGGCCTTGAGATAGAATCTGTTTTTCAGTCTCTCGGTCCTAGCTTTGATGCACCTGTACTGACCTCGCCTTCTGGATGGTAGCGGGGTGAACAGGCAGTGGCTCGGGTGGTTGTTGTTCTTGATAATCTTTTTGGCCTTCCTGTGATATCGGGTGTAGTAGGTGTCCTGGAGGGCAGGTAGTTTGCCCCGGTGATGTGTTGTGCAGACCTCACCACACTCTGGAGAGCCTTGCTGTTGTGGGCGGTGCAGTTGCCATACCAGGCGGTGATACAGCCTGACAGGATGCTGTCAATTGTGCATCTGTAAAAGTTTCTGCAGGTTTTACATGACAAGCCAAATTTCTTCAGCCTCCTGAGGTTGGAGAGGCGCTGTTACACGTTCTTCACCACACTGTCTGTGTGGTTGGACCATTTCAGTTTGTCTGTGATGCGTACGCCGAGGAACTTGAATCTTTCCACCTTCTCTACTGCTGTCCCTTCGATATGGATAGGGGGTGCTCCCTCTGCTGTTTCCTGAAGTCCACGATCATCTCCTTTGTTTTGTTGACCTTTAGTGAGAGAGGTTGTTTTCCTGACACCACACTCTAATTGCCCTCACCTCCTCCCTATTAGCTGTCTCATCATTGTTGGTAATCAAACCTACTACTGTTGTGTCGTCTGCAAACTTGATGATTGAGTTGGAGGCGTGCATGGCCACACAGTCATGGGTGAACAGGGCTGAGCACGCACCCTTGTAGGGCCCAAGTGTTGAGGATCAGCTAAGTGGAGGTGTTTTTTTCCTACCTTCACCACCAGGGGTGGCCCGTCAGGAAGTCCAGTACCCAATTGCACAGGGAAGGGGTTGAGACCCAGGGCCTCAAGCTTAATGATGAGCTTGGAGGGTACTATGGTATTGAATGCTGAGCTATAGTCAATGAACAGCATTCTTACGTAGGTATTCCTCTTGTCCAGATGGGATGGGCAGTGCGCAGTGTGATGGCGATTGCATCGTCTGTGGACCTATTGGGGCGGAAGCAAATTGAAGTGGGTCTAGGGTGGCAGGTAAGGTGGATGTGAAATTATCCTTGACTAGTCTCTCAAAGCACTTCATGATGGCAGAAGTCAGTGCTACAGGGCGATAGTCATTTAGTTCAGTTACCTTGGTATTCTTGGGTACAGGAACAATGGTGGCCATCTTGAAGCAGGTGGGGACAGAAGACTGGGATATGGAGAGATTGAATATGTCCGTAAACACCCCAGCCAGCTGGTCTGCGCATGCTCTGAGGACGCGGCTAGGGATGCCGTCTGGGCCAGCAGCCTTGCGAGGGTTAACATTTTTAAACGTCTTACTCACTTCGGCCACGGAGAAGGAGAGCCCACAGTCCTTGGAAGTGGGCCATGTCGGTGGCACTGTATTATCCTCAAAGCGGGCAAAGAAGGTGTTGAGTTTGTCTGAAAGCAAGACGTCGGTGTCTGTGACGTGGATATTTTTCCTTTTGTAGACCCTGATTGTCTGTAGACCCTGCCTCATACGTCTCGTGTCTGAGCCGTTGAATTGCAACTCCACTTTGTCTCTATACTGACATTTCTCTTGTTTGATTGCCTTGCGGAGGGAATAACTACACTGTTTGTATTCAGCCATATTCCCAGTCACCTTTCCATGGTTAAATGTGGTGCTTCGCGCTCTCAGTTTTGTGTGAATGCCGTCATCTAGCCACGGTTTCTGGTTAAGGTAAGTTATAATAGTCACAGTAGGTACAACATCTCCAATACACTTCCTTATAAACTCATTCACCGAATCAGCGTATACGTCAATATTATTCTCTGACGCTATCTGGAACATGTCCCAGTCCACGTGATCAAAACAATCTTGAAGCGTGGATTCCAATTGGTCAGACCAGCATTGAATAGTCCTTAGCACGGGTACATCCTGTTTTAGTTTCTCCCTATAGGAAGGGAGGAGAAAAATGGAGTCGTGGTCAGATTTGCCGAAAGGAGGGCGGGGGAGGGCTTTGTATTCATTGCAGAAGTTAGAGTAGCAGTGATCCAGTGTTTTACCAGCGCGAGTGGTACAGTCAATTTGCTGAATTTAGGTATCCATATTCACAAATTTGCTTTGTTAAAATCCCCAGCTACAGTAAATGCAGCCTCGGGATATATGGTTTCTAGTTTGCATAAAGTCCAATGAAGTTCCTTGAGGGCCATCGTGGTATTGGCTTAAGGGGGAGATACCCGGCATTTGATTGTGAGGAATTCTAGGTGAACAAAAGGACTTAAGTTCCTGTATGTTGTTACAATTACACCATGAGACGTTAATCATGAAATATACACCCCCGGCCTTCTTCTTCCCGGAGAGATGTGTCGTGTCTTTGGGGTACCATTAAACTGAAGACATGTTTATCAATTAACTCCCTGTAATTATTATCACGCGATTAAACTGATTAATCGTTTAATTGTAATTAACTAGGAGATCGTGGCACCAAGGAAAATATTCAGATTACAAAGTTATAATTTTCCTAATATAACTTTCCTATATTATAACATATATTATAGTATAGGCCGATTATCTTCTGGTTTAAATGGTGTATTTTACCTCGCGTCCAGTCTCATTCCAAACGTCGTAAATTGTTGTATCTGCACGAACCCAGTCTTTACTAAAATCATCCATACATCAATTGTCTTAAAATCATTTATTTACTACACTAAGTAATTAACAGAAAACATACAAACAGTAATTATCGTCACAATGGATTGGTAGAGTAATGTGCCCTAATGGGCTAAACAGGCAGGTCGGCCTGTTGAACAATGGATCATAAAAGTTCAGCTGAGGAGGTACACAGAGTTCATTAATATTAACAATTGATATGCTAATCCTTTGCACATGAACGCTCACTCATTCGGGAACAATTGCAATCAATATATATTTACGCTCAGTGTGTCGTCGGGATCCTTGTTGAAGAGTTCTGTTCTGTTGGAGAGTTTTGTCCGCGTTCTCTCTCTCTCTCTCTCTCTCTCGGTTAGAATGGATCTTTCAGAGCGACATTCATTAATGTCGTCATAGAATGGATGTTTCGTTGGTCTTCGCGTTCGATGATATCATTTACTTAGCTGCAGACTAATAATTAATATCAAAGACTTGTTCTTATTCTGTCGGTCTCGATAGTCTAAAAGTTAACCACGTGGTGTAGTTCACTTTCAGTAGAGGAATTGTATGGTAAAACCTATTGGCCAACTCACTAATGGAGTGGAGGCCTGGTCTGAAGAAAGTAGCTCAGGGTATAGTTTTATAGGTGGCCTGTGTCCCTGGGGGGCATGCCGATGACTGAGTTAAGCTTGGTACAGAAATCCAATTCTATCACATTAACATCAGTACATAGCATCTCAATGTATTACAAATAGCTTTATCCTTATTAATACATTTTATACAACCATTATGATGCAAGTCTCATCGCTGAGGCTATTATATAAACAGTTTTATGGTAATATGGCTATATTGTCTCTTCTGAGTATCACAAAATTGTACCAAGCGGACCAGTTCGTAGCTGGATTCTTCACTAATCTTCCATACCTTCTCCAGAACACAAATGTCGCTCGGTTCTCCAATTCTATGAGTTGGAAGAATTTCCTTTGTCTCTCTATGAAACATGTGGCAGGAGATTCTCCTCTTAGAGTTTTTACAACCCTTTCACACAGGGCCTGGGTGGTTGGGGAAGGTAGGTTGGGGGATGGTACAAAGGGGAGGGGGTCAACTGTCCTCCCTGTACCCAAAGAGGCCAACATCATGACATATGTTTATTCTTGTCGGAGCGACGCACAAAGAATCCAAGTGGCTGTACCGACTCCGACAGCATATCCCGAGAGAGCCATGTTTCCATGAAACAGAGTATGTTACAATCCCTGATGTCTTTCTGGAAAGCAACCCTTGCCCTAATTTCCTCTACATTGTTATTTAGAGATTGGACATTAGCGAGTAATGTACTCAGAAGTTGTAGATGATGTGCGCGCCTCTGAAGTCTGACCAGAAGACCGCTCCGTCTACCTCTTCTCTGGTGGTGTTGTTTTGGGTCAGCCTCTGGAATCAGTACAAATGCCCTGGGCGGTTCGAACAAAGGTTCCACTTCGGGAAAGTCGTACTACTGGTCGCAGTAATGGTAAGTTGATATCCAATAGTTCTTCCCGGCTGTATGTAAAACACTTAAGATTTTCTGAGCTAACAATGTAAGAAATAATACATGAAAAAAGAAGGACTAGAAGCGAAGCAGCCCTCTCTGTTGCCGCCATCTTGTACCGGTACCAGTACCAGGACATTTTAACCAAAGGCATGGTTGCCTCTTCCAGGAGGCTGACACTTGGCCACAACATCAAGTGGATCTTCCAACAAGACAGTAACCCCAAGCACTAATCAGAATCCACAAAGAAATGGTTACTAAGATCCCTCCCAATTTGTTCTCAAATCTCAGAAAACATTTTAGAAAAATGCTGTGTTGTCATTATCCTCACAAAGGGAGCTAGAGTATTGAACACAGGGGGGCCAATAATTGTGATTTTTTTATTACCAAATCTCTCTCTCTGAGCAATTGTATTACTATAAAATAATATAAGTTCCACATTGATTTTGAGCATCCAAACAACCTAGCTCAGCATTTGTGTTATTTATTTTATAGTCGTTTTTTACTCATCTTTATCAAGGGTGCCAATAATTATGGACCTGACTGTAACTCATTTGAGAATTTTTCGCTGTGTACTGTATCTCCATATGAAATCTCAATTGAAATGTCTGTCTAGTGTACAGTAGGTGTACGTGTCCAATAGTCAATTTAAATGCTCTCTGTTACATGCCATCTGAACCAACAAATTGTCAATTTACATGCTCTCTGTTACATGCCATCTGAACCAACAAATAGCCCATTTACATGCCTTCTGAACCAACAAATAGCCAATTTAACTGCTCTTTACTGCAATGTTACATGTCGTCTGAACCAACAAAGTGCTTGTTCTTGTTTCTATTTGGAGTCAGAGTAAATTGTATGATTTATGCCCACCCTACTTTTCACTGCCGCATTGTTTATGTGCAAAGGCTGCTTTAAAATCAAATCAAACTTCATTTTTCACATGCGCTGAATAAACAAGTGTAGACCTTACCATGAAATGCTTAATTACAAGCCCTTAACCAACAGCGCAGTTCAAGAAGAGTTAAGAAAATATTTACCGAATAAACTAAAGTGAAAAGTAACACAATAAAATAACAAAAATGAGGCTATATACAGGGGGTACCGGTACCGAGTCAATGTGCGTGGGTACAGGTTAGTCGAGGTAATTTGTACATGAAGGTAGGGTGAGGTGACTGTGCATAGATAATAACAGCGAGTTGCAGCAGTGTACAAAACAAATGGGGGGGTGTCAATGTAAATAGTCCGGTGGTTATTTGATTAATTGTTCAGCAGTTATGGCTTAGGGGTAGAAGCTGTTAAGGAGCCGTTTGGTCCTAGACATGGTGCTTCGGTACCGCTTGCCGTGCGGTAGCAGAGAAAACAGTCTATGATATGGATGACTGGAGTCTCTGACAATTTTTGGGGCTTTCCTCTGACACCTATTATCTAGGTCCTCGATGGCAGGAAGCTCTTTTCCAAGATGGCGCAGCAGTAAGACTTGTTTGTTTTTTGTCCAATGTAAATATTCAGTCTTTTTCGGGTTTTTGTATACATTTCATTATATTTCAATCTTTTTTTTTCCATTTTCGAATTAAATATACCTTCCTGCAACCCGCCTCACCCAATGTAGTACGGATCTGCTATTATTTAGACCTTATAACTGGAACCTCCATCAGAAGCTAGCCATCATAAGCTAGCCAGCTAATTAGTTACTAGCTATTTAGTCATTGTTAGCCACTGCTAGCGATCTTTACCTTTAGCTCGGACACCAGCCGCTTTAGCCCGGACAGCCCGGATAATAAAGCCAATCAGCACAGCGCGATATCAGCCCTGAGCATATCGGACTGCTTTTTTCCCCCCACTACATCACCGGATTCCTGCTGCAAGCTCTGGACCATTACACCAGATCTTCGCAGCTAGCTAGCTGCTACCGAGTGGCTATTGTGGCTAACGCCCTTGTCCAGAAGCATGCACCAGTTAGCCTCGAGCTTGCCTCGAGCTAGGCCCATCTCCCGGCTAGCAAACGAAGTACACCAACTACTATAGCTCTCTTGCCAATTGGCCTGGACCCTTTGTCGACACTGAGCCCCGCCGATCCATCACGACTGGTCTGCTGGTCTGCTGACGTAATCCGGACGATGTGCTCTCAACCGGCCTCTGCGTCGTGGATGTTGGTGTAGATCCATCTACTTGCCCCAGCCTGCTAGCTTCCTGAACGCCGTCTCCCACTCGCCTAGCGTAGTAATCGACTACCGAACGGCTTCCTGTTTCATCTATTGCTGCTCATTGGACCCTATAATCACTCGGCTACACAGCTGATACCTGCTGGACTGTTTATTAACACGGTATTTCATTTTGTTTATCTGTCGGCCCCAGCTTCGAACTCAGGCCCTGGGTGTAGCTAACTGACCCTCTCTGCCCATTCATTGTCATTTACCTGTTGTTGTTGTCTTAGCTGTTTACCCATTGTTGTCTCACCCATTGTTGTCTTAGCTCTCCCAATCAACACCTGTGATTGCTTTATGCCTCTCTCTAATGTCAATATGCCTTGTATACTGTTGTTTAGGGCATTGTTTTATTTTACTGCGGAGCCCCTATTCCTGCTCAACATGCCTCAGATAGCCCCCTTGTCCCACCTCCACACATGCGGAGACTTCACCTAGCATATCTGGCGCCTCCAGAGATGCAACCTCTCTCATCATCACTCAATGCCTAGGTTTACCCCCACTGTACTCAAAATCAAAAATCAAATCAAATTTATTTATATAGCCCTTCGTACATCAGCTGATATCTCAAAGTGCTGTACAGAAACCCAGCCTAAAACCCCAAACAGCAAGCAATGCATGTGAAAGAAGCACGGTGGCTAGGAAAAACTCCCTAGGAAAAACTCCCTAGAAAGGCCAAAAACCTAGGAAGAAACCTAGAGAGGAACCAGGCTATGAGGGGTGGCCAGTCCTCTTCTGGCTGTGCCGGGTGGATATTATAACAGAACATGGTCAAGATGTTAAAATGTTCATAAATGACCAGCATGGTCAAATAATAATAATCATAGTAGGTCAGGGTTCCATAGCCGCAGGCAGAACAGTTGGAACTGGAGCAGCAGCACGGCCAGGTGGACTGGGGACAGCAAGTAGTCATCATGCCAGGTAGTCCTGAGGCATGGTCCTAGGGCTCAGGTCCTCCGAGAGAAAGAAAGAAAGAAAGAGAGAATTAGAGAGAGCATATTTAAATTCACACAGGACACCGGATAAGACAAGAGAAATACTCCAGATGTAACAGACTGACCCTAGCCCCCCGACACATAAACTACTGCAGCATAAATACTGGAGGCTGAGACAGGAGGGATCAGAAGACACTGTGGCCCCATCCAATGATACCCCCGGACAGGGCCAAACAGGCAGGATATAACCCCACGCACTTTGCCAAAGCACAGCCCCCACACCACTAGAGGGATGTCTCCAACCACCAACTTACCGTCCTAAGACAAGGCCGAGTATAGCCCACAAAGATCTCCGCAACAGGACCACCCAAGGGGGGGGGGGGGGGGCGCCAACCCAGACAGGAAGACCACGTCAGTGACTCAACCCACTCAAGTGACGCACCCCTCCCATGGACGGCATGGAAGAACACCAGTAAGCCAGTGACCAGTAAGCCCCTGTAATAGGGTTAGAGGCAGAGAATCCCAGTGGAGAGAGGGGAACCGGCAAGGCAGAGACAGCAAGGGCGGTTCGTTGCTCCAGCCTTTCCGTTCACCTTCACACTCCTGGGCCAGACTATACTTAATCATAGGACCTACTGAAGAGATAAGTCTTCAGTAAAGACTTAAAGGTTGAGACTGAGTCTGCGTCTCTCACATGGGTAGGCAGACCATTCCATAAAAATTGAGCTCTATAGGAGAAAGCCCTACCTCCAGCCGTTTGCTTAGAAATTCTAGGGACAATTAGGAGGCCTGCGTCTTGTGACCGTAGCGTACGTGTAGGTATGTATGGCAGGACCAAATCGGAAAGATAGGTAGGAGCAAGCCAATGTAATGCTTTGTAGGTTAGCAGTAAAACCTTGAAATCAGCCCTTGCCTTAACAGGAAGCCAGTGTAGGGAGGCTAGCACTGGAGTAATATGATAAATTGTTTTGGTTCTAGTCAGGATTCTAGCAGCCGTATTTAGCACTAACTGAAGTTTGTTTAGTGCTTTATCCGGGTAACCGGAAAGTAGAGCATTGCAGTAGTCCAGCCTAGAAGTAACAAAAGCATGGATTAATTTTTCTGCATCATTTTTGGACAGAAAGTTAGATGGAAAAAAGCTGTCCTTTAAACAGTCTTGTTATGTTCTTCAAAAGAGAGATCAAGGTCCAGAGTAACGCCGAGGTCCTTCACAGTTTTATTTGAGACGACTGTACAAGCATCCAGCTTAATTGTCAGATTCAACAGAAGATCTCTTTGTTTCTTGGGACCTAGAACAAGCATCTCTGTTTTGTCCGAGTTTAAAAGTAGAACGTTTGCAGCCATCCACTTCTTTATGTCTGAAACACAGGCTTCTAGCGAGGGCAATTTTGGGGCTTCACCGTGTTTCATTGAAATGTACAGCTGTGTGTCATCCGCATAGCAGTGAAATTTAACACCTCTGCTGTTTTCAACCAGGTTCTCAGCGATCACTGCCTCATTGCCTGCATGCGTAATGGGTCCCCGGTCAAACAACCACCCCTCATCACTGTCAAACGCTCCCTAAAACACTTCAGCGAGCAGGCCTTTCTAATCGACCTGCCCCGGGTATCCTGGAAGGATATTGACCTCATCCCGTCAGTAGAGGATGCCTGGATGTTCTTTAAAAGTGTTTTCCTCACCATCTTAAATAAGCATGCCCCTTTCCAAAAAATGGAACTACGAACAGATATAGCCCTTGGTTCACTCCAGACTTGACTGCCCTTGACCAGCACAAAAACACCCTGTGGCATACTGCACTAGCATTGAATAGTCCCTGCGATATGCAACTTTTCAGGGAAGTCAGGAACCAATACACACAGTCAGTTAGGAAAGCAAAGGCTAGCTTTTTCAAACAGATATTTGCATCCTGCAGCACTAATTCCAAAAGGTTTTGGGAGACTATAAAGTCCATGGAGAATAAGAATACCTCCTCCCATCTGCCCACTGCACTGAGACTAGGAAACACTATTACCACTGATGAATCCACGATAATCAAGAATATCAATAAGCATTTCTCTACGGCTGGCCATGCTTTCCACCTGGCTACCCCAACCCTGGCCAACAGCTTTGCACCCCCCCACAGCAACTGGCCCAAGCCCCCCGCTAATCCTTCACCCAAATGCAGACAGCTGATGTTCTAAAAGAACTGCAAAATCAGGATGCCTACAAATCAGCTGGGCTAGACAATCTGGACCCTCTCTTCCTAAAATTATCCGCTGCCATTGTTGCAACCGCTATTACTAGTCTGTTCAACCTCTCTTTTATATCATCTGGAATTCCTACAGATTGGAAAGCGGACGCGGTCATCCCCCTCTTCAAAGGGGGAGAAACTCTAGACCCAAACTGTTACAGACCTATATCCATCCTGCCCTGCCTTTCTAAAGTCTTCGAAAGCCAAGTGAACAAACAGAACACCGACCATTTCGAATCCCACCGTACCTTCTCCGCTATGCAATCTGGTTTCCGAGCTGGTCATGGGTGTACCTCAGCCATGCTCAAGGTCCTAAACAATATCATAACCGCCATTGATAAAAGACAGTACTGTGCAGCCGTCTTCATCCGTATTCTTATCAACAGACTCAACAGCCTTGGTTTCTCAAATGACTGCCTCGCCTGGTTCACTAACTACTTCTCAGATAGAGTTCAGTGTGTCAAATCGGAGGGCCTGTTGTCCGGACTTCTGGCAGTCTCTATGGGGGTGCCACAGGGTTCAATTCTCGGGCAAGGTCTTTTCTCTGTATATATCACTGATGTCGCTCTCGCTGCGGGTGATTCTTTGATCCACCTCTACGCAGACGACAACATTCTGTATACATCTGGCCCTTCTTTTGACACCGTGTGAACAAACCTCCAAATGAGCTTCAACGCCATACAACACTCCTTCCGTGGCCTCCAACTGCTCTTAAATGCTAGTAAAACGAAATGCATGCTCTTCAACCGATTGCTGCCTGCACCAACCCGCCCGACTAGCATCACTACTCTGGACGGTTCTGACTTAAAATATGTGGACAACTATAAAAACCTAGGTGTCTGGCTAGACTGTGTCATGACATTGCCCTCTTTGGACACTGCGAGCACCATCCCCCGACCTCTATACTTCTGACACCAGGCTCTGTAAGAGCGGTCGTAAATTCCTACGAGGAGACCCTCTCCTCATGGCCCCAGTATAGAGAGAACAAAGGAGTTCTTCCACCTCACAGAACTGGAGAACCGAATGATATTCAGTTTCTGGAGAAGGTATAAAAGATCGGTGAAGAATCAAACGGACCAGCTACGAACTGGTCCGTTTGGTACAATTTTGTGAAACTCATGAGAGACAATACCGCCACATTACCATAATCATGTTTATACAATAGCCTCAGCTATGAGACTTACATCTAAATGGTTGTATAAAATGAATGACTAAGGATGGAACTGTTTGTGAAATTGTGTAATGTGATTTTGGACTGTTTAAGACGTTACCCTAGGATAGGGGGCGCCACAGCGCATTTTGAAAAAAATTCGTGCCCATTTTCAACGGCCTACTAATCAAACTCAGAAGCTAGGATATGCATATAATTAATACCTGTGGATAGAAAACACCCTAAAGTTTCTAAAACTGTTTGAATGGTGTCTGTGAGTATAACAGAACTCATATGGCAGTCAAAACCCCGAGACCGATTGAAACAGGAAGTGGAATTCTGAATTGTGGACTCAACTTCACATCTTTGCCTATTAATCACACCGTGAGCTATCGTTCATTGAGCACTTTCTATTGCTTCCACTAGATGTCCCCAGTCTTTACAAAGTGTTTTGAGCCTTCTACTGTCGAAACTGAATGAATGAGACGCTGTGGAAATTGGTCACAGGAGGAGGGCCATCACCATTGTGACGTCGGCGGCCCTGTCTACCCCCTCCTTTCGAAACTTTTTGAAACACAATACAATCGTCCCCCTCGAATCTTATTGGCTCTCTTGTTGAAACAGGCCCTGAAGATTTATGTTATACAACGTTTGACATGTTTGAACGAACCTAAATGAGGGAAAAAAGTTATTTTTCGAAACCGCTGTCCTGCGCCTGACGGAGCATTTGGATACAGCCTTCAGACGCGCTAACAACAGCAAGCTAATGGAACATAAAGGATGGACTTTTTCGACCGAAAATACATTTGTTGTGGACCTGGGATTTCTGGAAGTGCTTTCTGATGAAGACAACTAAAGGTAAGGGATTATTGACAGTAGTATACAAGATTAGATGTGATATGCGATTGTTCCAAGATGGCGCCGAGCTGGAATTACTAGCTAATTTTCTGAGTATCGCATCCCCTTTTATCGCAAAGTGGATTACCCAGTAAAGTTATTTTTAAATCTGGTATGACAGGTGCTTTCAAGAGATATTCATCTATAAATCTTAGAATGACAATATTACATTTTAAAAATGTTTTTGAATAGTAATTTAGTAAATTGTAGCACTGTTTCCAGGGATGCATTTGAGGGAAAATAGTTAGTCAACGTCAGGTGCCGATGTAAAATGCTGTTTTTATTTATAAATATGAACTTTATTGAACAAAAGAATGCATGCATTGTGTAACATGATGTCCTTGGTGTGTCATCTGATGAAGTATGTAAAAGGTTAGTGCTGCATTTAGCTGTTTTTTGGTTATTTGTGATGCATGTGGTTGGTCGGAAAATTGCTATGTTGCTACTTTTACCATGTACTCCTCTAACATAATCTAATGTTTTGCTTTTCCTGTAAAACCTTTTTGAAATCGGACGACGTGGGTCGATTCACGAGAGGTGTATCTATAAAACGATATGAGACAGTCCTATATTTGAAAAAAAAAAATATTACATTTCATTATGCTAATGTTGCTAGGAGTTTTTCGCTGGATGTTGATCCCGCTTGCGGGACGAGACGCTCAAGAGGTTGAAGGAAACTCCAATTCCCTTTGGAGTCTTAAATAAGTCCTTGTCACGCCCCCAGGGACACAGACAGGACCTGGCGTCACGAGACAGTCTTTTTCTGCTCTTCCGAATAAAACCCCCACCTTGGTTTTCTATCACCATACCGAGCTTACCTCAATTACGAGATGGCTAAAGGTTGGAGACTAGCTTACCTCGATAACGAGAGGGCCAAGGTTTGACCATGCATTCCTCTTTCTGAACTTTAACCATACCACGTGGTTAAACTCTTAGACTATCGATACCGACAGAATAAGAACAAGTCTTTGATATTAATTACTAGTCTGCAGCTAGGAGTTCGGTATCATTGAACGCGAAGACCGTCAACTGCCAAAAACATCTATCCTATAATGACATGAATGAATGTCACTCTGAACTACCCATACTAACCACGACAGAGAGAGAGAGAGCGGACAAACTCTCCAACAGAAACAAACTTTTCAACAGAGATCCCGACGATACACTGAGCGTAAATATATATATTGATTGCAATTGTTCCCGAATGAGTGAGCGTTCATGTGCAAAGGGTTAGCATTTCAATTGTTATAATTATCAACTCTGTAGTGTCATCTCAGCTGACCCCAACCCCCTTTTGTCTAACAAGCCGCCATGCTGGTTTAGCCCACTAGGGCACATTCCTCTATCATTTCTTTGTAGTGATATCTACTGTTTGTTAGGCATTTCTGTGAATTACTTTTAAGACAATTGATGTATGGATGACTCATAGTGAAGACTGGGTTCGTGCAGATAACCAACAATTTACGACGTTTGGAATGAGACTGACGAGGTAAAGAATACGTCATTAATCAGAAGACTAAGTGATCAGATATTAAAATATCTGAAAGTTATATTAGGAAAATTATAACTTTGTAATCTGAATATTTTCCTTGGTGCCCCGACTTCCTAGTTAATTACAGTTACACGATTAATCAGTTTAATCGCATAAAAATAATTAGAGAGTTATTTGATATGTCTTCAGTTTTAATGATGATGTAAACTCTCCTTCCAGACTCACATTAAGCATCTCCAATCCAAAGATTAATATAGAATCGGCTTCCTATTTCACAACAAAGCATCCTTCACTCATGTTGCCAAACATACCCTCGTAAAACTGACTATCCTACCGATCCTTGACTTCGGCGATGTCATTTACAAAATAGTCTCCAACACTCTACTCAGCAAATTGGATGCAGTCTATCACAGTGCCATCCATTTTGTCACCAAAGCCCCATATACTACCCACCACTGCGACCTTTATGCTCTCATTGGCTGGTCCTCGCTACATATTTGTCCTCAAACCCACTGGCTCCCGGTCATCGGTCTTTGCCAGGCAAAGCTCCGCCTTTTCTCAGCTCACTGGTAACCATAGCAACACCCCCCATAGCACGCGCTCCAGCAGGTATATTTCACTGGTCATCCCCAAACCAACACCCCCTTTGGCCACATTTCCTTCCAGTTCTCTGCTGCCAATGACTGGAAGGAATTGCAAAAATCACTGAAGTTGGAGACTTATATCTCCCTCACTAACTTTAAGCGTCAGCTGTCAGAGCAGCTTACCGATCGCTGCACCTGTACATAGCCCATCTGTAAATTGCCCATCAAACTAACTACCTACCTCATCCCCATATTTGTTTTTGTTTTTCTGCTCTTTTGCACACCATTATTTGTACTTGCACATCCTCATCTGCACATAGAACACTCCAGTGTAAATTGCTAAATTGTAATTACTTCACCACTATTGGCCTATTTATTGCCTTACCGCCTTACTTCTTTTACACACACTGTATACAGATTTTTCTATTGTGTTATTGACTGTACGTTTGTTTATCCCATGTGTAACTCTGTGTTATTGTATTTGTCACACTGCTTTGCTTTATCTTGGCCAGGTCGCAGTTGTAAATGAGAACTTGTTCTCAACTGGCCTACCTGGATAAATAAAGGTGAAATCAAAAATAAAATAAAATTAAATGAAAAAGCTTGGCCCCAGTGATGTACTGGGCCATACACGCTTCCCTCTGTAGCGCCTTATGGTCAGATGCCGAGCAGTTGCCATACCAGGCAGTGATTCAACCGGTCAGAATGCTCTCGATGCTGAAGCTGTAGAACTTTTTGAGTGGCCATCTTTTTGTCTCCTGAGGGAGAAAAGGTGTTGTCGTGCCCTCTTCGCGACTGTCTTGGTCTGTTTGGAGCATGATAGTTTGTTTATGATGTGGGGGCCTGTTTCAGCACTACTTTTCCTCTAGTCCACGCTCAGCTCCTTTGTCTTGCTCACAGTGATGGAGAGGTTGTTGTCCTGGCACCACACTACCAGGTCTCTTACCTCCTCCCTATAGGCTGTCTCATCATTGTCGGTCATCAGGCCTACCACTGTTGTGTCGTCAGCAAACTTAATGATGGTGTTGGAGTCGTGTTTAAGCTTAAGACGTGTGTAATTCATTTCCCCCTAAACTAATTGCATTGGATACATGCCTGTCTATACTTAAGTGCAGCTAAAGCTTAAGATCTATGTACTTTCATTTTCCACTAGAACTAACAGCATTGGAGATCTGCCTGCTCTCCCTCCCTTTTCCCTAAGCTCCAGTCGCCTCTGACACACCTCACTGCTCTCTCAAAAATACTGGATACCGTAGGCTACCTATGGGACACACCATTAAATGTTCAGTGGTCTATTCATCCCACCATTACATTTGTAGCTTTTTCCTGTAGTCAATGACCAAAAGCGCCCTCTTTGGCCTCATGGGTGGAATGTTATTAGTGTTTTTCATAATTTCATAATTAATAAAGTAAAAAAAAAAAATATGATGAGAATCCGGGGTTTCTATGTCAAACACTTTTGTTACATTTAAGTATTCTGTGATGTATATAAAGTGTTATGCTGGAACGCAAACTCAAAATGTAATACATTACAACTCTATATCTGACATGGTACAGGTGTCTTATTTTTTTAAAGCCCATAACCATGTGTGTGAGGTGTATACTTTTGTTTCAAAGTAGATTTTTAAGACTACCAAGAATCACTCTGTGTGACCCTATTTTAGCCCACTGCAGTGAAAGTTGAACCCTATAGCTTTTGGCCTGCTCGTCCTATGGACAGAAGAGTCTATTTAATGAATGATTTGTTTATATCTGCATTTCATAGACGAACAGCTGATCAGATGCACCAGGTTTGAAATATTTGCAAGTGGATGGATAGGCAGATGTCAAATGATGTATCCTTGATAGTATTTTTATTAATTCATTAGCTGGTTAATTATTTTCCTCTGGAATCGTGTTTGCAGTGGTGTACTGTTGCTGTGCTACACATTACTGGGCCCGGCTGTAAGCGTCTGATGATATGATTAATCAACTACAGATGTGTGTTGGCATCATGCCGTCGTCACCGAGTCATATGTGGTCATATGTGGACTAATTTCTTGTGACAGAAAGCACAAAAATTGTGGGCTACATGATAGAAAACAGCTTCCTATAAGTAATCCATATTTCAATCCAGATTATAAAACAGATTTGAACATCCAATTGTTTTAGTTTATTTCAAATTGAATTCCTGCTTGTTGACACCTCACTATACACTTTGGATGTGAATTTGACATATTGTTTCTTGTGCATTGTTCTGTGTTTAATTTGAGTAAAATATCACTTAGTCATGCCACCCATGTTTTTTACTCATTAATTTTTGTCAAAAACTGATTGAATGTTCAGGTCTACAGTGCCTTCAGAAAGTATTCACACACATTTACTTTTGATGTTGTGTTACAAAGTGTGATTAAACATTTATTGAATTGATATTTTCTGTCAACGGTCTACACAAAATACTCTGTAATGTCAAAGTGGAAGAAAATTCTAACATTTGTAAAAAAAAAATTATGAAAAATAAAACACTGATATATCTTCATTAGATGTATTCAACCCCCTGAGTCAATACATATTTGAATCACCTTTGGCAGCGATTAAAGCCGTGAGTCTTTCTGTGTGAGTCTCTAAGAGCTTTCCACAGCTGGATTGTGCCCATTATTCTTTTCATAATTATTCAAACTCTGTCAAATTGGTTGTTGATCATCACTAGACAACTAAACTCAGCATAAAAATAAATGTCTTCTCATTGTCAACTGCATTTATTTTCAGCAAACTTAATATGTGTAAATATTTCTATGAACATAACAAGATTCAACAACTGAGACATCAACTGAACAAGTTCCACAGACATGTGACTAACATAAATGGAATAATGTGTCCCTGAACAAAGGGGGGGGGGCAAAACCAAAGTAACAGTCAGTATCTGGTGTGGCCACCAGCTGCATTAACTACTGCAGTGCATCTCCTCCTCATGTCCTGCACCAGATTTGCCAGTTCTTGCTGTGAGATGTTACCCCACTCTTCCACCAAGGCACCTGCAAATTCCCAGACATTTATGGGGGGAATGGCCCTCACCCTCCGATCCAACACATCCCAGACGTGCTCAATGGGATTGAGATCCGGGCTCTTCACTGGCCATGGCAGAACACTGACAATCCTGTCTTGCAGGAAATCACGCTCAGAATGAGCAGTATGGCTGGTGGCATTGTCATGCTGGAGGGTCATGTCAGTATGAGCATGCAGGAAGGGTATCACATGAGAGAGGAGGATGTCTTCCCTGTAACGCACAGCGTTGAAATTGCCTGCAATGACAACAAGCTCAGTCCGATGATGCTGTGACACACCGCCCCAGACCATGATGGACCCTCCACCTCCAAATCGATCCCACTCCAGAGTACAGGCCTCGGTGTAATGCTCATTCCTTCAACGATAAACGTGAATCCGACCATCACCCCTGGTGAGACAAAACCGCAACTCGTCAGTGAAAAGCACTTTTTGCCAGTCCTGTCTGGTCCAGCGACGGTGGGTTTGTGCCCATAGGCGACGTTGTTGCCGGTGATGTCTGGTGAGGACCTGCCTTACAACAGGCCTACAAGCCCTCAGTCCAGCTTCTCTCAGCCTATTGCGGACAGTCTGAGCACTGATGGAGGGATTGTGCATTCCTGGTGTAACTCGGGCAGTTGTTGTTGCCATCCTGTACCTGTCCCGCAGGTGTGATGTTCGGATGTACCGATCCTGTGCAGGTGTTGTTACACGTGGTCTGCCACTGCGAGGAAAATCAGCTTTCCATCCTGTCTCCCTGTAGCGCTGTCTTAGGTGTCTCACAGCACAGACATTGCAATGTATTACCCTGGCCACATCTGCAGTCCTCATGCCTCCTTGCAGCATACCTAAGGCACATTCACGCAGATGAGCAGGGACCCTGAGCATCTTTCTTTTGGTGTTTTTCAGAGTCAGTAGAAAGGCCTCTTTAGTGTCCTAAGTTTTCATAACTTAACTGTGTTCTAACGACCGTTCCACAGGTGCATGTTCGTTATTTGTTTATGGTTCATTGAACAAGCATGGGAAACAGTGTTTAAACCCTTTACAATGACGATCTGTGAAGTTATTAGGATATTTACGAATTATCTTTGAAAGACAGGGTCCTGAAGAAGGACCTTGTCTAGCCAATCATGGCTAGCGGGAAGGTTACTGACTTTTTCCATGGCTAAACCAACTAGGCTCGTAAGACCTATATCCATCCTACCCTGCCTTTCTAAGGTCTTCGAAAGCCAAGTCAACAAACAGATTACCGACTATTTCGAATCCCACCGCACCCTCTCCGCTATGCAATCTGGTTTCAGAGCTGGTCATGGGTGCACCTCAGCCACGCTCAAGGTCCTAAACGACATCGTAACCGCCATCGATAAGAAACAATACTGTGCTGCCGTATTCATTGACCTGGCCAAAGCTTTTGACTCTGTTAATCACCACATCCTCATCGGCAGACTTAGTAGCCTTGGTTTCTCAAACGATTGCGTCGCATGGTTCACCAACTACTTCTCTGACAGAGTTCAGTGTGTCAAATCGGAGGGCCTACTGTCTGGACCTCTGGCAGTCTCTATGGGGGTACCACAGGGTTCAATTCTTGGGCCAACTCTTTTCTCTGTATACATAAATGATGTCGCTCTTGCTGCTGGTGAATCTCTGATCCACCTCTACGCAGACGACACCATTCTGTATACTTCTGGCCCTTCTTTGGACACTGTGTTAACAACCCTCCAGACGAGCTTCAATGCCATTCAACTCTCCTTCCGTGGTCTCCAACTGCTCCTAAACACAAGTAAAACTAAATGCATGCTCTTCAACCGATCGCTGCCTGCACCTGCCCGCCCATCCAGCATAACTTCTCTGGACGGTTCTAACTTAGAATTTGTGGACAACTACAAATACCTAGGTGTCTGGTTAGACTGTAAACTTTCCTTCCAGACTCACATCAATCATCTCCAATCCAAAGTGAAATCTAGAATTGGCTTCCTATTTCGCAACAAAGCATCCTTCACTCATGCTGCCAAACATACCCTCGTAAAACTGACCATCCTACCAATCCTCGACTTCGGCGATGTCATTTACAAAATAGCCTCCAATACCCTACTCAACAAGCTGGATGCAGTCTATCACAGTGCCATCCGTTTTGTCACCAAAGCCCCATATACAACCCACCACTGCGACCTGTATGCTCTCGTTGGCTGGCCTTCACTTCATAATCGTCGCCAAACACATTGGCTCCAGGTCATCTACAAGACCCTGCTAGGTAAAGTCCCCCCTTATCTCCGCTCACTGGTCACCATAGCAGCACCCACCTGTAGCACGCGCTCCAGCAGGTATATCTCTCTGGTCACCCCTAAAGCCAACTCCTCCTTTGGTCGTCTCTCCTTCCAGTTCTCAGCTGCCAATGACTGGAACGAACTACAAAAATCTCTAAAACTGGAAACACTTATCTCCCTCACTAGCTTTAAGCACCAGCTGTCAGAGCAGCTCACAGATCTCTGCACCTGTACATAGCCCATCTTTAATTTAGCCCAAACTACTACCTCTTCCCCTACTGTATTTATTTATTTTATTTATTTTGCTCCTTTGCACCATATTATTTATATTTTAACTTTTAAGTTTCTTCAAACTACAAATCTACCATTCCAGTGTTTTTCTTGCCATACTTTATTTACTTTGCCACCATGGCATTTTTTTGCCTTTACCTCCCTTATCTCACATCATTTGCTCACATTGTATATAGTCTTATTTTTTTTCTACTGCATCATTGATTGTATGTTGTTTTACTCCATGTGTAACTCTGTGTTTTTGTATGTTGTCGAACTGCTTTGCTTTATCTTGGCCAGGTCTCAATTGTAAATGAGAACTTGTTCTCAACTTGCCTACCTGGTTAAATAAAGGTTAAATAAAATAAAATAAATAAATAAATTTAACATTTTTTTTCTTCATATTTACAGATGGCATACAAGTTTGTTATTAAGGCACATGAAAGTTCACATGTTCCAGAAGCCATTTCTGCAAGAAAACGCATTTTGATAAAAAAATAAATGTTTACATTCAAATGCCTCTGCTGTGAAGTAGTGACAAGCAACATACGCCTATTTTCCTTGAGCAAGTCACGTTTGGCCTTGTGTTTGAGGTTATTGTCCTGCAGAAAGGGGAATTAATCTCCCAGTGTCTGGTGGAAAGCAGACTGAACAAGGTTTTAGAATTTTGCCTGTCCTTAGCTCCAGTCCTTAATGATTACAAGCATACCCATAACATGATGCAGCCATCACTATGCTAGAAAATATGGAGAGTGGTACTCAGCAATGTGTTGCAACTGAGTTAGGAAGGACACCTGTGTCTTTGTATTGACTGGGTGTATTGTTACACCATGCTCAAAGGGATATTCAATGTCTGCTTTTATTATTTTTTTTACCCATCTACAAATAGGTACCCTTCTTTGCAAGGCATTGGAAAATGTCCCTGGTCTTTGTGGTTGAATTTGTGATGGAAATTCACTGCTCAACTGAGGGACCTTACAGATAATTGTGTGTGTGGGGTAGAGAGACGAAGTAGTCATTTAAAAATCATGTTAAACACTATTATTGCAAACAGAGTGAGTCCATGCAGCTTATTATGTGACTTGTTATGCACATTTCTACTCCTGAACTTATTTAGGCTTGCCATAACAAAGTTGTTGAATACTGACTCAAGACATTTCAGCTTTTCATTTGTAATTACATTTGCAAAAATAAAATACATAATTCCACTTGGACATTATGTGGTATTATGTGTTGGATAGTGACAAAAAAATCTCAATGTTATCCATTTTAAATTCAGGCTGTAATACAAAAAATGTGGAAAAAGTCAAGGGGTGTGAATACATTCTGAAGTACATATCCCTTGCACAGTCTTCACATTTTACTGCCTTCAAATTAAATCAAGAAAGGGAATACATTTAATATTTTTCCTACCAATCTACACAACATATTTCACATTTTCAAATGAATAATAATAAGAAAAAAACTAAAAAGATGTCTTGACTGCGTACAGTATGTCTTCACAGCCCAGAGTGAATACCTGGAGGAAGCCCCTTTGGCAGCCATTACAGATGGGAATCATTTTGAAAAAGATTCTACCAACTTTGCACAGCACAAGAAATCCACTGTTAATAATCCCTTCTATTTGCAACAATGCTGTTAAATAAAGCGTCAATCCTATTCCACAGACACTGATATGCCATAGTCCGGTGTCCCATTGTAACGTAGCTACACAGCTCTGGGAACGCGGACCTTCACCCAATTCTCAACCAACGCGTCTCCAGTACGCGTCCTCTACCAATTTCAATGGGTTGACAGTTAAAGAAATTGCTTGAGCTGCACTGAGAATTTGAAAGGTATGAACACCAACGGTACAATATTTTTAGAACACTGCTGTTATTCACAGCTGTATTGGCTGCCAAATGGTCTTCCACCAACTATTACCCTGGGGTGTGAACACATTCTATGATTTTTCTTTGATTTTTGAAAATGTGGAGTAGGTTTTGTACCTCAGGAGGATTTTTTAAAATAGATTTTTAGATGTAATTTTAAGGCAGCTAAACGTTAAGACTGCAAGGGGTGTGTAGACTTTCACTAGGCACTGTTTCAAATCAAATCAATGTTTATTGGTCGCATACACAGGTTTGCAGGTGGTTTAGCAGGGTCAACGAAATGCTTAGGTTACTAGCTCTAACAGTACAGTAGAAATCTCTCAAATACAATACAAACACACAAATAAACCAAAATCTAAACAAGAAATCAAGCAATGACAGAACGAGTCCAAATAACAATCCAGGGGTAGATATATTACAGTGATCATGTGTCAGAATCCAGAATATTAATACGTGGTGTGTATAGACATACAATTTGGTATATAATAACTGTTGTGTTGTCAGCAAACTTGATGATTGAGTTGGCGTCGTGCATAGCCACAATGTCATGGGTGAATAGGGAGGAAGGGGCTGAGCACACACTCCTGGTGGTCCACCATATTGAGGATCAGCGTGGCGGAGGTGTTGTTGCCAAACCTTCCCACCTGGGGTTGGCCCGTCAGGAAGTCTAGGACTCAGTTGCACATGGAGGAGTACAGACCTAGGGCCCTGCTAATGAAAACACCAGGGATTTGGTTGTTGAGCCCCATCCACTCTACTCATTTCACCAGAAATAGGAACCATCTCCCCATGTGGAAATAGATCACAGATGGCTGCACACAAATTAATTTAAATTAAGGTCACTAGCGGTTCTGGGGGGGGGGGGGCAGGGCCCCTGTGACAACAATTTTGGACCCCCTTGTGGCCCCCCTAAATGTGGAGTATGAAATCATTTTCACATAACTAATTTTTGCTATCGTTCTTTTTTTACATCCGTTATTAGACAGTGGCAACGATGATGATTATGAACATGGTCTTTTGCCTGCTAATGCCTGCAATGCAGTGAAGAAAACGATATGACAACAATAACGTCTAATGTAACTGGCCCCTCTAACAGTACAACTGGCCCCAGCTTGGCCTCCCCCAGTTGAAATGGTCTAGAACCGCCACTGATTAAGGTATTGACGTTTTTTGCAAAAGGCTGATGAAACCTCCAAAGCCAGCCTAATGATGAGAACTTGAGAGGAAACTTTATCATGTAAATCTGTCCATTTCAATATTCATCATATCAACAGTCGTGCCATACAGATGTAGGATCTTTATTTGATCACTCTGTTGCAGGATAATTTTAAATGTTAACTTGTATTGTATTTGAGGTTTAAATAGGCTTCTGAAGTTTGTGATTTCCACTTTGAAATTTCTGACTTGATTTTCCCCTACAAAAATGTCCATTAATGGTAAAACACATAATCGTTCACATTTCCTGTTGCTGCAGGATAATCTTCCTGTTGTAGCAAACTGGCTCAAATTAAAATCCTACATCTGTAGGATTAAGCTCTCTGGGTTGGACATCCTCTTTTAACACACATGCCCCCGAAGCTACAGTAATATCTTAATGACCAATGAATAGTGTGACTCAGGAGGAGAATGGCATTTGCATTGCTGCACAGCATGATCATTTGTGCATATTAGTTTGCCCAAGAGTATGGTTCATGTCAGAAGGAAGGATTATCAGACGGATTATCATCCTCTCAGACAAAAAAAATGCTTTCTGTTGAATCACGGACAGTCACTATATTTACACTGTGGCGAGGAGAGGAAATAAAATGAGAGAAGGGGAGAGGAGAGTGGCGAGAAAAGGAGAGGAAGAGGAAAGGAGAGGAAGAGAGGAGAGGAGGAGAGGAGAGGAAGAGAGGAAAGGAGGAGAGGAGGAGAGGAAGAGAGGAGAGGAGGAGAGGAGAGAAATAGAGGAGAGGAGAGGAGGAGAGGAAGAGAGGAGAGGGGGAGAGGAGAGGAAGAGAGGAGAGGAAGAGGAAAGGAGAGGAAGAGAGGAGAGGAGGAGAGGAAGAGAGGAGAGGAAGAGAGGAGAGGAAGAGAGGAAAGGAGGAGAGGAGAGGAAGAGAGGAAAGGAAGAGAAGAGAGAAATAGAGGAGAGGAGAGGAGGAGAGGAAGAGAGGAGAGGGGGAGAGGAAGAAAGGAGAGGAAGAGAGGAGAGGAAGAGAGGAAAGGAGGAGAGGAGAGGAAGAGAGGAAAGGAAGAGAAGAGAGAAATAGAGGAGAGGAGAGGAGGAGAGGAAGAGAGGAGAGGGGGAGAGGAAGAAAGGAAGAGAGGATAGGAGGAGAGGAGGAGAGGAGAGGAAGAGAGGAGAGGACGAGAGGAAGAAAGGAGAGGAAGAGAGGAAAGGAGGAGAGGAGGAGAGGAGAAAAGGAAAGGAAAGGGAAAGGGGGATACCTAGTCGGTTGTACAACTGAATGCCTTCAACTGAAATGTGTCTTCCGCATTTAACCCAACCCCTCTGAATCAGAGGAGAGGAGAGAAGGAGAGGAAAGGAGGAGAGGAAGAGAGGAGAGGAGGAGAGGAAGAGAGGAGAGGAAGAGAGGAGGAGAGGAAGAGAGGAGAGCAGGAGGAGAAAAAGAGTGAAGAGGAAGAGAGGAGAGTAGGAGAGGAAGAGAGGAGAGTAGGAGAGGAAGAGAGGAGAGTAGGAGAGGAGAAAAGGAGAGGAAGAGAGGAGGAGAGGAGCACTGCTGCCCCCCCTGAGCCCAACACTTCATTTGATATAATTACATTACATCACCACCCCAGAGGACTTTGTTATTGTTTTTCCACTATCATTCGTGTGGTCGCTATGTTCTAAAGATGATGCCAAATGATCTGAAACTTCCTTTAAGTAGACAAGTTTGTCAAATGATCTGAAACTCCCGTTAAGTAGACAGTTTGTCGATGTCTGTGTAACTGCATGTCTTAAATATACATGTACAGTTTAATGTCAGACAGGAAATGTTCTAGTGCTGTGTGAACCCTTGGTCAGGCTGACGTGGTGCCTTGAGCATCACTGTCGTGCATCATTCACATTGACTAAACTCATCTCAGGACTCCAGGCCCTAGACCTTTACACAAGCCTAGATGACCTTGTCAGCAAGTTCAAGTATATTCGTTGGGCTTACGTAACAAAGCTATTTGAGAAATCGTTTGCTTTCGCCACTCCTCCTGTGTAATGTAGTTGTCCCTCACCAGGCGATACCTGATTTGTTCATGTGACTTTGAGATGAATAATTCAGTGTTGAAAGTGCCTTCTCAATGTCCCAACTACTTGACTCCAGGTGGGATGAGTGCATTCAAACACTGCTGCTGTTTGAAATGAAATGGACATTATCTCAAAACAATTGAATCATGTTTAACCCCTCACAGCTTACCAGAATGTAAGCTATGAGAAGAATATGCACTTGCTGTAATTATATACAGTTTGTAGCTGCACTAAAGTATCCTACATTTTCATCCTTGAAACTGCAGCAAACAGCAAATCTGTCTTAATAACCTTTGGGTATTTTTGTCAATGTATTGATATCATTGAGAACTCCCTAAATGCATAATCAATTGTGTGCCATATTGATGAATCATTGTGTAATATGTACACAAAGTAGCCAGCAGAGGTAAAATATGGCACCATCATTACGGAAGATAGTTAAGAGAATTTATGTTTAAAACATTAACAAGCCAAGGTGCACTAATTGCGCTCACGGCATGGATGCTGTCACCATATCAGCCATAAAAAAAATTGCAATGTCAACTGGAGGTGTAAGCAGCATCAGTTACCCCGTTGAGTCTGTAGAGTCTGTAGTCTGCCAGCAAAGACACTAATGGAGAAAATGTCAGACAGCCAGCATGTTAATTTCCTCAGCTCAGGAGAGTAGAGTAGAGAGTAGAGTAGAGAGTAGAGTAGAGAGTAGAGTAGAGAGTAGAGTAGAGAGTAGAGTAGAGAGTAGTGTAGAGAGTAGTGTAGAGAGTAGTGTAGAGAGTAGAGTAGAGAGTAGAGTAGAGAGTAGAGTAGAGAGTAGTGTAGAGAGTAGTGTAGAGAGTAGTGTAGAGAGTAGTGTAGAGAGTAGTAGAGAGTAGAGTAGTAGAGAGTAGTGTAGAGAGTAGTGTAGAGAGTAGTGTAGAGAGTAGAGTAGTAGAGAGTAGTGTAGAGAGTAGTGTAGAGAGTAGAGTAGAGAGTAGTGTAGAGTAGTGTAGAGAGTAGAGTAGAGAGTAGAGTAGAGAGTAGTGTAGAGAGTAGTGTAGAGAGTAGTAGAGAGAGTAGTGTAGAGAGTAGTGTAGAGTAGTGTAGAGAGTAATATAGAGAGTAGAGTAGAGAGTAGTGTAGAGAGTAGTGTAGAGAGTAGAGTAGAGAGTAGTGTAGAGAGTAGTGTAGAGAGTAGAGTAGAGAGTAGTGTAGAGAGTAGTGTAGAGAGTAGTGTAGAGAGTAGAGTAGAGAGTAGAGTAGAGAGTAGAGTAGAGAGTAGAGAGTAGAGTAGAGAGTAGTGTAGAGAGTAGAGTAGAGAGTAGTGTAGAGAGTAGTGTAGAGAGTAGTGTAGAGAGTAGTGTAGAGAGTAGTGTAGAGTAGTGTAGAGAGTAGTGTAGAGAGTAGTAGAGAGTAGAGTAGTAGAGAGTAGTGTAGAGAGTAGTGTAGAGAGTAGTGTAGAGAGTAGAGTAGTAGAGAGTAGAGTAGAGAGTAGTGTAGAGAGTAGTGTAGAGAGTAGTGTAGAGTAGTGTAGAGAGTAGAGTAGAGAGTAGAGTAGAGAGTAGTGTAGAGAGTAGTGTAGAGAGTAGTAGAGAGAGTAGTGTAGAGTAGTGTAGAGTAGTGTAGAGAGTAGTGTAGAGAGTAGTGTAGAGAGTAGTAGAGAGTAGAGTAGTAGAGAGTAGAGTAGTAGAGAGTAGAGTAGAGAGTAGTGTAGAGAGTAGTGTAGAGAGTAGTGTAGAGAGTAGTGTAGAGAGTAGTAGAGAGTAGAGTAGTAGAGAGTAGAGTAGTAGAGAGTAGAGTAGAGAGTAGTGTAGAGAGTAGTGTAGAGAGTAGTGTAGAGAGTAGTGTAGAGAGTAGTAGAGAGTAGAGTAGAGAGTAGAGTAGAGAGTAGAGTAGAGAGTAGTGTAGAGAGTAGTGTAGAGAGTAGTGTAGAGAGTAGTGTAGAGAGTAGTGTAGAGTAGTGTAGAGAGTAGAGTAGAGAGTAGTGTAGAGAGTAGAGTAGTAGAGAGTAGAGTAGAGAGTAGAGTAGAGAGTAGTGTAGAGTAGTGTAGAGAGTAGTGTAGAGAGTAGTGTAGAGAGTAGTAGAGAGTAGAGTAGTAGAGAGTAGAGTAGTAGAGAGTAGAGTAGAGAGTAGAGTAGAGAGTAGTGTAGAGAGTAGTGTAGAGAGTAGTGTAGAGAGTAGTGTAGAGAGTAGTAGAGAGTAGAGTAGAGAGTAGTGTAGAGAGTAGTGTAGAGAGTAGTGTAGAGTAGTGTAGAGAGTAGTGTAGAGAGTAGTGTAGAGAGTAGTGTAGAGAGTAGTGTAGAGAGTAGTGTAGAGAGTAGTAGAGAGTAGAGCAGTAGAGAGTAGTGTAGAGAGTAGTGTAGAGAGTAGTGTAGAGAGTAGTGTAGAGAGTAGTAGAGAGTAGAGTAGAGAGTAGAGTAGAGAGTAGTGTAGAGAGTAGTGTAGAGAGTAGTGTAGAGAGTAGTGTAGAGAGTAGAGTAGAGAGTAGAGTAGAGAGTAGTGTAGAGAGTAGTGTAGAGAGTAGTAGAGAGAGTAGTGTAGAGAGTAGTGTAGAGTAGTGTAGAGAGTAGTGTAGAGAGTAGTGTAGAGAGTAGTAGAGAGTAGAGTAGTAGAGAGTAGAGTAGTAGAGAGTAGAGTAGAGAGTAGAGTAGAGAGTAGTGTAGAGAGTAGTGTAGAGAGTAGAGTAGAGAGTAGAGTAGAGAGTAGTGTAGAGAGTAGTGTAGAGAGTAGTAGAGAGAGTAGTGTAGAGAGTAGTGTAGAGAGTAGTGTAGAGAGTAGTGTAGAGAGTAGTAGAGAGTAGAGTAGTAGAGAGTAGAGTAGTAGAGAGTAGAGTAGAGAGTAGAGTAGAGAGTAGTGTAGAGAGTCGTGTAGAGAGTAGTGTAGAGAGTAGTGTAGAGAGTAGTAGAGAGTAGAGTAGTAGAGAGTAGAGTAGTAGAGAGTAGAGTAGAGAGTAGTGTAGAGAGTAGTGTAGAGAGTAGTGTAGAGTAGTGTAGAGAGTAGTGTAGAGAGTAGTGTAGAGAGTAGTAGAGAGTAGAGTAGAGAGTAGAGTAGAGAGTAGAGTAGAGAGTAGTGTAGAGAGTAGAGTAGAGAGTAGAGTAGAGAGTAGTGTAGAGAGTAGTGTAGAGAGTAGAGTAGAGAGTAGAGTAGTAGAGAGTAGAGTAGAGAGTAGTGTAGAGAGTAGTGTAGAGTAGTGTAGAGAGTAGAGTAGAGAGTAGTGTAGAGAGTAGAGTAGTAGAGAGTAGTGTAGAGAGTAGTGTAGAGTAGTGTAGAGTAGTGTAGAGTAGTGTAGAGTAGAGAGTAGTGTAGAGAGTAGAGTAGTAGAGAGTAGAGTAGAGAGTAGAGTAGAGAGTAGTGTAGAGTAGTGTAGAGAGTAGTGTAGAGAGTAGTGTAGAGAGTAGTAGAGAGTAGAGTAGTAGAGAGTAGAGTAGTAGAGAGTAGAGTAGAGAGTAGAGTAGAGAGTAGTGTAGAGAGTAGTGTAGAGAGTAGTGTAGAGAGTAGAGTAGAGAGTAGAGTAGAGAGTAGAGTAGAGAGTAGTGTAGAGAGTAGTGTAGAGAGTAGAGTAGAGAGTAGTGTAGAGAGTAGTGTAGAGAGTAGAGTAGAGAGTAGTGTAGAGAGTAGAGTAGAGAGTAGTGTAGAGAGTAGAGTAGAGAGTAGAGTAGAGAGTAGTGTAGAGAGTAGAGTAGAGAGTAGAGTAGAGAGTAGAGTAGAGAGTAGTGTAGAGAGTAGTGTAGAGAGTAGTGTAGAGAGTAGAGTAGTAGAGAGTAGTGTAGAGAGTAGTGAAGAGAGTAGAGTAGAGAGTAGAGTAGAGAGTAGAGTAGAGAGTAGAGTAGAGAGTAGTGTAGAGAGTAGCGTAGAGAGTAGAGTAGAGAGTAGAGTAGTAGAGAGTAGAGAGTAGTGTAGAGAGTAGTGTAGAGAGTAGTGTAGAGAGTAGAGTAGTAGAGAGTAGTGTAGAGAGTAGTGTAGAGAGTAGAGAGTAGAGTAGAGAGTAGAGTAGTAGAGAGTAGAGAGTAGAGTAGAGAGTAGTGTAGAGAGTAGTGTAGAGAGTAGAGTAGTAGAGAGTAGTGTAGAGAGTAGTGTAGAGTAGTGTAGAGAGTAGTGTAGAGAGTAGAGTAGTAGAGAGTAGAGTAGTAGAGAGTAGAGTAGAGAGTAGAGTAGAGAGTAGAGTAGAGAGTAGAGTAGAGAGTAGTGTAGAGAGTAGAGAGTAGAGTAGAGAGTAGAGTAGAGAGTAGTGTAGAGAGTAGTGTAGAGAGTAGAGTAGAGAGTAGTGTAGAGAGTAGTGTAGAGAGTAGAGTAGAGAGTAGTGTAGAGTAGTGTAGAGAGTAGTGTAGAGAGTAGAGTAGAGAGTAGAGTAGAGAGTAGTGTAGAGAGTAGTGTAGAGAGTAGTGTAGAGGGTAGAGTAGAGAGTAGAGTAGAGAGTAGTGTAGAGAGTAGTGTAGAGAGTAGTGTAGAGAGTAGTGTAGAGTAGAGAGTAGAGTAGAGAGTAGTGTAGAGAGTAGAGTAGAGAGTAGAGTAGAGAGTAGTGTAGAGAGTAGTGTAGAGAGTAGTGTAGAGAGTAGAGTAGAGAGTAGTGTAGAGAGTAGAGTAGTAGAGAGTAGTGTAGAGAGTAGAGAGTAGAGTAGAGTAGTGTAGAGAGTAGTGTAGAGAGTAGTGTAGAGAGTGTAGAGTAGTGTAGAGAGTAGAGAGTAGTGTAGAGAGTAGTGTAGAGAGTAGAGAGTAGTGTAGAGAGTAGTGTAGAGAGTAGAGAGTAGTGTAGAGAGTGTAGAGAGTAGAGTAGTAGAGAGTAGTGTAGAGAGTAGAGTAGAGAGTGTAGAGTAGTGTAGAGAGTAGAGAGTAGTGTAGAGAGTAGTGTAGAGAGTAGAGAGTAGTGTAGAGAGTAGTGTAGAGAGTAGAGAGTAGTGTAGAGAGTAGTGTAGAGAGTAGTGTAGAGAGTAGAGTAGTGTAGAGAGTAGAGTAGAGAGTAGTGTAGAGAGTAGTGTAGAGAGTAGTGTAGAGTAGTAGAGTAGAGAGTAGTGTAGAGAGTAGTGTAGAGAGTAGAGTAGAGAGTAGTGTAGAGAGTAGTGTAGAGAGTAGAGTAGAGAGTAGTGTAGAGAGTAGTGTAGAGAGTAGTGTAGAGAGTAGTGTAGAGAGTAGTGTAGTGTAGAGAGTAGAGAGTAGTGTAGAGAGTAGTGTAGAGAGTAGTGTAGAGAGTAGAGTAGTGTAGAGAGTAGAGAGTAGTGTAGAGAGTAGTAGAGAGTAGAGTAGAGAGTAGAGTAGAGAGTAGAGTAGAGAGTAGTGTAGAGAGTAGTGTAGAGAGTAGAGAGTAGAGTAGAGAGTAGAGTAGAGAGTAGTGTAGAGAGTAGAGTAGAGAGTAGTGTAGAGAGTAGAGTAGAGAGTAGAGTAGAGAGTAGAGTAGTGTAGAGAGTAGAGAGTAGTGTAGAGAGTAGTAGAGAGTAGTGTAGAGAGTAGAGAGTAGAGTAGAGAGTAGAGTAGAGAGTAGAGTAGAGAGTAGTGTAGAGAGTAGAGAGTAATGTAGAGAGTAGTGTAGAGAGTAGTGTAGAGAGTAGTGTAGAGAGTAGTGTAGAGAGTAGAGTAGAGAGTAGTGTAGAGAGTAGTGTAGAGAGTAGTGTAGAGAGTAGAGTAGTGTAGAGAGTAGAGAGTAGTGTAGAGAGTAGTAGAGAGTAGAGTAGAGAGTAGAGTAGAGAGTAGAGTAGAGAGTAGTGTAGAGAGTAGAGTAGAGAGTAGAGTAGAGAGTAGTGTAGAGAGTAGAGTAGAGAGTAGTGTAGAGAGTAGTGTAGAGAGTAGAGAGTAGAGTAGAGAGTAGAGTAGAGAGTAGTGTAGAGAGTAGAGTAGAGAGAGAGTAGTAGAGTAGTGTAGAGAGTAGAGTAGAGAGTAGAGTAGAGAGTAGAGTAGAGAGTAGAGTAGAGAGTAGAGTAGAGAGTAGTGTAGAGAGTAGAGTAGAGAGTAGTGTAGAGAGTAGTGTAGAGAGTAGTGTAGAGAGTAGAGTAGAGAGTAGAGTAGTAGAGAGTAGTGTAGAGAGTAGTGTAGAGAGTAGAGAGTAGAGTAGAGAGTAGAGTAGAGAGTAGTGTAGAGAGTAGAGTAGAGAGTAGAGTAGAGAGTAGAGTAGAGAGTAGAGTAGTAGAGAGTAGTGTAGAGAGTAGTGTAGAGAGTAGAGTAGAGAGTAGTGTAGAGAGTAGTGTAGAGAGTAGTGTAGAGAGTAGAGTAGAGAGTAGAGTAGAGAGTAGAGTAGTAGAGAGTAGTGTAGAGAGTAGTGTAGAGAGTAGAGAGTAGAGTAGAGAGTAGAGTAGAGAGTAGTGTAGAGAGTAGAGTAGAGAGTAGAGTAGAGAGTAGAGTAGAGAGTAGTGTAGAGAGTAGAGTAGAGAGTAGAGTAGAGAGTAGTGTAGAGAGTAGTGTAGAGAGTAGTGTAGAGAGTAGTGTAGAGAGTAGAGTAGAGAGTAGAGTAGAGAGTAGAGTAGTAGAGAGTAGTGTAGAGAGTAGTGTAGAGAGTAGAGTAGAGAGTAGAGTAGAGAGTACAGTAGTAGAGAGTAGTGTAGAGAGTAGAGTAGAGAGTAGAGTAGAGAGTAGAGTAGTAGAGAGTAGTGTAGAGAGTAGTGTAGAGAGTAGAGAGTAGAGTAGAGAGTAGTGTAGAGAGTAGAGAGTAGAGTAGAGAGTAGAGTAGAGAGTAGTGTAGAGAGTAGAGTAGAGAGTAGTGTAGAGAGTAGTGTAGAGAGTAGTGTAGAGAGTAGAGTAGAGAGTAGTGTAGAGAGTAGAGTAGAGAGTAGAGTAGTGTAGAGAGTAGAGAGTAGTGTAGAGAGTAGTAGAGAGTAGTGTAGAGAGTAGAGAGTAATGTAGAGAGTAGTGTAGAGAGTAGTGTAGAGAGTAGAGTAGAGAGTAGAGTAGTGTAGAGAGTAGAGAGTAGTGTAGAGAGTAGTAGAGAGTAGTGTAGAGAGTAGAGAGTAATGTAGAGAGTAGTGTAGAGAGTAGTGTAGAGAGTAGTGTAGAGAGTAGAGTAGAGAGTAGTGTAGAGAGTAGTGTAGAGAGTAGAGTAGTGTAGAGAGTAGAGAGTAGTGTAGAGAGTAGTAGAGAGTAGAGTAGAGAGTAGAGTAGAGAGTAGTGTAGAGAGTAGTGTAGAGAGTAGAGTAGAGAGTAGTGTAGAGAGTAGTGTAGAGAGTAGAGTAGTAGAGAGTAGTGTAGAGAGTAGTGTAGAGTAGAGAGTAGAGTAGAGAGTAGTGTAGAGAGTAGAGTAGAGAGTAGAGTAGAGAGTAGAGTAGAGAGTAGAGTAGAGAGTAGAGTAGAGAGTAGTGTAGAGAGTAGTGTAGAGAGTAGTGTAGAGAGTAGAGTAGAGAGTAGAGTAGAGAGTAGAGTAGTAGAGAGTAGTGTAGAGAGTAGTGTAGAGAGTAGAGAGTAGAGTAGAGAGTAGAGTAGAGAGTAGTGTAGAGAGTAGAGAGTAGAGTAGAGAGTAGAGTAGAGAGTAGTGTAGAGAGTAGTGTAGAGAGTAGTGTAGAGAGTAGAGTAGAGAGTAGTGTAGAGAGTAGAGTAGAGAGTAGTGTAGAGAGTAGTGTAGAGAGTAGTGTAGAGAGTAGAGTAGAGAGTAGAGTAGTAGAGAGTAGTGTAGAGAGTAGTGTAGAGAGTAGAGAGTAGAGTAGAGAGTAGAGTAGAGAGTAGTGTAGAGAGTAGAGAGTAGAGTAGAGAGTAGAGTAGAGAGTAGAGTAGAGAGTAGTGTAGAGAGTAGTGTAGAGAGTAGTGTAGAGAGTAGAGTAGAGAGTAGTGTAGAGAGTAGAGTAGAGAGTAGTGTAGAGAGTAGTGTAGAGTAGAGTAGAGAGTAGAGTAGAGAGTAGTGTAGAGAGTAGTGTAGAGAGTAGTGTAGAGAGTAGTGTAGAGAGTAGTGTAGAGAGTAGTGTAGAGAGTAGTGTAGAGAGTAGTGTAGAGAGTAGTGTAGAGAGTAGTGTAGAGAGTAGTGTAGAGTAGTGTAGAGAGTAGTGTACTGGAGCGCTGATTTAGAATGCAGACGGGCTGTGTCCCAAAAGGCTTTTGACTAGGGCTCTGGTGAAAAGCAGGAAATAGCATGGCATTTGTGACGCACATGAGGGTTTCACATGTCAGTACCAACAAATCATGCAGCAGGCGACAGACGGTTGGACCAGAGACAGAGACCCACAGAGAGACACAGAGAGACACAGAGAGACACAGAGAGACACAGAGAGACACAGAGACACACAGACACACAGACACACAGACACACAGAGAGACACAGAGACAGAGACACAGAGACAGAGGGCAGGCGGACTGGGTGGTGAAACTTCCTCTGACCCCACTGGGGCATTGGAAGGATTTAGCCCGGTTTGCCTCGCCCTGTCTGTACAAGATGTTAGAGGAGGCCTCCCTAGAGGCCAGCTAGAGCACAGAGCCTCGCTCGCACAACGCTGATGACAAGCAGGCAGGGCAGCGGGCGCAACTTGACATGTTACCTACTTCAATCATTGACATAGAAGAATACATGTACTCAATGCATTCCCATAACATTTGATTTCGGAATATATAGGGCATATTTTGATTACCTGTACGTGACGACATCTCTTATTTGCTGTTATCTATTACTGCTTATTGCACTGTTTCAATATGAGGTAGATCTGGTCTGAATATGAGGTTGTTATGGAATGAATATGAGGTAGATATGGAATTAATATGAGGTAGATCTGGTCTGAAAAAAAGTACTGTACTGTACTGTACTCTATGTACTGTACTGTATGTACTTTACTGTACTGTACTGTATGTACTCTACTCTATTTACTTTATGTACTGTATGTACTGTACTGTATGTACTGTATGTACTTTACTGTACTGTATGTACTGTACTGTATGTACTGTATGTACTTTACTGTACTGTATGCACTCTACCGTATTTACTTTATGTACTGTATGTACTGTACTGTATGTACAGTATGTGTTTTCACTGCTTATTGAAATCCAAACATGCAACTATTGGTGGCAGACTGTGAGACAGCTGAACAGGGTTAAAGTTCAGATTATTTTAGTGAATGCCAATTTACCCCTGCCTGCTACAGACCATACATAATTACACTCTTCTACAAACAAGGTGACGAACAGATACGCTGTCACGTCCTGACCCTTGTAAGATGTCATTTTCTATAGTAGAGTAGGTCAGGGCGTGGCAGGGGGTGTTTTTGGGTGGTTTTCTATGTTTTCTATTTCTATGTTATATTCTAGGTTTCTATTTCTATGTTGTTGTTTTTTGGGTTGATCTCCAATTGGAGACAGCTGGTCCTCATTTACTCTAATTGGAGATCATATTTAAGTTGGGTTTTTTTTCTATTGTGTTTTGTGAGTAGTTGTTTTCCGTTTTATGGTCTGTTGCCTGACGGAACTGTTTGCTGTCGTTTTGTTTCTTTCTAAAAGTGTTTCGTTTTCATTAAAGAATATCATGAGCACTCAACACGCCGCGCTTTGGTCTGCTCCTTTCGACAGCCGTGACATACGTATTCAGTCTCTGTATCTGATATCCATGCATTTTCAAATTGTGGATGTTCACATATACCTTTTCTGTTTTTTAGACTTCATTAACATATGGTATATTGCATTACATTGCTTATGTAAAAATACACTTACTGACAACATATAATAAACAGCATCATTGTATATTTTATTACTAGGAACAGACCTTGATCTTGTCAATGTTCTTGTGAATATTCCACACAATCCATGTGTACGTATACGACACAATTAGAAAATAAACGTGCTATCTAGAACCTTTAATGGTTCTTCAGCTGTCCCCATAGAAGAACCCTTTGAATAACCCTTTTAGGTTCCAGGTCAAACACTTTTGGGTTCCATGTAGAACCCTTTCTACAGAGTCTTCTACATGGATTCTACATGGATTCTACATGGGTTGTATCTGGATCCAAAAAGGGTTCTCCTATGGCGACAGCCGAAGAACCCTTTTAGAACCCTTTTTTCTGAAAGTGTATAATGGCAGGAACTGTGATCCAAATACAACCATGGGACTGCTGAAGCCCAGTGGGGGTCACAGACAAAGAGGTCAATATTATGCAATGACTGTCCATATCTCCCACAGACCGACAGGTGTGACAGAAATGTAAGTGGCAGGTTGATAGGGGTCATGGACCTTTGGGGACTTGTCAGGATAGGAGAGGTAAATGGAGTGCTTTGTGGAATACAAGCCCCAGTTTAGCCCGGGATGGCCACTTAGATACCATGGCAGGTCACCAGAGCCTTGGACTGCCATACCCCTCCCTGCCACATACTGAGAAATGAAACTAGAACAAGTGGCAGAAGCAGGGACGGTATCTCCACACCCCTCTCCCTGCAAGTCTATGAGCCAAATGGCCACTCCCCTTCCGTATTTTCAAAAGCTGCACCCACCTGCAAAATTTAATTTGGCCAAAAAATCAGTGAAGAAAAATCTGCGCACCAGAACAATTGTTCCTCATTATTCGCCGCATCCCACAGTCTGTTGACATACGTTACTATACCATTAATGTTGCGTATTTCTGTTTACGAGAGCCTATTCTGGGAGAAGCAAGATAGTAGAAGCCTGGTATCCAAGCATGGATGAGACCTCAACCAGAGCCCCGGTCTGCAGCGTAGATAACCACAGTGAGCTAAACCGTCAGCTAGTAGCCAGTAGGACCTAAGTCTCTCTGACAGTACTCCAAAGATTGTAATCAGTGCAGTTTGTTTTCTGCTTACAGTTTGACAGTTAGCTACAGCATGAAAAGAATCCTGCAGCAACAGGAAATGTGAATTATTATGTGGATTATAATTAATGGACATTATTGTAGGGGTTGATACTTTTTTCGGAAGGGAAAATCAAGTCTGAAATTCCAAAGTGGAAATTCCAAACTTCAGAAGCCTTTTTAAAACTCAAAGACACTACAAGTTTCCTGCATTGCAGGAAAGTTCCCCTGCAACAGGGCGATCAAATTAAAATCCTACATCTGTAGGAGTATCATGATGTGATTGAATAAGATTGCTGTGATAGATTGGTGAGGGGGGTTAAGAGTGGTGTCTTCTCCCAGCTTGATCACAGTTGTGTAAAGTGTGATAATCCATGGAAATGCATGACTATCCCCTTTCTCTCATGACTGTGTCTATCAAACCTGCAGTGGATCTGTAGCATAGCAATATCCTGTTCAGTGCGTCATGCATGTTGAACAGAACAGGCTTCCTATAATCAGTGGGATTTAGCTGCGACTAGAAAATATCAGTCTGCGACTATAAATATCTGTGTGTGTGTGTCCAAAAAAATGTAACAAGAGAGACATAATCTGTCAGTGAGCTAAACCTCTGTGAAGCCCGCTTCGCATTTAAAAAGTACAGCATGTTTTTCATGCTTATCAAAGCAAGCTTGTTGCTCCTGATACATAGTTCTTATGCCTTGGTTCCAGCCTAGAAGCACCGTCCTAAAATAGATTTGAATTTGCACCATCTGGTGACAAATATAAACCCTTATTTGCAGCAAAAATAAATAGCTTTTTTAAGCATATCTGGGTTAGCTCTTTGACTGGTATTTCTGAACAGCTAAAGTATCTGTCGATTAAAACGATAAGGTTGTTAATCCTCCGTTTGACTGTCTTTAATCTCTTCTTGTCCTGACATCACTTGCCCCGTTTATACCTGGTTATAACTTGCGTCCTTTGTCTTGTCATCTTGTTCTGATTGTGCCCATATTTTTAGACACGTGTAGACAATCAAAATACACAATGTGATCTGATTGTGATCAAATCTTCCTGCCCACCTCCGTAGGTAGTCAGACACGCATTGTGTCTGGATATCTTACAAGTGTAGACATATCTGGACAGAGAAACCATTTAAATCATCATTATTAACAGGTGGCAAAATTGACTGATTACATCAATTTGTGTCTTACAATAAATAAACAAATATTATTTTGAAAGAATAGCTGTGAAATAATTTGAAAGGGACTAGGAAATCTGGTCACAATGCAGGCACATTGGACGGATAACAGACACATTTAATACCATGTGTAGAAACATTTCTGGAAATGTGGACACAATCAGAATGTAGACAAGATCAGGACAAATGACCCATGTTAGCACCAGCTATAAACAGGGCTTAAGACATCATGACATCACGTTACCCTCAGGTTGAGCACTGCAAAGGGCACTCTGATCTCTGAACCACTGGACTGGAAGTAATCACGTCAGCATTTCCAAGGCACTTGCACTTTGCTGCATAAACTCTGGAACGAGATATGCTTTCCATATTGAATATTCAATACTGTACATAGCACACAGCCATATGGCAATCAAACCTGTAGCCTGTAGCCCAAAGAAACCAAGCTGTTTCTGATGTTCTCCTAAATATCTCTCTCTCTCTTTCTCTCACAGGGGGTTTAAAGGGTGTATGTGTCTCAGTCACCAGATCTCAACCCAATTGAACACTTATGGGAGACAGAGTTTTCCACCACCATCAACTAACCACAAAATTATGGAATTTCTTGTGTAAGAATTCCTCCAATAGAGTTCCAGACACTTGTAGAATGTATGGTAAGATACATTGAAGCTGTTCTGGCTTATGGTGGCCCAACGCCCTATTGGTGTCCCAACACCCTATTGGTGGCCCAACGCCCTACTGGTGGCCCAACGCCCTATTGGTGGCCCAACGCCCTACTGGTGGCCCAACGCCCTACTGGTGGCCCAACGCCCTACTGGTGGCCCAACGCCCTACTGGTGTCCCAACACCCTATTGGTGGCCCAACGCCCTATTGGTGTCCCAACGCCCTATTGGTGGCCCAACGCCCTATTGGTGGCCCAACGCCCTACTGGTGGCCCAACGCCCTATTGGTGTCCCAACACCCTATTGGTGGCCCAACGCCCTATTGGTGTCCCAACACCCTATTGGTGTCCCAACACCCTACTGGTGGCCCAACACCCTATTGGTGGCCCAACGCCCTACTGGTGGCCCAACGCCCTATTAAAACTTTATGTTGGTGTTTCCTTTATTTTGGCAGTTACCTGTACCACACACACACACACACACACACACACACACACACACACACACACACACACACACACACACACACACGCACACACACACACACACACACACACACACACACACACACACACACACACACACACACGCACGCACACAACACACACAAACACACACACACACACACACAGTAGCATCCCTCCACTTTATTTTATTCTGGTAAATGTCACATGCTGTCATGGTAACACACACATGTTGAACAACAATGAACATGTTCCTGTACTTTATGTCCAAGGACGTGTGTTGCTGTCTACCAGGTTTCAGTGGGGCTCTGTAGAGAGATTATAGTAGGAGTCCAATCAGGTATCTAGGTGTCATATAAATGTCTGCATATGCATGGATATTTCTGGTAATTGTATTGGAACCGATGCATTTTTCATGCCCCATTTGAATATTGAAGAGCCATGAATTGTGAATGGCATTTCTATGTTACGTGAGCAGAGTTTCTACCCTATCAAACAGGTATGACAAAGGAGGATATCTTGGACCACAGGGAACGGAGTGCCCCCATCCACATTGACAGGGCTTTAGTGGAGTTCAAGTTCCTCAGTGTCCACATCATAGCTTCAAGTTCCTCGATGTCCACATCACTGAGAAATTATCATGGTCCACACACACCAACACAGTCGCGAAGAAGGCCAGACAACGCCTTTTCCTCCTCAGGAGGCTGAAAAGATTCTGCATGGGCCCTCAGATCCTCAAAAATGTCTGCAGTTGCACCATTGAGAGCATCTTGACTGGCTGCATCACCGCTTGTTATGGACACTGCTTGGCATCCGACCGCAAGGCGCTACAGAGGGTAGTGCCCTGTACCTCTCTCGGGCCGAGCTCCGTTCTCTGTTCTCTCTGCTACCGCACAGCAAGCGGTACCGATGGGTTTTTCTGGATTTTTTGTTGTTGTTATTCTCTCTCTCACTGTTCAAATAAACCTACCATTAATATTATAGACTGATAATTTCTTTGTCAGTGGGCAAACGTACAAAATCAGCAGGGGATCAAATACTTTTTTCCCTCACTGTCTGGATACCCATGTGCCATAATGATTAATCATCCCAGCCATGTCAGGTGACATTGTAAACACAATCAACCAATCATTGCGGTAGGCTACACAGCAAATTCAATAAAGTAGCCAGTGTACGGACCAAAGCATCATTCATCAAACTGTACATCAGTGGCCGATGAGTCAGAGTCACAGGAAGTTGACTAGTTCAGAGTTTAGTCGAATCAATCCATGTATTGATGGAATCAATATTACTATACCACATCAGGGCCAGACGATTCTAAATTCCTAATCTTAGCCTATATTCTATCCAATGTGATGGTAATGCACAGTGAAGCAGTGCACTTGTGTTCTAGACATGAACTGCCATGGTTATCACTTCAATACAATCACTCACTGATACATTCATTAACTAGGGCTGGGATTTGCCAGGGACCTCACGATACTTAGGTGCAGATACAATATGTATTACAATTCTTACGATTCTCACAATTCTATATGTATTGCGATTCGATGTTCCAAACACATTGCTCACTATATGTCTGCTGCAGAGGGACAAGAGAGAGACATGAGAAAACAAGTTTTGATCAGTCATGGAAATAAAGTGCTGAAAAGAAATTGGCTCCCTATTTAAAAAGATGGAAAACAAACTACAGAATGAAAAATACTGTTGTTTTGGTGCAAGTACAGGCAACCAGGGCAAAAATAATATTCCGATAATGTCAAAACGATACGATACATCCCGATATGTAACTGTAGCGATTTTTTCGCCCATCACTATCACTTACTGTGTGCCCATGTATATAAATGCTGCAACTGTGTGGCATAGAATGTTTTGGAGACCCTGTTACAACAAACTAGTGTATGTGAATTTTAATTGAGCTTAAATGCTCCGTTCTAGCAGTAAGATATAAAGTAAGTAAGTGTTTATGTTTCACAGATGTAAATAATATCCTTCTAAAGCGGGCTTCTTTAGGACAGATACCTTTTGATGCTGTGAACCACTTCACTGTCTGTTCTTTACCAACCCATGTCTCCCAGCAATACGCTTCTTGTACCAGACAAAATAAATTGTGACAGTCCACATATTATCTTACATGTCTAGGAAGGGGTGATGAAAATGGGCAAATGTAATGTGATTTCCAGGGCAGAGGCCTCACAGAGACATGGGTTATAGAGACATGGGTTATGGAGATATGGGTTATGGAGACATGGGTTATGGAGATATGGGTTATGGAGACATGGGTTGTAGAGACATGGGTTATGGAGACATGGGTTGTAGAGACATGGGTTGTAGAGACATGGGTTATGGAGATATGGGTTATGGAGACATGGGTTGTAGAGACATGGGTTATGGAGACATGGGTTATACAGACATGGGTTGTAGAGACATGGGTTATGGAGATATGGGTTATGGAGACATGGGTTATGGAGACATGGGTTATACAGACATGGGTTGTAGAGACATGGGTTGTAGAGACATGGGTTATAGAGACATGGGTTATGGAGACATGGCTTATGGAGACATGGGTTATAGAGACATGGGTTATGGAGACATGGGTTATACAGACATGGGTTGTAGAGACATGGCTTATGGAGACATGGCTTATGGAGACATGGGTTATGGAGACATGGGTTATACAGACATGGGTTATGGAGACATGGGTTGTAGAGACATGGGTTATAGAGACATGGGTTATGGAGACATGGGTTATACAGACATGGGTTGTAGAGACATGGGTTTTAGAGACATGGCTTATGGAGACATGGGTTATAGAGACATGGGTTGTGGAAACATGGTTTATAGAGACATGGGTTATGGAGATATGGGTTGTAGAGACATGGGTTGTAGAGGCATGGGTTATAGAGACATGGGTTATGGAGACATGGGTTATGGAGATATGGGTTATGGAGACATGGGTTATAGAGACATGGGTTATGGAGACATGGGTTATGGAGACATGGGTTATGGAGACATGTGTTGTGGAGACATGGGTTATTAAACTGTTTTCAATCAAAACGAGATAATAATCAGTTTGTTGTCAAGTGTCTATATATGTTTACTCATTGTTTCTTTGTTACTATACCGTCAGTGTACAATTTGTGCACAAAGCTCTGTCAACCCATTATTATGTTTGGAACTGTAATAAAAGGTATTCCCTTGGGCGCAGGGCACCAGAAGACACCAACATTAACTAGTAATGTAAAAATACAACTTTTTTTTCTCACCCACAGCTAACAACAATTGCTTTATTTACAATTATGAAAATGCTTTATTTACAGTCCCATACTAGGCAGTCAGAAATTACAAAATTTCCCTCATTTGCCACTTTTATTCATTCAAATGCAAATTCCACGACACTGTTTCCATCACGTTGTTTAGAAATGAACGAAGAAACAGGACACCTTAGATATAATTGGCCCAGCGTTGTCCGGGTTTGGCAGGGGTAGACCGTCATTGTAAATAAGGATTTGGTCTTATCTGACTTGCCTAGTTACATTTTTACATTTTAGTCATTTAGCAGACGCTCTTATCCAGAGCGACTTACAGTAGTGAATGCATACATTTCATTTTTTTCTTCTTTTTTTTCTCCGTACTGGTCCCCCGTGGGAATCGAACCCACAACCCTGGCGTTGCAAACACCATGCTCTACCGACTGAGCCACACAGGACCAAATAAAGGTTACATTTTTTTAAATTTATTTTTTAAATATAGCCGTTGGATGAAGGATGAGGGGTAGACACAAAAGCAACAATGAGAATATTCCAGATGATTAATTTAATTACCTCTGGCAGAACATCTGCGACAGCCCATTCATTTGAGTCAACATCCGTACACTCATAAATATCCCTTTGTCCTTTCATTCACGCCTTCCCACTTAATCATGAGGTCCCAATTCATACCTCAGTCTTTACAGGAATGTGGGCCGGGGTGTATTTACATTTTTACTTTCAAATGTGTTGTAATTTAGCAGACACTCTTATCCAGAACGACTTACAATAGGCTAGTGAGTGCATACATTGTGAACGTATGTAGCTCTATCACATCCACGGAGCTTTCCATCCTGAACCAGAGACACTTGAAGACCATCCGTCATCTCAGAAGAAAATGATTCCATTGTAGGATATTAATGTTGATCACCCTGTTGCAGGATACATTTTATTTCCGAAAAATGTATCAGTCCATACAAACATTTCCATGAATTATAATCCACATAATAATTAACATTTCCTGTTGCTCCAGGATTATTTTCCTGCTTTGTAGCAAACTCGCTCAGATTAAGATCCTTCATCTGAATTTTAATAATTCTCACATTATTCTCATTAACAAAGGTTTAAAAGGAAGATTGATGACTGTGAGTTGTAGTCCCAATTTCTATTATAATTTATCTGTCTTTTGTTTGTTAATCAGTAATGCATCCAGTTTGCGGCTGCTGTGGGGAAAACAATTGCTTTTACAGTTGAAGTCGGAAGTTTACATACACTTACAGTGGGGGGAAAAAAGTATTTGATCCCCTGCTGATTTTGTACATTTGCCCACTTACAAAGAAATGATCAGTCTATAATTTTAATAGTAGGTTTATCTGAACAGTGAGAGACAGAATAACAACAAAAAAATCCAGAACCCATGTCAAAAATGTTATAAAATGATTTGCATTTTAATGAGGGAATTAAGTATTTGACCCCTCTGCAAAACATGACTTAGTACTTGGTGGCAAAACCCTTGTTGGCAATCACAGAGGTCAGACGTTTCTTGTAGTTGGCCACCAGGTTTGCACACATCTCAGGAGGGATTTTGTCCCACTCCTCTTTGCAGATCTTCTCCAAGTCATTAAGGTTTCGAAACTCGAACCTTCCGCTCCCTCCACAGATTTTCTATGGGATTCAGGTCTGGAGACTGGCTAGGCCACTCGAGGACCTTAATGTGCTTCTTCTTGAGCCACTCCTTCGTTGCCTTGGCCGTGTGTTTTGGGTCATTGTCATGCTGGAATACCCATCCGCGACCCATTTTCAATGCCCTGGCTGAGGGAAGGCGGTTCTCACCCAAGATTTGACGATACATGGGCCTGTCCATCGTCCCTTTGATGCGGTGAAGTTGTCCTGTCCTTTTAGCAGAAAAACACCCCCAAAGCATAATGTTGCCACCTCCATGTTTGACGGTGCGGATGGTGTTCTTGGGGTCATAGGCAGCATTCCTCCTCCTTCAAATACGGCGATTTTGGTCTCATCTGACCACAACACGTTCAACAGTTGTCCTCTGAGTCATTCAGATGTTCATTGGCAAACTTCAGACGGGCATGTATATGTATTCTTGAGCAGGGGGACCTTGCGGGCGCTGCAGGATTTCAGTCCTTCACGGCGTAGTGTGTTACCGATTGTTTTCTTGGTGACTATGGTCCCAGCTGCCTTGAGATCATTGACAAGATCCTCCCGTGTAGTTCTGGGCTGATTCCTCACTGTTCTCATGATCACTGCAACTCCACGAGGTGAGATCTTGCATGGAGCCCCAGGCCGAGGGATATTGACAGTTCTTTTGTGTTTCTTCCATTTGCGAATAATCGCACCAAATGTTGTCACCTTCTCACCAAGCTGCTTGGCGATGGTCTTGTAGCCCATTCCAGCCTTGTGTAGGTCTACAATCTTGTCCCTGACATCCTTGGAGAGCTCTTTGGTCTTGGCCATGGTGGAGAGTTTGGAATCTGATTGATTGATTGCTTCTGTGGACAGGTGTCTTTTTTACAGGTAACAAGCTGCGGTTAGGAGCACTCCCTTTAAGAGTGTGCTCCTAATCTCAGCTCGTTACCTGTATAAAAGACACCTGGGAGCCAGAAATCTTTCTGATTGAGAGGGGGTCAAATACTTATTTTTCTCATTAAAATGCAAATCAATTTATAACATTTCTGACATGCGCTTTTCTGGATATTTTTGTTGTTATTCTGTCTCTCACTGTTCAAATAAACCTACCATTAAAATTATAGACTGATCCTTTCTTTGTCAGTGGGCAAACGTACAAAATCAGCAGGGGATCAAATACTTTTTTCCCCCACTGTAGGTTGGAGTCATTAAAACTCGTTTTTCAACCACTCCACAAATTTCTTGTTAACAAACTATAGTTTGTCGGTTAGGTCGGTTAGGACATCTACTTTGTGCATGACACAAGCTATTTTTCCAACAATTGTTTACAGACAGATTATTTCACATATAATTCACTGTATCACAATTCTAGTGGGTCAGAAGTTTGCATACACTAAGTTGACTGTGCCTTTAAACAGCATGGAAAATCCCAGAAAATGTTGTCATGGCTTTAGAAGCTTCTGATAGGATAATTGACATAATTTGAGTCAATTGGAGGTGTACCTGTGGATGTATTTCAAGGCCTACCTTCAAACTCGGTGCCTCTTTAATTGACATCATGGGAAAATCAAAAGAAATCAGCCAAGACCTCCTCAAGTCTGGTTGTGTAGACCTCCACAAGTCTGGTTCATCCTTGGGAGCAATTTCCAAATGCCTGAAGGTACCACGTTCATCTGTACAAACAGTAGTACGCAAATATAAACCCCATGGGACCACGCAGCTGTCATACCGCTCAGGAAGGAGGTGGAAAGCTGGAAAGACTGCAAACTAGCTGCACTTTATATAGTTTTACCTTTTTTTAATTGATATTTCTTTGAATATAACCATAAAAATTATGCCAGCTGATTCATGATATCGACTGGCTGAGAAACGCTGCCTGCCTCTCTCTCTCATCCCGACTCTCGACCACTACACGTTCATTACTATGGGACAGTTGGAGATCGAATTTGAATATTGAAACAAAGTTGCAAATGTCGGGGAGATAGACAGCAAGTTTTATACACATCTCCACTGTTGAAAACGAAATGCTAGTATAAAAGAAGTGTGAGATAATGTCTAGATGATTTTTATAGTGGAGATCAAGTTTATAACTTCCCTGCCTGGGCTGATGAGACAGTCAGATGGAACAGGGTATATAGCCTCGTTCTTGTTATTTACTTTTTATTTTATTCTTTTTTATTACTTTTTACTTTAGTTTATTTGGTAAAAATGTTCTAAAATCTTCTTGAACTGCACTGTTGGTTAAGGGCTTGTAAATAAGCATTTCACTGTAAGGTCTACACTTGTTGTATTCGGCACATGTGACAAATAAAGTTTGATTTGAAATAGGCATTTTAATGTCATAATCTCAGCATAAAAAGAAACGTCCTCTCACTGTCAACTGCGTTTATTTTCAGCAAACTTAACATGTGTAAATATTTATAAAACATAACAAAATTCAGCGACTGAGACATAAACTAAACAAGTTCCATAGACGTATGACTAACAGAAATTGATTAATGTATCCCTGATCAAAGGGGGGGTCAAAATCAAAAGTAACAGTCAGTATCTGGTGTGGCCACCAGCTGCATTAAGTACTGCAGTGCATCTCCTCCTCATGGACTGCACCAGATTTGTCAGTTCTTGCTGTGAGATGTTACCCCACTCTCCCACCAAGGCACCTGCAAGTTCCCGGACATTTCTGGGGGGAATGGCCCTAGCCCTCACCTTTCAATCCAACAGGTCCCAGACGTGCTCAATGGGATTGAGATCCGGGCTCTTCGCTGGCCATGGAAGAACATTGACATTCCTGTCTTGCAGGAAATCATGCACGAAACGAGCAGTATGGCTGGTGGCATTGTCATGCTGGAGGGTCATGTCAGGATGAGCCTGCAGGAAGGGTACCACATGAGAGAGGAGGATGTCTTCCCTGTAACGCACAGCACTGTCATTGCTTGCAATGACAGCAAGCTCAGTCCGATGATGCTATGACACACCACTCCAGACTATGACGGAGCTCCACCTCCAAATCGATCCCGCTCCAGAGTACAGACGTCGGTGTAACGCTCATTCCTTTGACGATAAACGCGAATCAGACCATCACCCCTGGTGAGAGAAAACCGCGACTCGTCAGTGAAAAGCACTTTTTGCCAGTCCTGTCTGGTCCAGCGACGGTGGGTTTGTGCCCATAGGCGACAGTGATGTCTGGTGAGGATCTGCCTTACAACAGGCCTACAAGCCCTCAGTCCAGCCTCTCTCAGCCTATTGCGGACAGTCTGAGCACTGATGGAGGGATTGTGCATTCCTGGTGTAACTCGGGCAGTTGTTGTTGCCATCCTGTACCTGTCCCGCAGGTGTGATGTTCGGTCCTGTGCAGGTGTTCTTACACGTGGTCTGCCACTGCGAGGACAATCACTGCTGTCCGTCCTGTCTCCCTGTAGCACTGTCTTAGGCGTCTCACAGTACGGACATTGCAATTTATTGCCCTGGCCACATCTGCAGTCCTCATGCCTCCTTGCAGCATGCCTAAGGCACGTTCACACAGATGAGCAGGGACCCTGGGCATCTTTCTTTTGGTGTTTTTCAGAGTAATTAGAAAGGCCTCTTTAGTGTCCTAAGTTTTCATAACTGTGACCTTAATTGCCTACTGTCTGTAAGCTGTTAGTGTCTTAACGACCGTTCCACAGGTGCATGTTCATTAATTGTTTATGGTTCATTGAACAAGCATGGGAAACAGTGTTTAAACCCTTTACAATGAAGATCTGTGAAGTTATTTGGATTACGAATTATCGTTGAAAGACAGGGTCCTGAAAAAGGGGCGTTTCTTTTTTTGCTGAGTTTATGTTACCCGGTGGTAACTTGTGGAATAAACAACGGCTGGAATGCGCTTTTAACCAATCAGCATTCAGGATTAGATCCACCAGTTGCATAACAACTGATATTCCCAGTCGGTATTCACGTAAAAATAAGGAATTCCCCTCGACCCCGCCCACAAATTGAGGAAAACAAACATTATTTCCCATTGTAAAATCGTTTTTTTTTGTTATACAGAAATAACAGAACATGCTGAAAAGCTGCTGTGTTGTTCAATGTACATGTAACCAGGTAAAAAAATTCTGACCTACGGTTTGTAATGCTCCCACGTAGGGAAATAGAGCCTGCGAGAAGAGCCCTGTGGCTCCAGGCTATTCGGTGGGAAATTGTGGGGACCCAGTGTCCAAGTAGGCTTCACATACTGTAGCTGTGTGTGTGGAAAATATTTAATCACAGTTAAGACATTTAACTTGTTTAGTATAGTCCGTTTGTGCAGCTTTATAGTCCATTTGTGTTGTTGGTGTTGTGTTCATGTTCATGTTCCGGTCGGTAGCTAGCTAGCACTCACTCACGTGGATAATGTTAGCGCCATCATGAAAAGGGCAATGAGGGAAGCCCTACAATATTACGCTTTTCTAAGTGGTGAAAACGCTAGGGAACAGGCAATGTTGTCTTTAGACATGTTGTACTTTTCTTACCTGTGGTTTTGTAATTGACTAAAACAAGCAGACAACAAGAAAATTGTCGTTCGAAAAATGTGACGTTTTTTGCTGTGAGCCAATTGGGTAATCAAGGTAACCAAAGATTGTTTTCCCCACTGGCGGGCGGGGACGCAACTTTCTATTTAATTCCAACTGGGACTATGCTGGATTGCCATAGTAATGTAGAATGTTCATTCAAATTATGCTAACTGATGTTGCTCATGCAATGGAATGGATTTTTTGTAATGTCAGTTGAGTTGACTCAACAAATCACAGCACAGACTGAAGGGTACACTTCCTGCATCTACTTCCTGGCATGGGAAACACTTAAAATGGCTGCCATCCACCCATTATGCCATCATTGACTTGAATGGAGACGCCCTTGCTATTCATTATATTTATATGGTTGTAGCCTACAATGTTTCATGGAATACTTCCCCTCCAGTGACGTGTGGAAGGATTGGTTGCTATGGTTTTAATTGGCCTGTCGGTCACGGAGGACTTTTTCATTTTGTCCTCCTGAGCTCTGATCCAGGACAGCGGGGAGGAACCCCTGTGTGTGTGGCCCTCTGGGGAAATTTAACTCCTCTGTCTTTCCTGTTCTGGGAATCACACCATGTCTCTTAGTGGGAGGAAACACTTCTCCTCTTTTACGCCACAGTGATTTGGGGCAGAAAATAAGAGGAAGAATTGAAGGGGAAGCCTCATGCCTAAAGAATCCATTGTAAAGCCAGTGCAATCCTGTTGGCTGAAGGGACAAGTCGTTATTCAATGTCAAACTTAAAATACTGTGATAGTTCAAGGCATAGATAGTTGCTAAATAAGATATGGATCAGCGATTTTCTACATCAGTGTTTTTGAGGTAGATTTCACCCATGATGACCTTAGTTCGGTTCAGTGCATCAGTGTGTCAGAACAGCAGTGTGGTCAATGTATGATGAATAAAAAAATGCAGTATTCCTTACATTGTCCAGTATATTCAGTATTCCTTACATTTTCCAGTATTTTCAGTATTCCTTACATTTTCCAGTATTTTCAGTATTCCTTACATTGTCCATTTTGTCCTAGATCAAATGTTAAATTCTTACGAAGCAGTGTAATGTACTGTATGCTTGCATGGTTCTGCACACCCTGCAATACATGATCACCAGGAGGTCAGAGTAGACATTTCACTTTGTGCTCAGCTGTGCTTGATTTGCATACTGCAAAAGGCCACACCATACAAATGACCTTTTCTTCCCTTTAAGTAAAGTTTAGACTCTCAGCTTTTTCCATCAGTACTTTTCATCATTCTCATTCAATGGAGTTATCAGCAGTTAATACATTCCAAATAATAGCGCTTCATAACTTTCCCCTTCTGGATTCTAAGTGATGACAGAGTATTGAGGACCCTTACAGAAAAAACATGATTTCACATGTAGAAAATCGCAAATCATGTGAAAAACATGAGTTTTTGGAACACTTCACATCGGATCACATTTTCACCAGTAGCGGTGCGTGTGTAAAATCACTGCGGAATCCAAGCTGGAACAACCTATGTGTTGTGATAATTGCGTTGTTTGCTCTATAACCTGTTAGTTCATATGCCTTGTGACTGTGATATATATGCCTAAGTGCGAGACAATAAGAAGACATTGGCAGAATAAATTCAACACACCTTTGTTTCATCACAAAACCGAAGAGCAACATCTGTCTGGTGGAGTCCACAAAGCATGTTGCATTTAACAAATGACCTACAGCATGGCAAGTTAATGTTCCCCACATTTTCTGACTACAGAATAACTATTGATTTAGAGCACCGGGAGTTACCGCAAGTCGCAAAGAAAACTGGAGCTGGCTCTACTATTCCAGCACCATTTAAACTTCAACATTTCAACATCACCTAATCACCTCTGCTTAGTCTAATACAGTGACAACTAAAAGATAACAAAAACTATTTAGTCCGATCGACGTAAACTAAATATCATGTTACTCTCCTATGTACTGATTTCTCTGTGTGTGTGTCCGTGTGTGTGTGTGTCCGTGTGTGTCCGTGTGTGTGTGTGTGTGTGTGTGTGTGTGTGTGTGTGTGTGTGTGTGTGTGTGTGTGTGTGTGTGTGTGTGTGTGTGTGTGTGTGGTACAGGTAACTGCCAAAATTAAAGAAACATCAACATAAAGTCTTAATAGTGCGTTAGACCACCAATAGGGCGTTGGGCCGTCAATCGGGCATTGGGCCGCCAATAGGGCGTTGGGCCGCCAATAGGGCGTTGGGCCACCAATAGGGCATTGGGCCGCCAATAGGGTGTTGGGCCACAACGAGCTAGAACAGCTTGTGTGTGTGTGTGTGTGTGTGTGTGTGTGTGTGTGTGTGTGTGTGTGTGTGTGTGTGTGTGTAAGTTGAAAAACATGGTGACTCACCCTACTTGAGGAGAAACACCAATGCCATCCTCCTTTCTTTTATGTTGCCAAAATGGTCTATGACTCTGTTATACAGTATATGCTTTTAGTTTTTGTTGTCCTAGGCTACCTGGCTAAAATGCTTGCTCGCTAGTCTAACTTCCTTTCAAGAGCAACGATTAGCCAGCTAGCTAACATTAGCCTTTTACATCTAGCTACATTTTGAACTTCCATCCTCTCAGGCCAGGGGAACAATGTACGAATTTATGTTTGGATCAGAATCGCCGTTATAATCATTGGCCAGTACGCATAATTAAGTAAAACCAGAAGTAAATCCTTCTCAGTCCATGGCTAATTTAGGAATGTGACAATTTTAGCTAGCTAGCCACCTGATATCAACAACACAACGAGGTGCAACAATTCAAGTTTTTTACTGTCATTGACATTTGGCTTGATGTGATGTGAGTGGTGTGAAGCCAAATCCAAACTGGTTTTCCTTGCCACTTTTTTTTGTGCGCTAGGACCATTCACAGCTGACTCAGTTTAGCTCAATTCTGATTGGCCATTAACACTGATTGGCTGTTATTGGATTATATTTTTATCAAGCCTAGCCTAGTGGTTAGAGCGTTGGACTAGTAACCGAAAGGTTGCAAGATCAAATCCCCGAGCTGACAAGGTACAAATCTGTCGTTCTGCCCCTGAACAAGGCAGTTAACCCACTGTTCCTAGGCTGTCATTGAAAATAAGAATTTGTTCTTAACTGACTTGCCTAGTTAAATAAAGGTTAAAAAAAAAGCGAGGCCAAATGCTCATTGGCTTCCCTTGCATTCAATGCTACAGGCATCAACAATATCATATCATATCAATAACATACCACACAGCATCAGATAGATTAGCTACACATACATAGACAGAGGATCTCTGTTTTGCTCACTCGGATGCTTTCTCTGGTGAGAAACATTCAGCCTCTTGCGAATTGAAGGAACCACAGAGAAAGGAAAGATATTTATTTATTTATTTTTGGGTAAATTCTTAGGTGAAGCCTGGCTTCCCTTGGCATCCATGAATACAAGCTAACTGGTTTTCACACGTGTAGTTATATGTTATCACATGTTGCTATACATGTTGTCACATGTTACAACATTAACTTCACATAAGATCACGTGATCACATGTGTTTTTGGAACACTTCACGTGAAATTCAGGTGTTTTTTCCGTAAGAGGAGACAACCTCATCATACTTTTATCTGCCATTTTGTCCTTACCGTAGTTATGTTTTTTTTACTTGACTAATGACTTGAAATAAATGACGCAATTATCCCTTTGCTGACATCATGTATAATATGACAATATATACATTACATGACCAAAAGTATGTGCTCGTCAAAAATCTCATTCCAAAATCATGGGTTTTAATATGGAGCTGGTCTCCCCTTTGCTTCTATAACAGCCTCCACTCTTCTGGGAAGGCTTTTCACTAGATGTTGGAACATTGCTGCGGGGACTTGCTTCCATTGAGCCACAAGAGCATTAGTGAGTTCGGACACTGTTGTTGGGCGATTTGGCCTGGTTCACAGTCGGGCGTTTCAATTCGTTCCAAAGGTGTTTGATGGGGTTGAGATCAGGGCTCTATGAAGGCCAGTCAAGTTCTTCCACACCGATCTCTACAAACCATTTCTGTATGTACCTTGCTTTGTGCACGGGGGCATTATCATGCTGAAAAAAGAAAAGGGCCTTCCCCAAACTGTTGCCAAAAATGTGGAAGCACAGAATCGTCTAGAATATCATTGTAGGGTTAAGCTTCCCTTTCACTGGAACAAAGGGGCCTAGGTGGGATCATGAAAAACAGCCCCAGACCATTATTCCTCCACCACCAAACATTACAGTTGGCACTATGCATTCGGGCAGGAAGCATTCTCCTGGCATCCACCAAACCCAGATTTGTCCGTCGAACTGCCAGATGGTGAAGCATAATTCATCACTACCAAAAACGCTTTTCCCTGCTCCAGAGTCCAATGGCGGCGAGCTTTACACCACTCCAGCCGACACTTTGCATTGCGCATGGTGATCTTAGGCTTGTGTGCGGCTGCTCGGCCTAGGAAATTTCATGAAGCTCCCGGCGAACAGTTCTTGTGCTGACGTTGCTTCCAGAGGCAATTTGTAACTCAGTAGTGAGTGTTGCAACCGAGGACAGATGATTTTTACGCGCTACGCGCTTCAGCACTGAGACGTTGCTCCTAGAAGTTTCCACTTCACAATAACAGCACTTACAGTTGACCAGGGCAGCTCTAGCAGGGCAGAACTTTGAAGAACTGACTTGTTGGAAAGGTAGCATCTATGACGGTGCCACGTTGAATGTCATTGTGATCTTCAGTAAGGCCATTCTACTGCCAATGTTTGTGTATGGAGATTGCATGGCTGTGTGCTCGATTTTATACACCTGTCAGCAACGGGTGTGGCTAAAATAGCCGAATCCACAAATTTGAAGGGGTGTCCACATACATTTGTATAGACACTACTGGTCAAAAGTTTTAGAACACTTACTCATTCAAGGGTTTTTCTTTTTTTAAACTATTTTCTACATTGTAGAATAATAGTGAAGACATCAAACACATATGGAATCATGTAGTAACCAAAAAAGTGTTAATTAAACAAATCAAAATATATTTTTTATTTTAGATTCTTCAAAGTAGCCACCCTTTGCCTTGATGACAGCTTTGCACACTCTTGGCATTCTCTCAACCTGTTTCATGAGGAATGCTTTTCCAACAGTCTTGAAGGAGTTCCCACATATGCTGAGCACTTGTTGGCTGCTTTTCCTTCACTCTGCGATCCAACTCATCCCAAACTATCTCAGTTGGGTTTAGGTCGGGTGATTGTGGAGGCCAGGTCATCTGATGCAGCACTCAATCACTCTCCTTCTTGGTCAAACAGACATTACACAGCCTGGAGGTGTGTTGGGTCATTGTCCTGTTGAAAAACATATGATAGTCCCACTAAGAGCAAATAAGGTGGGGTGGCGTATCGCTGCAGAATGCTGTGGTAGCCATGTTGGTTAAGTGTGCCTTGAATTCTAAATAAATCAACGACAGTGTCACCAGCAAAGCACCTGCTCACCATCACGCCTTCTCCTCAATGCTTCACGATGGGAACCACACATGCGGAGATTTATTGAATTTTTTATTTCACCTTTATTTAACCAGGTAGGCTAGTTGAGAACAAGTTCTCATTTACAACTGTGACCTGGCCAAGATAAAGCAAAGCAGTGCGACACAAACAACAACACAGAGTTACACATGGAATAAACAAACATACAGTCAACAATACAATAGAGAAAGTCTATATACAATGTGTGCAAATGAGGTAGGATAAGGGGGGTGAGGCAATAAATAGGCCATAGTGGCAAAATGATTACAATATGGCAAATTAAACACTGGGGTGAAAGATGTGCAGAAGATGAGTGTGCAAGTAGCGGTACTGGGGTGCAAAGCAGCAAAATAAATAACAATATGGTGATGAGGTAGTTGGATGGGCAATTTACAGATTGGCTATGTACAGGTGCAGTGATCTGTGAGCTGCTCTGACAGCTGGTGCTTAAAGCTAGTGAGGGAGATATGAGTCTCCAGCTTCAGTGATTTTTGCAGTTTGTTCCAGTCATTGGCAGCAGAGAACTGGAAGGAAAGGCGGCCGAAGGAGGAATTGGCTTTGGGGGTGACCAGTGAAATATACCTGCTGGAGCGCGTGCTGCGGGTGGGTGTTGCTATGGTGACCAGTGAGCTGAGATAAGGCGGGGCTTTACCTAGCAACGACTTATAGATGTTCTGGAGCCAGTGGGTTTGGCGATGGTGGAACAAGCTCCCTCACGACGCCAGGACAGCGGAGTCAATCACCACCTTCCGGAGACACCTGAAACCCCACCTCTTTAAGGAATACCTGGGATAGGATAAAGTAATCCTTCTAACCCCCCCCCTTAAAAGATTTAGATGCACTATTGTAAAGTGGTTGTTCCACTGGATATCATAAGGTGAATGCACCAATTTGTAAGTCGCTCTGGATAAGAGCGTCTGCTAAATGACTTAAATGTAAATGTAATGTAAATGTAATGTAAATGCGATGAATATGTAGCGAGGGCCAGCAAACGAGAGCATACAGGTCGCAGTGGTGGGTAGTATACGGGGCTTTGGTGACAAAACGGATGGCAGTGTGAAAGACTGCATCCAATTTGCTGAGTAGAGTGTTGGAGGCTATTTTGTAAATGACATCGCCGAAGTCAAGGATCGGTAGGATAGTCCGTTTTACTAGGGTATGTTTGTCAGCATGAGTGAAGAATGCTATATTGCGAAATATGAAGCCAATTCTAGATTTCATTTTGGATTGGAGATGCTTAATGTGAGTCTGGAAGGAAAGTTTACAGTCTAACCAGACACCTAGGTATTTGTGGTTGTCCACATATTCTAAGTCAGAACCGTCCAGCAGAGTAGTGATGCTGGACGGGTGGGTAGGTGTGGGCAGCGATCGGTTGAAGAGCATGCATTTAGTTTTGCTTGCATTTAAGAGCAGTTGGAGGCTACGGAAGGAGAGTTGTATGGCATTGAAGCTCGTCCGGAGGTTAGTTAACACAGTGTCCAAGGAATGTCCAGAAGTAGGCCAGTCTTCCAGCGCCGACAAAGATGGCCGCCTCGCTTCATGTTCCTAGGAAACTATGCAGTATTTTGTTTTTTATGTGTTATTTCTTACATTGTTACCCCAGGAAATATTAGGTGTTATTACATACAGTCGGGAGGAACTATTGGATATAAGAGCAACGTCAACTCACCAACATTACGACCAGAAATACGACTTTCCCGAAGCGGATCCTCTGTTTGGTCCACCACCCAGGACAATGGATTGGATCCCAGCCAGCGACCCAAAACAACGGCGCCGCAGAAGGGGCAGACGGAGCGGTCTTCTGGTCAGGCTCCGTAGACGAGCACATCGCGCACCGCTCCCGAGCATACTACTCGCCAATGTCCAGTCTCTTGACAACAAGGTAGATGAAATCCGAGCAAGGGTTGCCTTCCAGAGAGACATCAGAGATTGTAACGTTCTTTGTTTCACGGAAACATGGCTCACTCGGGATACGTCATCAGAGTCGGTACAGCCACCTGGCTTCTTCATGCATCGCACCAACAGAAACAAACATCTCTCTGGTAAGAAGAAGGGCGGGGGTGTATGCCTTATGATTAACGAGATGTGGTGTGATCATAACAACATACAGGAACTCAAGTCCTTTTGTTAATCTGACCTAGAATTCCTTACAATCAAATGCCGACCGCATTATCTACCAAGAGAATTCTCTTCGATCATAGTCACAGTCGTGTATATCCCGCCCACATCGATGGCCCTGAAAGAACTTCATTTGATTCTATGTAAACTGGAAACCACATATCCTGAGGCTACATTTACTGTAGCTGGAGATTTTAACAAGGCTAATCTGAAAACAAGGCTCCCTAAATTTTATCAGCATATCTAATGCGCGACCCGGGCTGGCAAAACCCTGGATCATTGTTATTCTAACTTCCGCGACGCATATAAAGCACTCCCCCGTCCTCCTTTCGGGAAAAAAATCTGACCACCAAAATCTCTACCAGCCTATAGAAAGAAACTAAAACAGGAAGCGCCCGTGCTCAGATCTGTTCAACGCTGGTTCGAACAATCGGATTCCACGCTTCAAGATTGCTTCGATCATGTGGACTGGGATATGTTCCGCATAGCGTCGGACAATAACATTGAGGAATACGCTGATTCGGTGAGCGAGGTCATTAGCAAGTGCATCGGTGATGTTGTACCCACAGCGTCTATTAAAACAGAAACCGTGGATTGATGGCAGCATTCGCGCAAAACTGAACCATTGCTTTTAATCAGGGCAAGGTGACTGGAAACATGACCGAATACAACCAGTGTAACTATTCCCTCCGCAAGGCAATCAAACAAGCTAAGCGTCAGTACAGAGACAAAGTGGAGTCGCAATTCAATGGCTCAGACACGAGAGGTATGTGGCAGGGTCTACAGTCAATCACGGACTACAAAAGGAAAACCAGCCTTGTCGCAGACCATGATGTCTTGCTCCCAGACAAACTAAACAACTTCTTTGCTCGCTTTGAGGACAATACAGTGCCACTGACACGACCCGCTACCAAACCCTGCGGGCTCTCCTTCACTGCAGCCAATGTGAGATAAAACATTTAAACATGTTAATGCCGGTCCAGACGGCATCCCCAGCCGTGTCCTCAGAGCATGCACAGACCAGCTGGCTGGTGTGTTTACGGACATATTCAATCAATCCTTATCCCAGTCTGCTGTTCCCACATGCTTCAAGAGGGCCACCAATGTTCCTGTTCCCAAAAAAGCGAAGGTAACTGAGCTAAATGACTATCGCCCTGTAGCACTCACTTCCGTCATCATGAAGTGCTTTGAGAGACTAGTCAAGGACCATATCACCTCCACCCTACCTGACACCCTAGACCCACTCCAATTTGCTTACCACCCCAATAGGTCCACAGACGACGCAATCACAATCACACTGCACACTGCCCTAATCCATCTGGACAAGAGGAATGCTGTTCATCGACTACAGCTAAGCATTTAACACCATAGTACCCTCCAAACTTGTCATTAAGCTCGAGACCCTGGGTCTCGACCCCGCCCTGTGCAACTGGGTCCTGGACTTCCTGACGGGCCACCCCCAGGTGGTGAGGGTAGGTAACAACATCTCCACCCCGCTGTTCTGCAACATAAGGGCCCCACAAGGGTGCGTTCTCAGCCCTCTCCTGTACTCTCTGTTCACCCATGACTGCATGGCCATGCACGCCTCCAACTCAATCATCAAGTTTGCAGATGACATTACAGTGGTAGGCTTGATTACCAACAACAACGAGACGGCCTACAGGGAGGAGGTGAGGGCCCTCGGAGTGTGGTGTCAGGAAAATAACCTCAAACTCAATGTCAACAAAACAAAGGAGATGATCGTGGACTTCAGGAAACAACAGAGGGAGCATCCCCCCATCCACATTGATGGGACAGTAGTGGAGAAGGTGGAAAGTTTTAAGTTCCTCGGCATACACATCATGGACAAACTGAAATGGTCCACCCACACAGACAGCGTGGTGAAGAAGGTGCAGCAGCGCCTCTTCAACCTCAGGAGGCTGAAGAAATTTGGCTTGTCATCAATAACACTCACAAACTTTTACAGATACACAATCGAGAGCATCCTGTCGGGCTTTATCACCGCCTGGTACGGCAACTGCTCCGCCCACAACCGTAAGGCTCTCCAGAGGGTAGTGAGGTCTGCACAACGCATCACCGGGGGCAAATGACCTGCCCTCCAGGACACCTACACCACCCGATGTCACAGGAAGGCCAAAAAGATCATCAAGGACAACAACCACCCGAGCCACTGCCTGTTCACCCCGCTATCATCCAGAAGGCGAGGTCAGTACAGGTGCATCAAAGCTGGGACCGAGAGACTGAAAAACAGCTTCTATCTCAAGGCCATCAGACTGTTAAACAGCCTTCACTAACATTGAGTGTCTGCTGCCAACATACTGTCTCATCTCTAGCCACTTTAATAATGAAAAATTGGATGTAATAAATGTATCACTAGCCACATTAAACAATGCCACTTTATATAATGTTTACATACCCTACATTACTCATCTCATATGTATATACTGTACTCTATACCAACTACTGCATCTTGCCTATGCCGTTCGGCCATCGCTCATTCATATATTTTTATGTACATATTCTTATTCATTCCTTTACACTGTGTGTATAAGGTAGTTGTTGTGAAATTGTTAGGTTAGATTATTTGTTAGATATTACTGCATGGTCGGAACTAGAAGCACAAGCATTTCGCTACACTCGCATTAACATCTGCTAACCATGTGTATGTGACAAATAACATTTGATTTGATTTGATTTGAAGTATACAGAATGGTGTCGTCTGCGTAGACGTGTACCAGAGAATCACCAGCAGCCAGAGCGACATCATTGATGTATACAGAGAAAATAGTCAGCCTGAGGATTTAACCCTGTGGCACCCCCATAGAGACTGCCAGAGGTCCGGACAACAGGCCCTCTGATTTGACACACTGAACTCCGTCTGAGAAGTAGTTGGTGAAATAGGCGAGGCAGTCATTTGAGAAACCAAGGCTGTTAGAAAGGCAGGGTAGGATGGATAGTCTGTAGCAGTTTGGGTCTAGAGTGTCACCCCCTTTGAAGAGGGGGATGACCACGGCAGATTTCCAATCTTTGGGGATCTCAGACGATACGAAAGAGAGGTTGAACAAGCTGGTAATAGGGGTTGCAACAAATTCGGCAGATAATTTTAGGAAGATAGGGTCCAGATTGTCTAGCCCAGCTGATTTGTAGGGGTCCAGATTTTGTAGCTCTTCCAGAACATCAGCTATCTGGATTTGGGTGAAGGACAAATGGGGGAGGCTTGGGCAAGTTGTAGTGAGGGGTGCAGGGCTGTTGACCGGGGTTGGGGTAGCCAGGTGGAAAGCATGGGCAGACATAGAAAAATGCTTATTGAAATTCTCAATTACTGTGGATTTATCTGTGGTGACAGTGTTTCCTAGCCTCAGTGCAGTGGGCAGCTGGGAGGAGGTGCTCTTATTCTCCATGAACTTTACAGTATCCCAGAACTTTTTTGAGTTAGAGCTACAGGATGCAAATATCTGTTTGAATAGCTAGCCTTTGCTTTCCTAACTGCCTGTGTATATTGAGTCCTCACTTCCCTGAAAAGTTGCATATCGCGTGGGCTATTCGATGCTAATGCAGTACACCACAGGATGTTTTAGTGCTGGTCAAGGGCAGTCAGGTCTGGAGTGAACCAAGGGCTATATCTGTTCCTGGTTCTACATTTTATGAATGGTGCATGCTTATTTAAGATGGTGAGGAAAGCACTTTTAAAGAATAACCAGGCATCCTCTACTGAGGTCAATATCCTTCCAGGACACCCGGGCCAGGTCGATTAGAAAGGCCTGCTCGCTGAAGTGTTTTAGGGAGCTTTTGACAGTGATGAGGGGTGGTCGCTTGACCGCAGACCCATTACGGACGCAGGCAATCAAGCAGTGATCGCTGAGATCCTGGTTGAAGACAGCAGAGGTGTATTTGGAGGGCAGGTTGGTTAGGATGATATCTATGAGTGTGCCCATGTTTACGGATTTGGGTTTGTACCTGGTGGGATCATTGATCATTTGTGTGAGATTGAGAGCATCAAGCTTAGATTGTAGGATGGCCGGGGTGTTTAAGCATGTCCCAGTTTAGGTCACCTAATAGCACGAGCTCTGAAGATAGGTGGGGGGCAATCAATTCACATATGGTGTCCAGGGCACAGCTGGGGGCAGAAGGTGGTCTATAGCAAGCGGCAACGGTAAGAGGCTTGTTTCTGGAGAGGTGGATTTTTAAAAGTAGAAGCTCAAATTGTTTGGGCACAGACTTGGATAGTAAGACAGAACTCTGCAGGCTATCCCTGCAGTAGATTGCAACTCTGCCCCCTTTGGCAGTTCTATCTTGTCGGAAAATGCTATAGTTAGGGATGGAAATTTCAGGGTTTTTGGTGGTCTTCCTAAGCCAGGATTCAGACATGGCTAGGACATTCGGGTTGGCAGAGTGCTAGGGCAGTGAATAAAACAAACTTAGGGAGGAGGCTTCTAATGTTAACATGCATGAAACCAAGGCTTTTACGGTTACAGAAGTCAACAAATGAGAGCGCCTGGGGAATGGGAGTGGAGCTAGGCACTGCAGGGCCTGGATTAACCTCTACATCACCAGAGGAACAGAGGAGAAGTAGGATAAGGGTACAGCTAAAGGCTAAAAGAACTGGTCGTCTAGTACGTTCAGAACAGACAGTAAAAGCAGCAGAATCCTAGGCGTGGTAGAATAGATTCAAGGCATAATGTACAGACAAAGGTATGGTAGGATGTGAATACAGTGGGGGTAAACCTATGCATAGAGTGATGATGAAAGAGATATTGTCTCTAGAAATATAATTTAAACCAGGTGATGTGACCGCATGTGTGGGAGGTGGAACTAAAGTGTTAACTAAGGCGTATTGAGCAGGGCTAGAGACTCTACAGTGAAATAAGGCAATAATTACTAACCAAAACAGCAATGGACAAGGCATATTGACGTTAGCCGAGTGATCATAGGATTCCAGTGAGAGGCTTCAGGCGGCTAGCGGGCCGGGGTTAGCAATCTAGCAGAAGGACCTTTGAGGGACGTCGCGACTGAAGAAAGTCTGTTGTGACCCCCTTGTGCTGTTACGTCGGCAGACGGATCAGCAGGGCTCCGTGTGGTAAACCAGGCCAATTGGCAAAATAGGTAGAGTGGCCAAAGAAATTGTCCGTTGGGCCTCTTAAGCTGACAGTCTGATGTGCTCTAGACAGCTAGCGGGCCGCGGCTAGCAGGCTAGCAGATGGGTATTCAGGGGACCTTGCAACGGAGGAGCCAGTTGAGAAACCCCCTCGGGCGAATCATGTCGGTAGTCCAGTCGTGATGGGTCGGCGGGGGTCCAGGCCAATTGGCAAAATAGGTATTGTAGCCCAAGGGGTGGCTGATGGGCCTCTTCAGCTAGCCGGGAGATGGGCCTAGTAATGGCTAACTAAGTACTAGTTAGCTGGCTAGCTTTTGATGGGGGTTCCGGTTCTTAAGTATAAAAATAGCAGTTCTGTACCACATTGGGTGAGGCGGGTTGCAGGAGAGTATATTCAGTCCGTAGATGGAAAGTGATATAAAAATATATACGAAAAAAAACAAGGAAAACGATATTTACACGGGACAGGACGGGACAAGACAAAACACACGTCCAACTGCTACGCCATCTTGGAAAGATCATCTGTTCACCTACTTTGCGTCTCACAAAGACACGGCGGTTGGAACCAAAAATCGCAAATTTGGACACATTAGACCAAAGGACAGATTTCCACTGTTCTAATGTCCATTGCTCGTGTTTCTTGGCCCAAGCAAGTCTCTTCTTCTCATTTGTGTCCTTTAGTAGTGGTTTCTTTGCAGCAATTCGACCATGAATGCCTGATTCCCGCAGTCTCTTCTGAACAGTTGATGTTAAGATGTGTCTGTTTGGGATGCAATCTGAGGTGCAGTTAACTCCAAGGAACTTATCCTCTGCAGCAGAGGTAACTCTGGGTCTTCCTTTCCTGTGGCGGTCCTCATGAGTGCCAGTTTTATAAAGGCCCTTGATGGTTTTTGCGACTTGAAGAAACTTTAAAAGTTCTTGAAATTTTCCGTATTGACTGACTCTCATGTCTTAAAGTTATGATGGACTGTCGTTTTTCTTTGCTTATTTGAGCTGGTCTTGCCATAATATGGACTTGGTCTTTTACCAAATAGGACTATCTTCTGTATACCACCCCTACCTTGTCACAGCACAACTGATTGGCTCAAACGCATTACGAAGGAAAGAAATTCCACAAATGAACTTTTAACCAGGCACACCTGTTAATTGAAATGCATTCCAGGTGACTACCTCATGAAGGTGGTCGAGAGAATACCAAGAGTGTGCAAAGCTGTCGTCATGGCAAAGGGTGACTACTTTGAAGAATCTCAAATATAAAATACATTTTGATTTGTTTAACACTTTTTTGGTTAATACATGATTCCATATGTGTTATTTCTTCACTATTATTCTATGATGTAGAAAATAGTAAAAATAAAGAAAAACCCTGGAATGAGTAGGCGTGTCCAAACTTTTGACTGGTACTGTATATAATGTTGTTCAAGCCCTGTGTTTTTCCTTGTCAGGTCAAATGCATGAAACACTCCGGGCTCTAAACATTGCATGTGGCAGAGAGCAAGTAATCCATGTTCTTGATATCAGTAAATATATTTTAAAGATTGCTTTAAATCATTGAAATGAATCACTGTACATGTATCCAATCTACCTGACCAAGTACAGTACATTTCCTTGTTATCTATGAAAATGCAATTGTACCGACTGTAGAGTGCTTCTCACTGAAGTTCAGAGATGTAGTGTAGCAGCCTGAAATCAAGCCTGCTATCTTTTCCACTTCAAAGCAATCAGCAGCTCCTCAGGACCTTTTTCAACCGCTCAACTGTTGGACTGATTCACAGCTGATGGCACAAAGCTTATCTTCATTTTATAATTTCAAGGAGATTGGCTTTTTCGTGTTCTCCTTCAGGCTATTTTATGATCAAGGTGTTGTTGAAGTGTTTTGAAAGTATGTGGATGTAACTACATTTGTTAACATTACACGTGCTGCTTTGTGCAACTCCAAAATTATGTATTTTCTGGGGTGGGGGAGGTGGGCACTAATGTATTTAACCAGCTACAACCTTAATGAACTAATTCATCATGATTTCCAGTGATTCTCATTTTTGTTCCTACCTGCTATCTCTCAACTAAAGTGGAGTGGAGTCTAGATAGGTCATCTCAAAGACCAGCCAATATGAGTGAGCGGCACTACATTTTGAGTTGCAGTGAAGAGATTGAGCTGATTGCATTGGAGTTCACAACACTCACAACGAAGCCAGGCTGATGGATACAGCCAGTCCTATAGCTGTTCCATTAAATACAAGTCTCCCCGTCAAATTCCCTGATTGTCCTTATGGATCGGGTAGAGGTGAGCAAATAGTTTTAAATCAACACTTTCCATCGACGCAGTGAAATCGTAATGGAAGCCAATAGACGCAAAGTGACTGAGGCCCAGTCCCAGTGAATTTTCATTTAGCATTTATGCACCTTTTTTAAAATGTATTTCACGTTAAAGAAAGCGATAAAATCTAAAGCAATCTTGCATCCAGGGTCATTGGTTTGCTCCTGTTTGATTCAGCTGTTATTGCATGTCACACGTTTGCTCAGGGGCAAAACCAGTATTGATCTAGCAGTGTTTATTTAATTGGAGGGGTTAGGGAGTGGGGGATAGTATGTATCTCATGTGATATGGAAACCTGTTTAGTTATTACCTAATCAAAGGAAACACTGAATAATCATCACATATCATTGCTATTCAAATATTCATTTTCCCCCTGTTTGGACAAGCGTGAAGGATATTAGTCATTCATCATATTGATAATCTAAAGAAGATATCAAAGTGGATCTAATGACACATTTTGATTGAAGAGGGAGTGCAATTATAGATAATTACTGGTCTGGTGGTAAAGTGTGGGTGTTCAAAGGATCATTCATTCAAATTTAAAATCAGCTCATTACAAATCATGCTTGGTTGGCTAGACAAGAATAAAAGGCAACAATGGGGGGGAAAAGGGGAGACCTAGTCAGTTGACCAACTGAATGCATTCAACGGAAATGTGTCTTTCGCATTTAACCCAACCCCTCTGAATCAGAGAGGTGAGGGGGCTGCCTTAATCAACATCCACAAGGAGTTGTTGTTGGGGGTTAACTGCCTTGCTCAAGGCGTCAGATTTTGTCACATTGGATTTAAACCAGCAACCTTTCGGTTACTGGCCAATGCACTTAACCACTGGGTTATCTGCCGCCCCATAAAATACACATTTTATACTTTTATTCAATGACTGAAATGCATTTACATTTAAATTGTTATCTCTGTAGTATAGTCGACTACATCCATATATTTCTGAGAAGTTAAAACTAAGATAAACATGTTTACTCTATTTTGTGAAAGCCACCACTTGAGACAAAGCCACCACTTGAGACAAGAAACGAATTGGTATATTATAATTTAGAGGAGCAGGAAATGAATGCAGCACATTTTAGATCAAGCCTCATCTCCCACACAGAAAGTAATGGGAGAAAGTTATGTTTTTGTTATACCATTCATCTTCACAAAGATGGCATGGAAAATAGCTCTGAGAACAAAAATGTATCTGCTTCCAAGGAGACTCCAGATTCACTTTGTAATTAATCACACAGCAGTTGGGACACAGTGGGTTGTATGCATTTCTGGGAAATCTTCAAACCCCTCAGCAACAAAGTCCATTTATCCATTTATGAACACAGTCATAATCAACCGGGGATTCAATTATTGGGCTCTGAACTGGTTCCATTTCATGATGATTTCCGACCTGCCCCCGTGTCGTTTTATGGAACAGGCCAACTTCAGCGATAAGAACCCAATTTTGCACAGCCATTACCCTCTCATCAAGGCTCCTAATCTACGCTGCACAGCCTGCCCAGTCGCACGGTGAACCTGTGCTAACATGTACCTGCCAGGGCTCTGGACCACATACTCAGACAATGACATGGGGTTTACTCAGATAGGTAATGTACCCATTATCTTGACCTTGTGTAATAAAGTTGATAGTTAATATTATGGGGCCAGGTAGATACATCATTCTGTAGTATTGTATCTGTGGATTTACCAGACAGAATGTAATTTCACTGAGATTCACTTCAATGGAAATGCCACATCATTGGAATTATTCAGTGTGCTGGAATAATGTACGCTACATGACCAAAAAGCATGTGGACACCTGCTCGTCGAACATCTCATTCCAAAATCAGGAGCATTAATATGGAGTTGGTCCCCCCATTGCTATAACAGCCTCTACTATTCTGGGAAGGCTTTTCACTAGATGTTGGAACATTGCTGCTGGGACTTGCTTCCATTCAGTTACAAGAGCATTAGTTAGATCGGGCACTGATGTTTGGTGATTAGGCCTGTCTCGCAGTTGGCATCCCAATTCATCCCAAAGGTGTTAGATGGGGTTGTGGTCAGGGCTCTGTGCAAGCCAGTCAAGTTCTTCCACACTGATCTTGACAAACCATTTCTGTATGGACCTCGCTTTGTGCACTGGAACGGGCCTTCCCAAAACTGTTACCACAAAGTTTGAAGCACAGAATCGTTGAGAATGTAATTGTATGCTGTAGCATTAAGATTTCCCTTCACTGGAAATAAGGAGCCTAGCTCAAACCATGAAAAACAGCCCCAGACCATGATTTCTCCACCACCAAACGTTACAGTTGGCACTATGCATTTGGGCAGGTAGCATTCTCTTGGCATCCGCCAAACCCAGATTTGTCAGTCGGACTGCTAGATGGTGAAGCATGATTTATCACTCCAGACAACACGTTTCCACTGCTCCAGAGATCAATGGTGAGCTTTACACCACTCCAGCCGACGCTTGGCATGGTGATCTTAGGCTTGTGTTTGGCTGCTCGGCCATGGAAATCCATTTCATGAAGCTCCCGACGAACAGTTCTTGTGCTGACATTGCTTCCAGAGGTAGTTTGGAACTTGGTGGAGAGTGTTGCAACCAAGGACAGACGATTTTTATGTGTTATGTGCTTCAGTACTCGGTGGTCCTGTTCTGTGAGCTTGTGTGGCCTACTACTTTGCGGCTGAGCGTTTCCACTTCAAAATAATAGCACTTACAGTTGACCAGGGCAGCTCTAGCAGGGCATACATTTTACGAACTGACTTTTCATAACCTCTTGACGGTCTCGTCCCGTAAGCGGGATCAACATCCAGCGAAAAACTCCTATCGACATTAGCATAACGAAATGTAATATATATTTTTTTCAAATATAGGACTGTCTCATATCGTTTTATAGATACACCTCTCCTGAATCGACCCACGTCGTCCGATTTCAAAAAGGCTTTACAGGAAAAGCAAAACATTAGATTATGTTAGAGGAGTACATGGTAAAAGTAGCCACATAGCCATTTTCCGACCAACCACATGCATCACAAATAACCAAAAAACAGCTAAATGCAGCACTAACCTTTTACAAACTTCATCAGATGACACACCTAGGACATCATGTTACACAATGCATGCATTCTTTTGTTCGATAAAGTTCATATTTATATATAAAAACAGCATTTTACATCGGCGCCTGACGTTGACAAACTATTTTCCCTCAAATGCATCCCGGGAAACAGTGCTACAATTTACTCAATTACTATTCGAAAACATTTTTAAAATGTAATATTGTCATTCTAAGATTTATAGATGAATATCTCTTGAAAGCACCTGTAATACCAGATTTAAAAATAACTTTACTGGGTAATCACACTTTGCGATAAAAGGGGATGCGATACTCAGAAAATTAGCTAGTAAATACAGCTCGGCGCCATCTTGGAACAATCGCATATCACATCTAATCTTGTATACTATTGTCAATAATCCCTTACCTTTAGTTGTCTTCATCAGAAAGCACTTCCAGGAATCCCAGGTCCACAACAAATGTATTTTCGTTCGAAAAAGTCCATCCTTTATGTTCCATTAGCTTGCTGTTGTTAGCGCGTCTGAAGGCTGTATCCAAAACCTCCGTCGGCCGCGGGACAGCAATTTAAAAAAAAAAAACATTTTTCCCCCATTTAGGTTCGTTCAAACATGTCAAACGTTGTATAACATAAATCTTCAGGGCCTGTTTCAACAAGAGAGCCAATAAGATTCGAGGGGGACGATTTCATTGTGTTTCAAAACGTTTCGAAAGGAGGGGGTAGACAGGGCCGCCGGCGTCATAATGGTGATGGCCCTCCTCCTGTGACCAATTTCAACAGCGTGTCAATCTGTCAGTTTCCACAGTAGAAGGCTCAAACCACTTTGTAAAGACTGGGGACATCTAGTGGAAGCAATAGAAAGTGCTCAATGAACCATAGCTCACGGTGTGATTAATAGGCAAAGATGTGAAGTTGAGTCCACAATTCAGAATTCCACTTCCTGTTTCAATCGGTCTCGGGGTTTTGACTGCCATATGAGTTCTGTTATACTCACAGACACCATTCAAACAGTTTTAGAAACTTTAGGGTGTTTACTATCCACAGGTATTAATTATATGCATATCCTAGCTTCTGAGTTTGATTAGTAGGCCGTTTAAAATGGGCACGAATTCTTTTCAAAATGCGCTGTGGCGCCCCCTATCCTAGGGTAACGTCAAGAGGTGGCAACCTATGGTGGTGCCACGTTGAAAATCACTGAGCTCTTCAAGAAGTACATTCTACTGCCAATGTTTTGTTATGGAGATTGCATGGCTGTGTGCTCGATTTTATACACCTGTCAGCAATGGGTGTGGCTGAAATAGCCAAATCTACTAATTTTAAGAGGTGTCCGCATACTTTTGTATACATTGTGTATTTACACAGATATTTCTTTGCTGATTCCCTTTCTAGTAGAATTTCTGTGAAGCACCACATTAACTGATAATTTGTATGGAGTATCCTGTTGGATGTCGATTAAGGCAGCCCCCCGCACCTCTCTGATTCAGAGGTTAAATGCGGACGACACATTTCAGTTGAATGCATTCAATTGAACAACTGACTAGGTATCCCCTTTCCCTTTCACCACTTGCTGACTATGTGCAGAATTGCAGTATAACCAACAGGTCGGGGGGAGAATGAAAGGTGAAAGAGAGATGACCGTGTTATTTGAAAGCCTCTCTAAAATAGATTCCTGTAGCTTTTCTATTTAAACACCGTGGGCATTTTTGTTTCTGCATGTTAGATTTTTATTTATTTTCTCCCTGTTTTGTCACCCCCGGGGGCTGCATTAGTCACTTCAGAGCGAGCTCAGCACTGAATCTTACATAACGGCCTGCCTGATCTGTGTCTGGACGGATACGCTGCATATATACGAGTTACAGACAAACTGGAGTGGTGGCACTGTCACCCTTTCACTTCCAGATTCACTGTGCCATCTTCACCCCATCCCCCTTACTATCAGACCCTTACCCCCTAACCTCTCTTCCCCTACCTCCCCACCACCCCTCCTCTCTCTCTTCACACCTCCTTCCTTGCCACTTCCCATCAGACTTCTGTGGTCACAGGAGGGTGTGTGAAAGTGTGCCACACACCTGCCAGTGAGCGGCCCGTCGCACCGTCGCACAGCACAGCTGTGAAGCCAACGTTGAGTCACCTCGGCACAGGCTAGTGTCTCCCGGCCAACTGTGCTCATCCGCTCTCTCCCCAACACCAAGAAGCAACAGCAGCAGTAGCGGCCGTAGCAACAGCAATGGCAACAGCAGCAGCAGAGGCAAAGCTGTTTTCTGTTTTGGGGTTTCCAAGAATAGCACAGTCTTCACAGCGCTAGAAGCTAGCTAGGAGAACCAGAGGGTGGATGACGTCTTTGTTCTACAGTGCAAGCAGCACGATGAGTTCACACTCACACATATTCTCTTTCCTCTTCTCTTCTGTTTGGTTTTAGAATACAACTGCTCATTATTAATTCATTGACATGGAGCTATTTTGAGCCAAACACTTGCTTGACACTATATTGTGACTGTGTTCACTCTTTCAAACCCCTGGCTACAGATAGAGGCTATTAATTTGATCACCATGTTGCTGCAGGAAATGTCCTGCAATGCAGGAAATGGAAACTTCTAGTGTATTCAAGGTTTAAAAAGGCTTCTAAAGTTTTTCATTTCCACTTTAAACATGTCAGACTTGATTTGCCCTAACTAAAAATGCATTAACCTCTACAAAAATGCCCATAAATTATAATCCACACAATAATTCACATTTCCTGTTGCTGCTGTGAGAAACTGGTCAAATTAAGATCCTACACTTGTATGACTGTGCACCCCACCATTGTTATTGCCCACAACTCCTCAGCAAATATAATATGACTGAGACAAGCCCCACACAGGCTGAGACGGAGGCTATATTAGAGATGTAGACAAGACAAATGGCACTGCAGAGGACGGGGAAGCCAATTTAATAATGAAATAGCAGATGTAGGCAGGAGGAGGCCGACGCCATTCAGAGGTTAAAGTTGTTAAGTTTGTTTTCAGTCTTGTTCTAATCAATTACCACATTCATTTGTTTTCTATTTTCAAAAAAAAGAACACAAAAAAAAGAAATCCAATTCTTTATTTTCAAAACAAATATACATTGAAACCACAAATTAAGAGCGGCAGAATGGACCTCAGAGACTAATCTAGTTGGCCTTCAACATAATTGTTCTTGTCATATTATTTTCATGCTCAAAGGTCAAAGCTGGAAAATGTTCAGTGATGGAAAGGAAGCAGATAGCTGCTTTGTTAGCGGAGGAAAGGGACTGACAAAACGAGCAGCCCTCAGGTCGTCACCGTAGCATTTCTGCTGACTCCCTCCGATGGCGATGTTTGGGCCGCTGACTCGCTGCCAGAAAAGGACGCTCGCCGGCTGGCTCCATTCTCCTTCCTGTGACTCACAGCTGCTGCCTCATCAACTGGTGCATCGGGACTGAGCGAGTTCCTCCCCCCTTTCCCTTCTCTCCTTACCCCATATCCTCCTCCCTCCCAATCTGCCAGGGTCCCCTTGGGGTCATTAGTAAACTGGACAGGGAAAATGATCCAGACATCCGTCTCTGTGAGCCCTGCCCTTTCCGCTGCGGATGTATATATATATAGATATACATGGGCAAATAAAAAGTCTGGAGTTTGTGGACCAGTTTCTAGCCCAAGACAGACTTTTTTTAAACTAGGTGTTTCATTGTGTGTCATGGACAGTGGTATAAAGTACTGAAGTAAAAATTCTTTCAAGTACTACTTAAGTCGTTTTTTTGTGGGGTACCTATACTTTACTATTTATATTTCTGCCAAATTTTACTTCACTACATTCTCCATACATTTTTCCTGACACCCAAAAATACTTGTTACATTTTGACAGGAAAATGGTCCAATTCACACACTAACCAAGAGAACATCCCTGGTCATCCCTACTGCCTCTGATCTAGCAGTCTCACTAAACACAAATGCTTAGTTTGTAAATGATGGCAGAGTGTTGGAGTGTACCCCTGGCTATCTGTAAATAAATAAAATACTAATAAAACTGGGCCATCTGGTTTCCTTCTTATAAGGAATTTGAAATTATTTATACTTTTAATACTTAAGAATATTTAAAACCAGATACTTTTAGACTTTTCTATTAAGGTATCTTTACTTTTAAATCAAGTATGAAAATTGAGAACCTTTTACACCACTGGTCGTGAAGGGCTCAAACCCAGGAAACATGACCCCATTGGCCCTAATAAGTGCATATGACATATGAGAAACTTAACAGTTCTTGTAAAAATATATGTCTGGTAGTAAGAACTTTGTCTGACACATTGTATCAGAAAAGTATCACTTTCCATAAATAACTTTAAGGATTGACAACTATGCATTGAATTAAATTGTAATAAATAAATAAATACGTTCCCCTCAAATAGCAAATGTGTACTCTACATCTGTGTCACGACAAGACAATGGTGAACAGAGGGCACATATATACAAATACTAATCGGTGGAATTGGAATCAGGTGTGCGTAATGAAACAGTTCAGTGACGCCTAGAGGCCGGTGACGTAGACCTCCGGAGCTGGTGAACGGAATGAGCAGCAGTACCGGGGGAATCCATGACAGAACCCCCCGACGACACCGGCCTCGAGGACGACCACAGGGACGCGGTGCGGGTCAGGGCCAGTTGCAGCTGCCGAAGTTGCGGTGCCGTCGGACGGGCCATTCCCTCTGTCTCCATTTAGGGTCGGTTATTCTGTCCCGTTGTATAAATGATAGGGGACAGGCGCAGGAATACAAAATAGTTTTTTTTATTACTTCACCCAAGATAGAGTACGTCATGAACATGATGGGGACGAAGCCCGTAATATACACGTAATATATAACACAGGACTGTAACCCAAAACAAAGAGCGAGGAACCTCTAATAAATACACAGGACGAGACCCGTAATAACAAGAGCACAATAAAGCGTAGTACCAAAGCCAAAACAACAGAGCACAGGTCCTCCGGAGCTGGTGAACGGAATGAGCAGCAGTACCGGGGGCATCCGTGACAATCTGCATTGCTTGCTCTTTGGTGTTTTAGGCTGGGTTTCTGTATAGGCACTTTGTGACGACTGCTGATGTAAAAAGGGCTTTATAAATAAATGTTATTGATTGACTGACATGGGGCCAATATTGTTGCCTGCATTGGGCCCACATCATGCCAATGTGGGCATGTTTCTTGGAAAATATGGTCTTATTTTAGACAAAGTGAGGGCTGCTTTTCCCAGATATGGGCTGCCCACACTGGGCCACACTGGGAAAATACCTTGGGGGCCAACGTGAAGCCGATGAACAAAGACGCATTTGAACCAATGTTGGCAACCTACATGGGGCCAATATTTTAACCCGCATTGGGTCCACATGGTGCCAATGTGGGCATGTTTGCAGGGCAGTTGCCATGATCACACTCCCTCTCAGTAGTCATGCAGGGATGAGGGATTGACCGACATTGAGGACCCTTTATCTGTCATCCCTGTCCCTCTACCGCTCCATCCTGAGAGCGCGGTGCTTTATCATTTCATGTCCACTGGCGTTCACTATCTGTTTACGGCCTGTTCATCCTTGTTTAGTCAACAAGCACACTGAAAGGTTTACAAATGTGGTGCATTAAAGCACAGTGTGTGAGTGCCATATCAAACTGACTGGTCCCATTTGGGATAAGCTCGTCATTGATTTTCCCCTTGGGTGAAGCACTTTATAGCAGAAGTAACATGCGTCATTGCATTGTCCGTGCACCACAACCGACAGTAACTGATGTCCTGCTCTGGTTTGATGGAGTTCTGAAAAAAGAGCTTTAGGGCTCTATTCAATCGGGAAAGCTGAAGCGTTACAGATTCCGAGATACAAATTTCAAGGTAATTTCTGATTGAGCTGACATGCAGCGTTTACTGTGAATGCAGTCTCTGCTAAAGTAGGAACGTTGCCTTTAAATTTCAATCACGCTGTAAAGCTGAACTTCCGCGATGTGAATTGAATAGAGCCCTTAGACACTGTTACAATCGAGTTACTATGGCATTGTGTCTAGTAGAGAATTGATCAATCAGAGGCATGTATGCATTTGTCCATAACGCTGCTACTTGATGCCTCATTCTCTGCATTAAGACAGTACCACAGTGGGGAGCAGTGGAGGCTGGTGACTTTAACAATTGAGGAGGATGGGAGACCCATGGTATAGGCGCAAGGAGACGTCTAAGTGTAGTTAAAAAAATAATCAAAGAGTAATTATTTTAACCTAAAGCATTTAATAAAGACATTTATTGTACAATATTATGGGGAATGGGAATGAGAAGGGCTCACAGCAGTGAGGTATGAGTTGAGGTGTTCAGAGACAATAAACAATAAGACAACACACTACACAGTAGACAAAATAGCTAAGAATTAGTTAGTCCAAGCAAGGAGTAAAATCATTGATAGGTAATAATGTGATTGACTCTACATACAGTAATGAGAGAAAATGGAAAGGGCTACTCACAGTGCTTGGAGAGGAAACATTCAATGTGCCAGTGGATGAGCGGGCACATGAGATGTGGCTTCAGTTCATGTCAGGAGAGAGTTGACAATGGTAGTGGAGTTGTCATCACCTCTTAAATCAGGGAACAGGAGGGGACTTAGCTGTAAATACAAAAAGCATTTAAATTCCATTACAGCTCCGCCATCATAGGTTTGAACAACAAGTTTCTCCATGAAGTTAAACACAGACTGTGCATCTCGCCCACTTGACACGTCAAAGTAGCCCAAGAAACGTTCCTGAATAAAGCCCTGATCATCCACATACCTGATGATAACGGACAACTGCAAGCAGACTGGTGGCACCATAGGTCCCAGAGCAGGTGGGCAATTTTTACCCAATGGGTCCCAGAGTTTTTCCTTATCTGTTAACCTAACCAGGAAAACTGGACCCTATAAGGTATGACAGTGATTAATCAGTTGTAAAAAGGCTATGATGGGTCCAGGTTTTCCTAATCAGGTCACATGGTTAAAAAAAGAAAAAAAAACTCCTAGCCCTGTGGAGGATGAAAACCCTGTCCAACTGCAGCTACCTTAAACTTGTTCATATGAATTATATTTAGACTAAATTAGGAGGAGGATTTCCTCTACCCAGACACAGAGACAACAACTGATAGACAATAGAACTCACAGGGCTGAGCTTTATGCATACTTGCATCATGCAGGCCTATGTAACTGTAGGCCTTATAAAACATTTATTCATCACTATTATGTTGATTGATTCATTCCAGTTAATCATTATGGATTGAAAACGTATTGGCAGCCTAGCCAGCTTAATTTTGAATATAAACCACATTTAATCACATTCACATTTTCTCCTGACACACAAATGGACTATAAATACATGACATTACCAATTAGTTACCCTGACCAGATGGACAGGGCCCATGTATGCATCTGCTCTTATTAGTAACCTACAGTTGATCAGACTGAAAAATTGCCTCATTTTCATCCCATACAGCATGTCAGATCTTTAATGTTTAGGTGTGGCCTAGGCTGCTGCAACATTTATGTAATGAGTTTTTGCTTGTGTCTGTCCGGAGGGATTATGTGTTATCATTGGGGATGGTGAACATATCGTAATCGGCTGATATTAGCTAAAAATGCCAACATCCGATGTCTAGTTTAACACCCGATGTACAAAACCGATGTCAAAGCTGACGTGCATACCTATGTAACGAAGGTACATGGCGTAATGAACCACGTAAAATGTTGCGCTAAACTAGCCCACAATCTCTACTGTGTGGATCGAGCAGTCAACAAGTAATTTGAAAGATGAATACAATTTCAGCAAGACAACTCAAAGGCGAAATCCATTAAAGCCAAGATAATGGAATTCATTGCCCTTGACAATCAATCGTTCTCTGTCGTGAGTGATGTTGGCTTTCGCCGACTGGTCGAGCACCGGTACACACTACCAAGTGCGCTATTTTTCAGATGTTGCCCTACCGGAGTTACACTGTAATAGCGTCACTTCTATTAGCTTCACGACATACATACTATGGAACGCCTTGTGGGTCATTGCGTGTCAAAAAACATACAGTAGCACTGTCAAAGCGGTACAAAAAAGTCTGCAAATAAGCAAACACCGGCCACGAACGATGTGTTTACAATACCGCGTTGGTAATAAAGCATAATTTGTTTGACCGCAACTTCTGGGGTAGCTAACTTTAGCTTGGTACCTAGCTAGCACCAATACAACAGGCCTGAAAACTGCAGTCATTTCATTATTCTTAGCAATGATAAAGGAATCTTTGTGAGTAAGTATTAGCTAGGTTGCCACTTGTTGTTCGCCTATTGAAATTAAACTTCAGTTCATGAAAATAAATAGATAGCCAGCTACTTAATCCTGTTGCCCAAAGCCAATGTTATAAACAGCCAGCTAGCTTCATCTGGCTAGCGTAGTGAGCGACCTGACCGGGTTATGTGTTGTGAAGCTAGCCACAATAAAGATTAGGCACAATAGTGGAATTTGCGGCTTGCCTTCAATAAAAGTGTCATTGATAGTGACGCGAATGAATACAAATAAAATAATTATGCCATACATTTATTTTGAAGGCTGACCGCAAAGTCCACTATTGTGGCTAATCCTTATTGTGGCTAGCTTCACATAGATGGGTCCAACCACCATTAATCAAATAAGAACTGTCTTATAAATTAGGGTTATTTAGATGATGACACCTAGCTATATAGTTATCTAGCTAACTATAGCAACGGAAACAGATTATGTTGTTATTTTACACGTCTATATGACGTGTATCTTTTTTGACACGCAAAGACCCAAATGGCCATAGAAATCCTTGTTGAGAATGAAACGACTGAGCAAATGAACAACGAAACAGCACAGTAAATAAGTGAAATAAATAGGTTTTGATTATGTTTTACTGGTAATGGGGATATACGTAAAAGCCAACAAAATAACTTTTTGGTCAGTGTGTGTGTGTGTGTGTAACCTTTATTTAACTAGGCAAGTCAGTTAAGAACAAATCCTTATTTACAATGACGGCCCGGACGATGCTGGGCCAATTGTGAGCTGCCCTATGGGACTCCCAATCACGGCCAGATGTGATACAGCCTGGATTCTAACCAGGGACTGTAGTGACGCCTCTTGCACTGAGATGCAGTGCCTTAGACCGCTGCATCCATGTGTGTGTGTATTAATTATTTAACTGTACTAGAATGCTTAAAAGGCCGCTAAAATGTTTAATATTGGTTATCGGTATCGGTATAAAGTTTTCTTGGTAAGGAAAATATTGGATATTGGTATTGGCCAAAAATGTCATATTGGTGCATCAATTGTTATCATCTTTGCTAAATAAATAAGGAAAGTGGAAAGACTACTTGAGTGCATGCGAAAAAAAGCGCTGTGTCAACCTCTCTCTTCAAACAAATTTTTAATGGATGATGCTATGGAAGCTATCAAATCATTCTGAATGAATTCGACATCCCAGAAAAGACAGTAGAAAGTTCCATATGTTCAGCAAGTAAAGCATCGTAATGTGCAATTACCGCTGCAAGCTCCTTGTAATGGCACTTGTTAGAGGAACTTTCCCTCTCGTCGTGTCCTCTAAAAGCCAATTCTTACATATGCAAAAACATCCCTGTTTCTTCTTACTTTCTCAAGTTGTGCAGATTGAATACGCAGATCTTCGTCATGATCGATGCAGCTTTTTCCCAGAAGCTTGAGTCTGATGTGGGCATTTATATGCATCCTGCTTTTGTTTTGCCGTTAAGCTGAACAATCAATGTTCATCAGGTCACTGTACCCCTCTTTCACCCAAGGCTTTCCAAAAAGCAGGCAAGGCCACCAATACAGGCGGCTTGATGAAAGACTCCCTGTTAACCAGCTATACTTTTGATACCAGGTGGTATTGAACGCCCTCACCTTTTCATCCTTCTTCATGAAACTGATCTCAGGCAGAGGTCGACAGTCGGTTTTAATTCACACCTTTTCCATGTACCCCAGAGAATGAAAGGGGTTCTTCAACAACAAGTTTAAAAAAATGGAGGTAGCATTTGCGGCCAAAAACTGCACATTCGAGCTGGTACTGTAGCTAGCTACTGCTATTTGCTACTGAAGTTAGCATGGAAAATTGAAATAAATTGCACTAACTGGACACAAAAATAAAGTTCTAAAACCAAGAAAACAATTTATAATCTACCTCCTACGTCTCCTGTAATTTAAAGAAACTAATTTGAATTGAATAATATAAAAAAAATGCTAAAATATCACTTTTCAATCTCTATCCAACGTCCCCAAGCTTCTCAAAACATAGAACCCCCCTATAATGCTCTGCGGCACAACACCAATATAACACACTAGGTTCATTCTCTGATCCTAATCCTATAATCGGATGTACAACATGTCAGTTCATACTGCAAAAGCTTTGATTGGTTGGAGGTCATCCTCCGGAAGTGGTCAAGATTACAATGTAGGTCTGTGGAAGGGGGTGAGACCTACGAGCCTCCTAGGTTTTGTATTGAAGTCAATGTAGCCAGAGGAGGACGGAAACTAGCTGTCCTCCGGCTACACCATGGCGCTACCCCAGAGAGTGCTGTTGAAGTTACTATAGACCTTCATTGCAAAACAGTGTGTTTTAATCAATTATTTGGTAACATATGAATACATTTGGTATAGCTTTATCTAAAAAGGATAACTTTTATAATGTTTCACTATTTTTATTTTTATGAAATTTCACTGAGGAGGATGGTCCTCTCCTTCCTCCTCTGAGTAGCCTCCACTGGTGGGGAGAGATAAGAGATGTGAAACACTTCAGAAATGTTTTTGCATGTGTTAGATGCACCTATAATGTACCAATGTAGGATCTTAATTTGGTCACTTTTTATTGGCAAAAATTTTCCTGCACCACAGGAAATGCAGATGAGCTTCATGATTTACATATTTTCACTGAAAACCCACACTAACACACAGTTATATTAATAGTGTTGCACTTTTCATGTAGCCTACTTTTGTCTAGTTAATAGCTTAACCACCGATCAAGCAACATTATGGACTAAACGTTAATTTGCTCTGACAATATGGGTTAAATTAAGATTTTACATCTGTATGGTACTGTGTATCAGGCTTTGATAAGTCAATTATGCTCTCTTAATATGTTATTTTTAAATCAGGGATGAGCCTGCTGAAGACCTTTGAAACTCCATGGATATACATCTATGAATACTTAACCGCCTGTAGGAAGCGCAGAGCTTTTTAAAAATAATTATCACAAAACTCTTACTAATAGACCCAATTTGTGGAAAAACAAGAGGGGAAATAAGCCAATGTATCATGGAGGCATGGAGTCATCACAATCATAGGATATAATGGGAAAAGTATGTGTGCTGTACCTGCACTGACTGTAGTCATCATAACCAAATGATGATGCTAGTTTAGTAAAATCGTTATTTTAAGATAATACTGTCTAGACATGCCATCTCCAAAGCACTCTTTCATAGTCTTTGTCATTTGAAGTAATGAGAAAGGACTATCGGAGTGCACCAAAAGATTTAGGCCACGTTCACTTCAGACTGAAATTTACCGTTTTTCTAGCCAACGTAATCTAGAGGATTATCCATGATTTTTATGTGCGTACAAAATTTAAATGAGTTGAAATTTGAATGGATGGATTAATGCTTAATACGTTCTTCATACAATTCATCTGTCTCTGTGTGTCGAGGCCCATTACACCCTCTGTATGATGAACTTCACATAGCGATTTGTCATTTGGATTGTTACAGTGTATGAGTTAGTGTTGAGATCAGCCACCAAAGTCATTTTCTGATGAGGTCTAGACTCTAGAAACACATACTTATAGTCTCTCTGCATGTAGTATCATCAGGAATTTGAATTTTGGAACATATAAAAATCACTTGCGAAGGAGATTATTAAATGTGCTCTTCAGTGTTGAGACAGAGATAATTTAGCCCAGGCTAAATTTATAGTTCATATGGCATATGGAAACTCAAAATGTGTTATATTACGCAACCTCAAATTATTCAAAAGTCACCACCCATAGTTCCAGTGACTCATTATCATCTCAGCCTGCTGTTTTCATCTATTTTAATACCCTCGTACAATATAGTGCAAAACAGACTTAAACTTCAATATATCTCTCATGTCTCATAACTTGTGTGCTGAATTGATATGTTACAGTATGCGTGTGCCTTCATATCCAAATCCATATGTTTGATGCTTTATCGGAGTACAGATATTCCCTAATGTCTGTTACAGTAAACAAGAAGCACTACACAGACGATACACACACACACATACACACACATACATATATACATGCAAACACCCACGCACACACGTGCAATCAAACAAACACAAGCACAGAAATAATGACACACACTCCCTTTCTTGAACACAGTGAAAAATGTTTCTATTCTGGTGCACTTTGGCCCTCCAGTCAATGGCAACTGTATCCAGGCAGCCAAAGGCGTGAAACGTTGACTTCACATCTAATCAAATGGCACGGAATCTCATTTGTGAAATGTCAATATGATATCTGGCACAATGGCAAATGAGAGACAGCCATTGACCATAGCATACCACTGACTTCATGTTGTTATGTATCCTTCAATTGGCGAGGTGATGGAAACTGCCTGTGTGCTAGACCCAGGGGGATAGGGTATGGGGTATATAGCCTGAAGCACTGTAGGCCTATTTGGTGGTCAAATAAAACCAAATGTTATTTGCCACATGCTTTGTAAACAACAGGTGTAGACTAACAGTGAAATGCTTATTTACGGGCCCTTCCCAATAATGAGGACACAAAAATTTTGAAATAATAGAAAAATAATAACACATTGAATAAGTGCACAATTAGTACCCATTAATTGGCTATATACACAGGGTACCACTACCGAGTCCATGTGAAGGGTTACAAGGTCATTGAGGTAGACATGTACATACAGTTGAAGTCGGAAGTTTACATACACCTTAGCCAAATACATTTAAACTCAGTTTTTCACAATTCCTGACATTTAATCCTAGTAAAAGTTCCCTGTCTTAGGTCAGCTAGGATCACCACTTTATTTTAAGAATGTGAAATGTCAGAATAATAGTTGAGATAATGATTTATTTCAGCTTTTATTTCTTTCATCACGTTCCCAGTGGGTCAGAAGTTTACATACACTCAGTTAGTATTTGGTAGCATTGCCTTTAAATTGTTTAACTTGGGTCAAATGTTTCGGGTAGCCTTCCACAAGCTTTCCACAATAAGTTGGGTGAATTTTGACCCACTCCTCCAGACAGAGCTTGTGTAACTGAGTCAGGTTCGTAGGCCTCCTTGCTCTCACATGCTTTTTCAGTTCTGGCCACACATTTTCTATAGGATTGAGGTCAGGACTTTGTGATGGCCACTCCAATACCTTGACTTTGTTGTCCTTAAGCCATTTTGCCATAACTTTGGAAGTATGCTTGGGGTCATTGTCCATTTGGAAGACCCATTTGTGACCAAGCTTTAGCTTCCTGGCTGATGTCTTGAGATGTTGCTTCAATATATCCACATTATTTTCCTCCCTCATGATGCCATCTGTTTTGTGAAGTGCACCAGTCCCTCCTGCAGCAAAGCACCCCCACAACATGATGCTGCCACCCCCGTGCTTCACAGTTGGGATGGTGTTCTTCGGCTTGCAAGCCTCCCCCTTTTTCCTCCAAACATAACGATGGTCGTTATGGCCAAACAGTTATATTTTTGTTTCTTCAGACCAGAGGACATTTCTCCAAAAAGTGTGATCTTTGTCCCTATGTGCAGTTGCAAACTCTAGTCTGGTTTTTTTATGGCGGTTTTGGAGCAGAGGCTTCTTCCTTGCTGAGCGGCCTATCAGGTTATATTGATATAAGACTCGTTTTACTGTGGATATAGATACTTTTGTACCGGTTTCCTCCAGCATCTTCAGAAGGTCCTTTGCTGTTGTTCTGGGATTGATTTGCACTTTTCGCACCAAAGTACGTTCATCTCTAGGAGACAGAACACATCTCCTTCCTGAGCTGTATGATGGCTGCGTGGTCCCATGGTGTTTATACTTGCGTACTATTGTTTGTACAGATGAACGTGGTACCTTCAGGCGTTTGGAAATTGCTCCCAAGGATGAATCAGACTTGTGGAGGTCTATAATTCTTTTTCTGAGGCACTGAGTTTGAAGGTAGGCCTTGAAATACAACCACAGGTACACCTCCAATTGACTCAAATTATGTCAATTAGCCTATCAGAAGCTTCTAAAGCCATGAAATCATTTTCTGGAATTTTCCAAGCTGTTTAAAGGCACAGTCAACATAATGTACGTCAACTTCTGACCCACTGGAATTGTGAAACAGTAAAGTATAAGTGAAATAATTGGTCTGTAAACAGTTGTTGGAAAAATGACTTGAGTTATGCACAAAGTAGATGTCCTAACCGACTTGCTAAAACTATAGTTTGTTAACAAGAAATGTGTGGAGTGGTTGAAAAACAAGTTTTAATGACTCCAACCTAAGTGTATGTAAACTTCCAACTTCAACTGTACAGGTAGTGATAAAGTGACTAGGCAACAGGATAGATAATAAACAGTAGCAGCAGAGTATGTGATGAGAGTTAGTGCAAAAAGGGTCAATGCAGATAATCCGGGTAGCTATTGGTTAACTATGTAACTAACTATTTAGCAGTCTTATGGCTTGGAAGTAGAAGCTCTTCAGGGTCCTGTTGGTTCCAGACTTGGTACATCGGTACTGCTTGCCATGCGGTAGCAGAGAGAACAATCTATGACTTGGGTGGCTGTAGTCTTTAACAATTTTTAGGGCCTTCCTCTGCCACCACCTGGTATAGAGGTCAGTGATGTGCTTGGCCCCAGTGATGTACTGGGCCGTATGCACTACCCTCTGTAGCCGCCTTTCGGTCAGATGCTAAGCAGTTGTCATACCAAACAGTGATGCACCCAGTCAAGAGTCTCTCAATAATGCAGCTTTAGAACGTTTTGAGGATCTGCGGGCCTATGACAAATCTTTTCAGCCTCCTGAGGGAGAAGAGCCATTTTCGTACCCTCTTCATGACTGTGTTGGTGTGTGTGGTCCATGATAATTCCTTAGTAATGTGGACACAGAGGAACTTGAAGTTCTCAACCCGCTCCACTACAGCCCCTTCGATGTGGATGGGAGCATGCTCTGTCCTCCGTTTCCTGTAGTCCATAATCAGCTACTTTGTCTTGCTGACATTGAGGGAAAGGTTGTTATCTTGGCACCACACTTGTCAGACCAACCACCGTTGTGTCGTCAGCAAACTTAATGATGGTGTTGGTGTCGTGTGTGGCCATGCAGTAGTGGGTGAACAGGGAGTATAGGAGGGGACTAAGCATGCACCCCTGAGACACCATCGCGTTGAGTACGTGTCAAATTCATTCCACGGAGGGCCAAGTGTCTGCGGGACACTATAGTGTTGAACGCTGAGCTTTGGTCAATGAACAGCATTCTCACGTAGGTGTTCCTCTTGTCCAGGTGGGAAAGAACAGTGTGGAGTGCAATAGAGATTGCATCATCTGTGTATCTGTTTGGGCGGTATGCGAATTGGAGTGGGTCCAGGGTGTCTGGGATGATGGTGCTGATGTGAGCCATGACCAGCCTTTCAAAGCATTTCATGGATACAGATGTGAGTCCTATGGGGCAATAGTCATTTAGACAGGTTAACTTGGTGTTCCTGTGCAAAGGGGCTATTGTGGTCTGCTTGAATCATATTGGTAATACAGACTGGGACAGGGAGAGGGTGAAAATGTTAGTGAAGACACTTGCCAGCTGGTCAGTGCAAGCTCTGAGTACGTGTCCTGGTAATCCCTTGTGAATGTTAACATGTTTAAAAGGTCTTACTCACATCGGCGACAGAGAGTGAGATCACACATTTGCCCTGGAACAGCTGGTGCTCTAATGCATGGTTCAGTGTTGTTTGCATCGAAGCGAGCATAGAATGAATTTAGCTCCTCTGATAGGCTCAAGTCACTGGGCAGGTCACAGCAGGGTTTCTTTTTGTAATCCGTTATAGTTTGCAAGCCCTGCCACATCCAATGAGCTTTAGAGTCGGCGTGGTAGGATTCAATCTTAGTCCTGTATTGACGTTTTGACTGTTTGAAGGCTCGTGGAAGGTCATAGCGGAATTTCAGGTGGTAAAAATGGTAAAAATGAGGTAAAACGAATTTCACTTTTCCTGCATTAAAATTACCGGCCACTAGGAGCGCCGCCTCTGGATGTGCATTTTCTTGTTTGGTTATGGCCCTATAAAGCTCATTGAGTGTGGTCTAGGTGCCAGCATCGGTTTGTGGTGGTAAATAGACAACCATGAAAAATATAGATGAAAACTCTCTTGGTAAATAATATGGTCTGCAGGATATCATGAGGTATTCTAACTCAGGCAAGCAAAACTTCGAAAATTCCTTAACATTAGAAATCGCACATCAGCTGTTGTTAACAAAGAGACACACACATCCCCTTAACCTTACTCGAAGCTGCTGTTCAGTCTTGACGACGCATAGAAAAACCAGCTACATGTACTGTATATTATCCATGTCCTTGTTCAGCCAGGTCTCAGCGAAACAAAGGATATTACAGCTCTTCAGGTGATAGGTGAGTCTCGAATGGAGTTTGTCCAGTTTGTTAGGAGGATAGAGATGGTTTATTTAGACACTGTCGTAGTCTCGTCAGGGAGGCTGCTTGTTTGCCTCTCTTGAGCCATTGCTTCCTCTTTTGAGTCCCGGGGATTAGGACCTGGTCCGTAAGGACCAGTACATCCACAGCTGGCGACTCGTTGAAGTATTACTGAACAAAATTTGAAATGCAACATGCAATAATTTCAGATATTTTGCTGAGTAACAGTTCATATAAGGAAATCTGTCAATTTAAATAAATTCATTAGGCCCTAATCTATGGATTTCACATGACTGGGCTGACTATCCCACAGGTGAAGAAGCTGGATGTGGAGGTCCTGGGCTGGCATGGTTACACGTGGTCTGCGGTTGTGAGACCGGTTGGACATATGGCCAAATTCTCTAAATCTAAAATGATTTTGGAGGAGGTTTATGTTAGAGACATGAAGATTCAATTATCTGGCAACAGCTCTGGTGGACATTCCTGTCGTCAGCATGCCAATTGCACGCTCCCTCAAAACTTGAGACATCTGTGGCATTGTGTTGAGTGACAAAACTGCACATTTTAGAGTGCTGATTTATTGTGGTAATTTGTGTAATGATCATGCTGTTTAATCTGCTTCTTGATATGCCACACCTGTCAGGTGGAAGGATTATCTTGACAAAGGATAAAACGTTCACTAACAGGGATGTAAATAAATTTGTACACAGAATTTGAGAGAATTAATCTTTTTGTGAGGTTGGAAAACTTATCTTATTTCAGCTCATGAAGCATGGGACTTTATATGTTGCCTTTTTATCTTTTTATTCAGTATAGAAATGTTCATCCAAATCGAGGTTAGTGATGTCCAGAAGCTGCATTAGATCATAGGAGATAGTGGAAATATTATGTACAAAAAAAGTTACGATTAGGGTAAAGAAACAATATCAGAATTGGTCAAGAGCCCGTAGGAAGGCAGCTATCCACTGCAGCCCCATCTTCACAATCATAATAATGTGTTAGCTCTAACTCAAAGATGATGAGAATGCCTCTTGATGTATTGCTCCTGTCTATTTATAGAAGTACTATGGCAGCCATCTTTGGCACCGTTTAAAGGTTTAAATAGAGATACATCCCCAGGATGGTATGACAGGTTTTTTTCTCTGACACTGGACGATCTGTCTATATAGCCTACACATCATTCACATGACTTGTTCTGTGGCAAGCTGTCAGCATCTGCATTGTACTGTCTGGCTGGGTTTGCATGTGTCAGATAATGATGGAATACAAATGATGGTCCATTTGTCTCCCCATCTGTCCACAGTCATGAGTTAATATTCCTCCATGTGATCTTCAGTTGTGTACATCAGATGTTCCTGAACAGAACAGACCAATGAACTCCAATGAGCAGATTTATTACTATGCAAGGACCATGATCACTGTAGGTTAACACACAGATGTTGGTGAATACTAAGGCTGGATTTCCTATCTAATAATATCAGTTTCTGTCACTTCCAGTGTTGTCACGAACGTTGTTGTAATGATCGGACCAAGGTGCAGCGTGGAATGGTTTCATCATCTTATTTCGAGTGAAACGCACAGAAAACAATAAAGAGCAAACCGAAACGTGCCGCCAATGTAGTGCTCGCGGGCAACTATACATAGACAAGATCCCACAACAAACAGGTGGGAAAAGGCTGCCTAAATATGATCCCCAATCAGAGACAACGATAGACAGCTATCTCTGATTGGGAACCATACCAGGCCAACATAGAAATACAAAAACTAAGAGTACCCACCCTAGTCACACCCTGACCTAACCAAAATAGAGAATAAAAAGGCTCTCTAAGGTCAGGGCATGACAAGTGTAGTCATCCTGACAGGGACAACAGAAACGTAGAGGTGGAGGGAAGCCAGGAATACAAACAGGGAGCATGTGGTTGAAATATGCATTGCCAGGATATACATAGATTTTGGAATGGTCTGCCAGAGGTGATCAGGCTTGTAGATTCCCAGTGCCTCTTTTTAAATCCCTGCTGAAGACACACTTTTATAAAAAGGCTTTTAATGTATTATTTCAGTGTATGATTTTAATTATCTATCTTGTTTCTTTCTCCTTCCTTCTGTCTATGTTTGTTAGTGTTTTTATTTTATTATTTTATGATGTGAAGCACTATAAAAATAAAGTTATTTTTATTATTATTATACATAGCACAGAGATTGCAGCCAGTGAAGCAGGAAATCTTATGGGAATCATATTGAAATATAAACCCTCAAGACAGCAGAAACAGAATAGCACTACAACTCAAACTATCTCTTTGTTACCTAGTGTGAACAGATAACTGGATATACCAGAACAATTTTTATGGATAAAACAGAACATCATATTAAAGCACATTAGAAGACCAGTGAGCCTTTGAAAGCTCATTACTGTTGATCCGGTTTCAAATCGTATTTTCTGACAGGAGTTATATTGGCTTCCAGATTGACAAGTCAGCAAATATGTTATTTTTTTTAATGACATCTAGGGGCTAAACAAATTTTGCCACAGTCAGATGAAATGACTTTCAGTTAATTGAGATCTCAGCTGTTATGTGGTTTCACTCTATGTGTAAATTCCTCTTGGGTTATGAGAGATTGAGTAGGAGGCTGGCTGACCGATTCATATTTAAAGATGGTGGTGGATGTCTAGATGTCTGACTGATTCCCTTTGCCGTGCCTAGCACTACTCCGTAATAACTCTAGTCTGGTCTGAAGCATTCGCCTTCAAGGCAGATTTTGCTTGGTCAACCTGGGGTCTTGGTGATGTCATTTCCTCTTCATTATGCATTGGCATGGCAGCACAGTGATGACATCACTTTGGGACAATGAGCTGGTCTGTATACAGGGCCTCATTAAAACCATCCCAGTTTGCTTCTTCTCTGCATGCTGCTCAACTAGTAGTATGGTAATGACCTCTGGTTTGGTTGATTTAATCGTAATGGAATATAGCTGTGTTTATTTGTCTCTTTTGGCTAGTTCATTTAGGACATAATTAAAGTCTTTATTATGCCTGTAGAGCCTGTACCTTATTAGCCCCATGATATTGTCTCTGTGTTCAAGTAGCTTTAAGATATTTCAATTTGGTCTCTCTCTATGTGTGTTGAATTCTTGTAGTTCAGTTGATCTCTTATTAACATGAAGGTTCCCTCCTAATTTCTATAGGGTACTCCACACTTTTATAAAAAAAATTTATTTCACCTTTATTTAACCAGGTAGGCAAGTTGAGAACAAGTTCTCATTTACAACTGCGACCTGGCCAAGATAAAGCAAAGCAGTTCGACACATATAACAACACATGGAGTAAAACAAACATACAGTCAATAATACAGTAGAAAAATAAGTCTATATACAATGTGAGCAAATGAGGTGAGATAAGGGAGGTAAAGGCAATAAATAGGCCATGGTGGCGAAGTAAATACAATTTAGCAATTAAAACACTGGAATGGTAGATTTGACAGTAGATGAGTGTGCAAAGTAGAAATACTGGGGTGCAAAGGAGCAAAATAAATAAATAAATAAATACAGTAGGGGAAGAGGTAGTTGTTCGGGCTATTTATAGATGGGCTATGTACAGGTGCAGTGATCTGTGAGCTGCTCTGACAGCTGGTGCTTAAAGCTAGTGAGGGAGATAAGTGTTTCTAGTTTCAGAGATTTGTGTAGTTCGTTCCAGTCATTGGCAGCAGAGAACTGGAAGGAGAGACAGCCAAAGGAGGAATTGGCTTTGGGGGTGACAAGTGAGATATACCTGCTGGAACGCTAAACACTAAAGGTGAATAAAGAGAGCTCTCAATTTAATTACTCAAACACACATTTTCAATTCCATCCTCTGATTAATATTTGCCTCTGTACTCTGAGTTCATTATTAATTAATGCCAGATGAATCATGCTAATAATGAAGTCTAACCAAGTCCAATGAGTTTCTATGTAATGCTAATATTATCATCAGAGAATGCCTGAGAGTTGTTTGGACACGTGTCAGAAGAATGCCTGAGTGCATTTATCTCAATTTAAATCTCTATTCATTGACGAAAATAGAGTCATCACTGTCGGCGTGCACAGGAAGCGTCACAACCAGAGTTGGAAGTCAAACAAACACACACAGTCGACCGATTCGTGACACGCATCAAATGATCTATTTCCCTCCCATCACGAGGAGAGAAAGCCTAGGAGCAGAAAGACCTCAGGTATTACAGATGGTGGGAAGTGAACCATGGTTGTGGGTTTAATCCGATGCATTGACAGTCACCTGAGCCTACAGTCCTATCTCAAGCCAAAGAGTACAACACTCTACAACACAAACACACTCATTAAACAGGCATCATCAACTGATGACAAAGGAGGTACAGAGGCAGAGAGAGAAAGAATGTGTGAACATTAGGAGAATGCATTAGCACATCTATGCTGAGGGAGTTTCAGTTCATCTGCCTGCTTAACGGCTAGAGTTATTACTGTCATCGGTGTGAAGAGTCATTGTAAAAACCATATCATTATGTTCAAGGGATACTTCGAGATTTTGGCAATGAGGCCGGTTATCTACTTCCTCAGAGTCAGACAAACTAGTAGATACCATTTGTATGTCCTTGTGTACAGTATTTGTCAATGTGTACAAATTTGACATATTTTCAGGCACGGGAAGTTGCTGAGGGGAGGACGGCTCATAATATCAAATCAAATCAAATTTTATTGGTCACATACACATGGTTAGCAGATGTTAATACGAGTGTAGCAAAATGCTTGTGCTTCTAGTTCCGATCATGCAGTAATATCTAACAAGTAATCTAACAATTTCACAACAACAATTTCACAACAACTACCTTATAGGAATGAATGAATAAGAATATGTACATATACATATATGGATGAGCGATGGCCGAACGGCATAGGCAAGATGCAGTAGATGGTATAGAGTACAGTATATATATATGAGATGAGTAATGTAGGGTATGTAAACATTATATAAAGTGGCATTGTTTAAAGTGACTAGTGATACATTTATTACTTCCAATTTTGAATTATTAAAGTGGCTAGAGATTTGAGTCAGTATGTTGGCAGCAGCCACTCAATGTTAGTGATGGCTGTTTAGCAGTCTGATGGCCTTGAGATAGAATCTGTTTTTCAGTCTCTCGGTCCCAGCTTTGATGCACCTGTACTGACCTCGCCTTCTGGATGATAGCGGGGTGAACAGGCAGTGGCTCGGGTGGTTGTTGTCCTTGATGATCTTTTTGGCCTTCCTGTGACATCGGGTGGTGTAGATGTCCTGGAGGGCAGGTCGTTTGCCCCCGGTGATGCGTTATGCAGACCTCACTACCCTCTGGAGAGCCTTACGGTTGTGGGCGGAGCAGTTGCCGTACCAGGCGGAGACACAGCTCGACAGGATGCTCTCGATTGTGCATCTGTAAAAGTTTGTGAGTGTTTTTGGGTGACAAGCCAAATATCTTCAGCGTCCTAATAAGGTACGGAACAGAGTAAATGGAATGGCATCAAACACATGGAAACCATGTGTTTTATGTATTTGATACCATTCCACCAATTCCGCTCCAGCCATTACCACGAGCCTGTTCTCCTCAATTAAGGTGCCAGCAACCTCCTGTAGTTTCAGGGTATTGACTAGCATGCTAGCAGACACCCATCATAGTCATTGGCCTAATGAAACTACCTCTAACTTCCTTCATACTGTACACAGAGACATAACAATGGTATCCATGAGTTCATCTGATTCTGGGGATGTAGATAACTGGCCTCATTGCCAAAAGTATTCCTTTAATTTGGACTTTGACATTCTACAGATGGTGGGAAGTGAACCATGGTTGTGAAGCATTCTGTTTATGTTTACCAGGTAAATATGCAGCTGGTTCAGTTGTGTAAACTTTGATCAGACAGCTGTGGAGATGTAATTAGCTGTCCTCAGATGAATCTTAATGTCTCATTGACCCCTCAATAAGCACCCCCCCCCCAGCTTCTCCTCCTCCTCCTAACAGCCACTCTTTACTGTATCATTGACCCCTCTACAAGCACCAGCCCCCCTCCTCTCCAGCTTCTTCTCCTCCTTCTAACAGACACTCTTGACTGTATCGTTTACCCCTCTATAAGCACCCCCCTCCAGCTTCCTCTCCTCCTCCTAACAGCCCTGTGGTTTGATCACCTGTCTGTGCTGGAGCACACTGAGAGCAGCTACAGCACTGTACCATAATGTGCACACTCCCAAAATGCTCATTGGAAACACGGCGACACCAGTGCCACCTCCATCTCTGCATGCACACCACGACCGCAGCTTCGCTGGGTGATGTGTGATGAGTAACATGTGATGACAGATAATCAATCGTTTTATTTTTTTTTGTTGCTTTTAGGGAGGCCTATATATAGCGACGGCGCCAATCTAAACTAAGCCAGATATTTCCGTGGGGGTGGCAGAGCTGTGCAGAATCATCTGCCTCAGTGCATTGATGTGTGTGTTTCCTTTTCACACTGTGAATGTATTTTGATGCACAGTAGGCCCTGTATGGTTTTGATGCAAGTTAATAAACAAAAGCCACACACAGAAACACCCTCAGGGGAAATTACATTTAATTTACTTATTTTTGACCAGTGCCGTATCAAATCATTTCTGGGTAACAATTAGGTAGCTTTTGACCATTTTTATTGGAAACAAGGAACAAAATTAGCTTTTTAGCAAACCGCAATTTCTCAAGCAAGAATTTTGCTAGGACTGTCTGGGAGGGGTCTGATTGGGAAGGAGAAAACTGAAAACTAGCTGTTATTGGCAGAGAGGTTTGGAACTCTCTGTCTTATTGGTCTATTAACTAATTTGATAGTTAATGTGACCAGGCAGGTCAAAACTCCATCCCACCAAAACAGGCTGAAATTTCAGGCATTCTTGTCAAACAGCGCTTACACTAAAAGAGCATTATCATGATCAATTTCCACAATTTCACAGTATTATTCCAACATCATAGTGTGGAAATATAAAATATAGGAAATTACGCTTTTGACTGCACTGGGCCTTTAAGTTATATTTTCTTTCATTTCAAACAGCACCCAACCCCTTCAGACACACATGAATCATTCAGTTCAAGGATATTAGTGCAGATGGCAGCATGCAACAGTGTCTGGGATGGAACCCAGTGAGGTCGAAGATAGTAACACTCTCTCTATGGATACTATGGCCCGGATCTGTTCCCTCAATAAGATATTATCAAATCTGTAGACTGAAAAGGAGCACTACGCACTCAAACCAGTACAGCGGCACCTAGTCTGTACATTTCCCAAGCCAAACCCTCTCTATGGTAGAGGCTCTACCGTCACTAAACCTCATCATGAGACTCTTAGCCATGGTATAGTCTGAGGTGTCCCTCCCTACATGCCGAGACAGGCAGCAATGTCACTTGTTTTAAAAACGTCTCTCTATAATTATCAGGTGGGTCCAGTAGTAAATCATCTGCTGCTGAATTGATGTTGGGGAGTGACATGCGGTGCCTTCCTGCCTGGCTGCACGCCTGTTAAATTGGGTCAACATTAACAAGGCCCATGTTGCTGTGCTCTGCACTTCAACGCTGATGCTGAGTCACAGTGACAGGCCTCCGTTACATAAGCACAGAGGATACTCTGGAGCCAGCCATGCTTTAAATGCCTCACTTTTTACATTGGCATGGATGGTGTCCTCCCCCTGTTTTTAAGAGGCCTCCACAATGTCAATGTTACACAACATACTATACTAGCTAAAGCATACTTTATACAGAGATGCAGTTGTCACACCCCCAGACAACATCTGCCGGGCAGAGGAATAACCGTGTTCACTGTGTTTTAAGAAGTGTTAATTGCATGATTTATCCATGAGATGTTTGTCTAGATAGATATGTTAGGTTGAAAACAGTAGCATTGTTAGAGATACTGTGGAGACTTGATACAAAACAGTCGCAACATTTCAGGAAAAATAGTTTTTGGTGTCCTGTGATCACACCTGGTTGCCAGTAAACTTGCCAGTGGACCTCATACTGGACAAGGTAGTATAAAAGTCTGGGGAATTGATTTTTAAGCCTTTTTGTTGGGTGGCTCAAGTAAAAATGTAATCAGAATGCTGGAGAGGGCTGTTGATTTTTCATGAAACAAAAATTTATCATATTAGTACAAAGCTTTGTTTTTCTATATTCTACTAACAGTAAGAGTACATAGAAGAACATATCGATTTTCCCTTTGTTCATTTCTGCATGCCCTCCATTAAACCTTGGGAATATACCACCTAGTAGACACATTAAGTGTACAGTATAATATATGCATACTGTAGCAGTCTGTTGTGATTGGTTGTGACAACATGTACCACAGGTAATGAGTGTTACACAGCAGGCCAGCGGTACCGGATAGAATGCTTCCAGGCTGTCACATGATGTCACAAACTGTTTTAATAGTTTTTGGCATTTGTTAAGGAAGCACATAGACCCAGTCGGTATTAGATAGACCATCGCAACCATGCCCGCCTGTAGGGAAAACAACCTGTGGTAACCTAGGTTACTGGCTCACAGAAAAAACTTCACCTTTTTCAAACACAATTTTCTGGTTGTCTGCTTGTTTTAGTCAATTACAAAACTACACTTAAGAAATGTACAACATGTCTAAAGATGACTTTTCAACATTGTCTGCTCCCTAGTGTTCCCACTACTTAGAAAAACATAATATTATAGGGCTTCCCTCACCCCTTTTCATGACGATGCTAGCAGTCCTAGCTAGCTACCGACCGGAACATTAAGCTAGCCAAGACCAACAACAACAAAAAACGGACTATACAGCTACAAGTAGTGAGTGGAGTAACAACGGACTATACTAAACAAGTTAAATGTGTTACCTGTGATGAAATGTTTTTCACACACACAGCTACGTGTAACCTACTTGGACACCGGGTACCCACATTTTCCATTCTCCCACACCGAATAGCCTGAAGACATAGGGCTTTTCTTGCCGTCTCTATTTCCCTATGTGGGAGAATTGTGAACCGTAGGTCGTTATTTTTGACCTGACAACGTGTACATTGAACAACACAGCAGATTTTCAGCATGTTTTGTTATTTCTGTATAGCAAAAAAATCTAGTTGTGTGTATTTGTATGCAACATATTACTAGCAAGATAATGCTTGCATTAGTGCAAGGTAATTCAACATGTAAGCAATGAAAGTTGTCAAAACATGATAAATGTTTTATTTGGATGAGAGAGACAAGAGAGGGAAGCGTGAAAAACAGATGGACAGATAGACCTGTAGAGAGAGAAAGAGAGAGAGCATGGGAGAGAGAGAGAGAGAGAGAGAGATGATGTTGCTCATGTGCAGTCTGAAACCAAACAAGTGACATTAAAGTGCTGTGACCTGTGAGGTCATTTCCCCTGCCTAAATATAGCTATCTGTGATGCTGCGCAATGTGAGCACTGCCAGGCCCAAGGCCGTGCCGCTCGTCTGACCTCTCGCTGGTCCGGAGACCTCTCCTCCATCTTCCCCCAGAGCACGTGACCCTTTCCTGGCCTCCAGACATTCCCCTTCCTATCAGCAGGATAGCTGGGCTGTAGTGAACAGCCTGGCACGTGACGCGTCCCTGATGGGGCAGATATAGGAGGAGGGAGATGGGGGAAGGAGGGAGGGAGTCAGAGGTCTCGAGGTCGGTTCCTTTTATGTCTCATATATGCATAATGCACAGCTCAGTGGGTGCTCTCTATAACGTAATGTTCCATTTAATATACATCTTCTTCGTTTCGCATGGATACGTATGGGTAGTCAAGAGGAGAACATCCTGATTTGAAATGAAGCAAAGCTCACTGATTTATTTTCTTTCATAGTCCTCCTTTGCAGCCCTTTGCCCTTTCATTAAGCTATTTATGTTGATCATAATAATCATGTAATAATGTCTATTTTTAGCGCCAAATGTTGAATTTAGAAGTGCTACATGTGAAGATCTGTAATCTGCAGTGGACATTCTCTACTTTGAATTGCCTATCCGCCCCCTCAGAATAATCATGTTTGTTCTGGATGGAAAACATTGCTATTATATTCTTCCTGCACACAATATACTGTGTTTTTTTGGGAGGCCATATTGTACCACCAGCAATGGCAGAAGGCAAAAAAAAATACCTTACAGTCAGGGAGGAATTATGGGTGGAAAGTTTGAAAATAATTCATTACATCGAGGCAGACACAACTTTTTGCCAGGCAGATGAGACGAGCTCAGAGTCTGGACTTGGGATCTATAGAATTCATATCATTTTTCATAAAGCTTTCATGATAGTTTATTAAATGGCCCTGGTGGGGGTTTAAAAATCACTTTGCAAATAAGGTTATACTTTCCCATTCCAAAACAGCTCTCATTGGATGGGGATTTTAACCACGTCTTCCCATGGGTTAGTTATTGCACAGCAGATTGGGGCAGAGAGGAAAACTGGTGATTCATAGGGAAAATATAGCATCCTCTCATCTTGGCAAAGAAACATGTGATCTAGGTCCCTTTGTCCCTGCAGCTGTGACAAGAACAGTAAAGTTACAAAAAATCGCACCACCAATATCTTATTTTAACTTTACACTCTTAGTATAAAAGGGTTCCAAAAGGGTTATTTGCCTGTCCCCATTGGATGACCCTTTTTGGTTCCAGGTAGAACCCTTTTGGGTTCCATGTAAAACCCTTTGTAGAAAGGGTTCTACATGGAACTGAAAAGGGTTCTACCTGGAACCAAAAGGGTTTCTGCAAAGGGTTCTCCTATGGGGACAGCCAAAAAACCCTTTTAGGTTCTAGATAGCAGCTTTTCTTCTAAGAGTGTAGGCTTTACCTAACATACAACCTAACACATCTTGAATAACAAGATGAGAGTGTAAGTGATTACACAAACACACTGTAGTGTGTAGTGAGTTAGGCTAATGCAACAGAAAGTGGCGTGGGTGTAGATACTAGTGTAGAGAAAATCACTTTTGTCACTATAGAGAAGACTTGTTGTAAAGATGTCGTTTTGTTTGTGAGTAAAATAGATACATGTGGTGATTCAGTACACACAGGGTGGTGCGTTTATTTACCACGTCCCTCAAACAGCTTAGGGAATGGACTGTAATAACATGTCATCAACCTGACACAACAAGTCTTCAACATATAAACTATAAACTTTTGTTGCATGTTAGCTAGAGGCACAAAGGGCTTGAGATTATTATTAACTTAAAAAAATCACATTCCATTTGGCTCCAACCCTTCTAAAACTTTCCAAGTATACAGACTTTTCTGTGAATAGTATTTTTTGTTTGTGGGGAACAATCCTCTCTCTGCATGAAAGACAAAGCTTCATGCACCAACAAGACACAATGACAGTCAGATCTATTCAAGTGTGACATGAGAGGTTATGTGGCTGTGTAACAGTGGCAAGAACATCAATGGAACCATTGAATTGAAAATGCTTTTCTATTCCCCCAAATGAAAGGTATTGTACCAAAAAGTAGAATATGATTAGTTCAGTTCCTGCATGTCCTGAGTCTTCCCATAATACTGAGATTTAATTCAGCCAAAGTGCATTATTAATCCTCTAAAAGGCATCCTCGAGCAGTACCATTCTCCACCCTCGTCCACTTGGCACCCCTATAGTGCATGCTGTCTGCCTCTATAGAAGTGATTTGAATAACTTCTATGGAGAATTACAGTAGAGCAGCATGGCTGGCCCTTAAAATGTACATGGAGGGCTAAAATCTATAACATGCATGTCAATCTCTCCTGGTTTAAACACAGTAAGTCTAAGTATTTTTAGCAGAATAATGAGTAGCCATGGCAATAGGTCCCTCAGAACAGGGTCCCCCCCACCTAACTCATCAACAATCTTTAATTATTTGAATCAGTAGTGCTAGGACAAAAAGCAAAACGTGCATCCAGGCGGGGCCTTGCAACCGAGTTTGGGAAACCCTGCCTCAAGAGACCCCAAGGCCTACGACAACCCAATATGGTTATCACAGATCACACGGGTAAATAATGGAACCCAAAGTGCAGCGTGAGCTGACCTTGGACGGAAACATCGCAGCACAGGATGTGATTCCACAAATAACCAGCCAAGACATTGATTCCTGTTAGTCAGAGAGGGGGAGGGGGGAGCAGATTTTTTTTCACAGTGGCAGTTTGATTAACTGCACTTTCCATCACTCCCAGGCATGGCAAATACAATATGGCCTGGCCGGGCAGGTGTTATCAGCCAGCCATGTATCAGTGCCTTTTAAGAGCTCTGTTACGGAGTAATTAAAAGCTACTGTGTTTGTACCTCTGGTGCTCAAATAGAGTTCACTCCAGTCCAGCTCATTGATGCTCTATTGGGTTAAAGCTCCCAGTGGCACTCGGTCCATCAGACGTGACATGTGTTTAGCATTGAATCCTGTGAATTGGAAATAAACCCTTTACAATATTGTGGCAATTGAACAAGTTGAGGAGACTAAACTGCATGGTGTAACCCTAGATTGCAAACTGACATGGTCAAAACATATAGATGCAACAGTAGCTAAGATAATAATCACAATTGGTGGGGTGCTTATATTTGTCGTATTTCACATGTGTGAATTGGAAATGTTTTTTTTAGCATATCCCACTTCCCCTGACAGTGGGGTCAGAGCCAGGGATCAGCCATTATTGACAGCGACCCTTGAGCAATAAGGGTTAATTGACTTTGTCAAGGGCACATTTCAACTTGTTGGCGTGTGGATTTGAACCAGTGACATTTCGATTACTGGACGAATGCTCTTATCTGCCAGGCTACCTGCCAGAGAGGTCTGTCTGTAATACAGCGCTGCTCTGCTTTCTTGACATCACAATCAACTTAACAAGTCCTATAGGCCTTAGTTGTATCACACTTGGACTAGTGCCACAAAGAGTGACATAGGCAAATTACAGTTGGCCCAGAACAGAGCAGCACGGCTGGCCCTTAAATGTACACAGAAATCCATAATGAATGTAAATCTCTCCTGGCTCAAAGTAGAGAGATTGACTGCATCACTATTTGTCTTTGTGATAGGTATTGACAATGTCGAAAGCACCAAGCTGTCTGTTCAAAAGACTAGCACACAGCTCAGACACCCATACACACCCCACCAGGGGTCTTTTCACAGTCCCCAAGTCCAGAACAGACTCTGGGAAAAGCACAGTACTGCATAGAGCCATGACTAAATGGAGCTCTCTTCCACATCAAGTAACTGAGGTGAGCCGTACAATCAGATTTATAAAACAGATAAAACAACACCTCATGGTACATCGCAGACTGTGAAGAGACACACGTACACACACAAATACACATGCACACACACTAACACACTCACACTGTAATGTTGTGGTATTGTGGATTTTATATTGTGCGTTTGTAATATTAAATGAATAATGTAATAATATCTTGTATGATGTATTGTGTTATTGATGATGTAGCCTGTTGTTGTGTTTTGATGTGATGTAACTGTTTTAACCCTGTTTGGACCCCAGGAAGAGTACCTGCTGTCTTGGCAGCAGCTAATGGGGATCCTAATAAATACTAAATGAGGCCACTTTGGACTGTGTGTACTTACGTTCTTTCTTACTTACTCGAGGGATGTGTGTTTGTAGACGCTCTTTGAGTTAATTGTTATTGCTCTTTCATTCATTTGGTTCTTTTAACTTTGTGCTCAGATGTATTTCTACTCTTATATTTATTTGTGAAAGTGGCGCCTGCTGGCAACTTCGCAGCAGTCTGTCATAGTTCCCCGAAATGTTTACAAAAGCGTCCCCTCTAATTCCATGAGAGCAGAGATTGGGCTATAGAAAGTGACACTATCTAGCCAGCTCTTGCTGGAGGATATTCCAAAGCCACACACAAATTGGAAGTCCATGCTGACCACTTACATGAAGATAAATTATTAAACTCAATCACGACCAGTGACATTGTCATGAAGTATACCACCCCCATGCATTGCACCCACAGAGTAGGGTGTTTTTGCTCTAAATGAAGGACAGCACTTCCATACAAGTAACCTGAGTATGTGGTGTGTAGTGTACATTGGTTTATGTATGTATGTATTGCCTCAAAAATGGAAAACTCCTCCCTCTAAACTGACTCATGTATACAGTGTGTGTTATACTCTTATATTCCTGAGAGGTTAGGTCATATGTTATCTTTTCAAGGGCACCTATCCATGGTTGTTAGGTAGGATTAGGCACAATGGATACCTGATTGAACAGTCATCTTACAATTGATGTTCTGTTTGCAAGTAGTCTGGACATTCGTGCCTGTATGCTTGGTCTCCAGTTGTTTTGATGAACAACATTTCTCTGCTTCTCCCTCCACTCTTCATAGATCAGAACACCATACTGTACAGATGTAGGATCTTAATCTGAGCCAGTTTGAAACAGCAGGAAAATAATCCAGCAGCAACAGTATATGTGAATTATTATGTGGATTATAACTAATGAAAATGTTTGTAGTGGTTGATACGTTTTTCGTAAGGGCAAATCAAGTCTGAAATTTCTAAATGGAAATAACAAACTTCAGAAGCCTTTTTAAACCTCAAACACAACCTCAAATAAAAAGTTATCCTGCAACAGGGTGATCAAATTAAATCCTACATCTGTATGTTATGGATTTGTCCCTACTTCATGTCAGTAGCCCCCTACCAATCTATTCTATTTTAGAGCGACTCCCTAAGGAGGTAGGGGGAAAGTGCCCCACAGAAACAATAATGTACAGAAACCCCTAGACTATATATCTGGTGAACCCACCTGGCAGACTGTGATGTATGTGGGGAGCCACAGGTCATCAAAATATAGAGGCTCGCACCTTTCTTCATGATTCATGATGCTACTCTCTTCACAGCATGCGAGGGGGTAGGGGGAACAGGGAGAAGAACACACCACGTAGCCTAAAATAATTGCTATGCCGCTGTGCTGTTGTTGCTAAATCACTCACCTAGGTTTTATCTCCACAGCAGAACTGTAAAGAAACTAACTCATACATGCATCATTTGAACGCTAATTGGAAAAGGGTGATTAGCTGTTGGAACTCTCTTCAGCAAGCAAGCTATGATTTTTTTCTGGATGTTGTTTATGCTTTACGAATAAGGCTATAGGCATGCATGCTGGACATAGCGTACTGTATGAATCAGAATGCAGCACTGTTCTACCTCACACACTTAAATGCACATTGCAATCTCTCCCATTGTAATGACACACCCTGGGAGGCCACCAAACATTAGGGGTAACAGCTAGCCACCCTATATGGTAGAAAATTGCTGTTATGTTTTGGGCACATTTGAGGCAAAAGGGATCATATTCAGTTCAGACAACATTCCAATAATCACTGACGAAGTCATCCAAAGACCTATAGCGTTATTTATCGTTCATGTCAGAACAATGTGTGTTTATTACAAACAAATCTACTTCTGCTGCTTATTCTGCTTATTTATTCATTTATTTGATATAGGCACTGAAACAATTACAACATTGACACATTTAATCATCATCAGCAGTCAGATGCATTGTACCATAATGCTTTTCTTATGCTAATTAACCGTAGCCGTCCCTGCTTGAGATTGGAAGTTTAAAGAGATAATCTACATTGGGGAGGGGAAAAGAGAAATGCAAATTAATGAGATTAAAATCAGATATGTATTTGATGTTTTAATACTTAAAGACTGACTCCAGCATTTTTTTTACTTTCCTGTTGAATTAGGCCATTCAAGAAGTTGGTCTGATGGTGCCCTCTGATGTCACTGGCCTCCCCCCTTGCATACAGGACATTTGGAGTACCACAGTATGAGTCATAATACCCATAAAACCTAGCGGTCAAACACAGAAATGCTTCCAATAGTTTTTTCACCGTGTTTGATCGCTAGGTTTTATGGGTATTATGATGACAACACTGTGGTGCTCCACACTCTTGGAAAAAAGGGTTTCAAAAGGGTGCTTCAGCTGTCCCCATAGGAGAACCCACTGTAGAAAGGGTTCTACATACAACCCAAAAGGGTTCTACCTGGATCCAAAAATGATTTTTGAAAGGGTTCTCCAATAGGGACATCCGAAGAAGCCTTTAAAGGTCTAGATAGAACAAAATTTGCTAAAGGCGTAAACCGACCTCAACCCAATTGAGTTTGTTTGGGATGAGTTGGATCGCAGAGTGAAGGAAAAACAGCCAACAAGTGCTCAGCATATGTAGGAACTCCTCCTCCGTTGGAAAAGCATTCCTCATGAAGCTGGTTGAGAGAATGTCAAGAGTGTGCAAAGCTGTCATCAAGGGAAAGGGTGGCTACTTTGAAGAATCTCAAATATAAAATATATTTTGATTTGTTTAACACTTTTTCGGTTACTACATGATTCCATATGTGTTATTTCAAAGTTTTGATGTCTTCACTATTATTCTACAATGTAGAAAATAGTCAAATTAAAGAAAAACCCTTGAATGAGTAGGTGTGTCCAAACTTCTGGCTGGTACTGTATTTTGTCATCAATGGACATGTGTGCAGGCACTTGGGCAGACTGTTACTGATTTTGCCATAAGTAGAGGGCAGTATGTGTTCGGAGGAGTCACTGTGATCTGGATATCAAGATGGCGCCGGAGGAAATGGCTGCCGTTTTATGGTCTCCTAACCAATTGTGCTATTGTGTGTGTTTTTTTGCATTATTATTTTGTACGTAATGTTTCTGCCACCATCTACTATGACCGCAAAGAGATTCTAGATATCAGGACAGCGATTACCACCCCCTCGTACTGGAGGAAGATTTTTTTCTTTAACGAGTCGGATGCAAAGGATTTACTTCAGACATCCAACAAGGCTCAAATACCTGTGATTCGCAGGAGAAAGAGACGGCGATATCGGGGTGACTTGTAAGGATCCGACGGCGAGTGGGTAATCTGCCTCTACCATCAGTACTATTAGCCAACGTACAATCATAGGATAACACAATAGACTAATTATGATCATGAATATCCAACCAACGGGACATTAAAAACTGTAATATCTTATGTTTCACCGAGTTGTGGCTGAACGACGACATGAATAACATACAGCTGGCGAGTTTTACGCTGCATCGGCAGGATAGAACAGCCGCCTCCAGTAAGACAAAGGGTGGCGGTCTGTGTATATTTAAATCAAATCAAAAAAAATGTATTGGTCACATACACATGGTTAGCAGATGTTAATGCGAGTGTAGTAAAATGCTTGTGCTTCTCGTTCCGACCACGCAGTAATATCTAACAAGTAATAAAACAATTACACAACTACCTTATACACACAAGTGTAAAGGAATGAATAAGAATATGTACATATAAATATATGGATGAGCGATGGCCGTGTGGCATAGGCAAGATGCAGTAGACGGTATAGAGCACAGTATATACATATAAGATGAGTAATGTAGGGTATGTAAACATTATATAAAGTGGCATTGTTTAAAGTGACTCGTGATACATTTATTACATCCAATTTTGAATTATTAAAGTGGCTAGAGATTTGAGTCAGTATGTTGGCAGCAGCCACTCAATGTTAGTGATGGCTGTTTAGCAGTCTGATGGGCTTGAGATAGAATCTGTTTTTCAGTCTCTCTGTCCCAGCTTTGATGCACCTGTACTGACCTCGCCTCCTGGATGATAGCGGGGTGAACAGGCAGTGGCTCGGGTTGTTGTTGTCCTTGATGATCTTTTTGGCCTTCCTGTGATGCGTTGTGCAGACCTCACTAACCTCTGGAGAGCCTTACGGTTGTGGGCGGAGCAGTTGCCGTACCAGGTGGTGATACAGCCCAACAGGATGCTCTCAATTGTGCATCTGTAAAAGTTTGTGAGTGTTATTGGTGACAAGCTGAATTTCTTCAGCCTCCTGAGGTTGAAGAGGCGCTATTGCGCCTTTTTCACCACGCTGTCTGTGTGGGTGGACCATTTCAGTTTGTCCGTGATGTGTATGCCGAGGAACTTAAAACTTTCCACCTTCTCCACTACTGTCCCGTCAATGTGGATGGAGGGATGCTCCCTCTGCTGTTTCCTGAAGTCCACGATCATCTCCTTTGTTTTGTTGATGTTGAGTGTGAGGTTATTTTCCTGACACCACACTCCGAGGGCCCTCACCTCCTAGGCCGTCTCGTCGTTGTTGGTAATCAAGCCTACCACTGTAGTGTCGTCTGCAAACTTGATGATTGAGTTGGAGGCGTGCATGGCCACGCAGTCATGGGTGAACAGGGAGTACAGGAGAGGGCTGAGAACGCACCCTTGTGGGGCCCCAGTGTTGAGGATCAGTGGGGTGGAGATGTTGTTTCCTACCCTCACCACCTGTCAGAAAGTCCAGGACCCAGTTGCACAGGGCGAGGTCGAGACCCAGGGTCTCGAGCTTAATGACATGATTGGAGGGTACTATGGTTTTAAATGCTGAGCTGTAATCGATGAACAGCATTCTTACATAGGTATTCCTCTCTTTAAGCAATAAGGCCCGAGGTGGTGTGGTATATGGCCAATATACCAAGGCTAAGCGCTGTTCTTATGCACGACGCAACGCAGAGTGCTAGGACACAGCCCTTAGCAGTGGTATATCGGCCATATATCACAAACCCCAGAGGTGCCTTATTGCTATAATAAACTGGTTACCAACGTAATTAGAACAATAAACATACATGTTTTGCCATACCCATGGTATACGGTCTGATAAACCACGGCTTTCAACCAATCAGCATTCAGGGCGCGAACCACCCAGTTTATAATTGTAAACAACAGCTGGTATACAAAATCTAATAGTAAGGAAGTTTGAGTATCTCATGATAAGCTGTAGAACACACTATTTTCCAAAGAGAGTTTTCATCTATATCCTTCGTAGCTGTGTATTTACCACCACAAACCGATTCTGGCACTAAGACCGGATTCAATGAGCTGTATGCGGCCATAAGCAAACAGGAAAACATACATCCAGAGGCAACACTCCTAGTGGCCGAGGACTTTAATGAAGGGAAACTTGAGGCCAAAGTTCCCTCATTTTGAAAAATGAATGGATGAAGCTATGTATGTAGCATAGGTAACAAGATTTTTCTTAGCTCCAATATGTTTGTTTTCTTCTCTGACTTACTAGGTGGACAAAAGATGTACTGTAGACGAGTTGTCAAACATGTCGTGACACTCCGAGAGGTTTGTTTGTTTAGAAGGTCTTGTCATAGAATTAGAATTTTACGAGGTTCTATAATTATGGTGACAATGCTCTTCTGACTGTCATTGATGGATGCTCTTGTGCAGTTTGTGCCCAAAATCAACACCAGAGGGATTGCTCAATAGCATAAACCTCTTATCTCATCAAAGTAAAAATAGGCAACAACTAATTGTAAGCTGTCTTGACTTCCCCATTGACATGTTTATATTTTCTTGTGAGAACCACAACCCAGAGCTATATGACTGAGAACACCCAATACACGTTTAGTAGACTCAATCCATACAAGATCTCCAGGAAAAATCCTTTGATCAACGCTGCATAATGCCTTGTGTCCAAAACAGACCTACAGTATTTTTAAACATATTTTCAGGATGTCATTTGCAGTGCATTGCTCTGGGGCTTCTTTCTGTGTGTGGTAGAGTAAATTTAGCTCGTTCATCATCGCTGTACCCTCCACTGCTAATAAATCTTGCCCACGGCATGCCTTGGGGACAGGAGACCAGGTCTTAGGTTGCACCTGCAAGGTGGGCCTAGGACTCCCAAAGAAAATCCAAAATGCAATATGGAAATGGAAATATTGGAAGACATGGTTGATGAGATGCTGTGGTTATCTTTGTGGCCCCGATCGAGATTTCAGATTAATCTTCCTTAAAACACAACAGTGGAATAATGTAATAACATTAGCATTTGTTTTATTTGTTTAGTTTGATTTTGACTGAGCGTGCTATTGTTTTCTCTGACTTAATCAATGGACTGTGCATCAAGCTGACATTGACACGTACAAACGAATGACTGAATTCATTGACTTGTTCCTGTCGTTTTTCTCTCTGTTTATAGTAGGTCGACTTTTTCTCTCTTTCAGACAATCTTGCCAAGGATTTTGCCAATATAATGAGGGGTCATACTTCAAGTGGCCAGGATGACATTATGACAAATTGAGCACTTTGCTTAAAGGTCCAATGCAGCTGTTCTTATCTCAATATGAAATAATTTCTAGGTAACAATTAAGTACCTTGCTGTGAATGTTTTCAAATAAAATGGTCAAAAATAATTAAAATATGTTCCTCAGAAAAGAGCAATTTCTCAAGCAAGTATTTAGCTTGGACTGTCTGTGAGTGGTTTGAGTGGAGAGGGAAAAACAGAAAATGAGCTGTTATTGGCAGAGTTTTGGAACTCTCATTTTAATTGGTCTATTAACTAATTTACCCAATGGTGATGTTACGCTGGATGGGCATAAACTCCCTCCCACCAAAACAAGCTGAAAGTTTAGTATTTTCAAACAGCTCAAAAAGCAAGTTCAGCTTTATCACAGTGCCTTTCCTCTCTCTAAAGATCTAATTTAACCGTACTGTATATAATAATATATATAATATGAATACAAATATATATCAATATGAATATATGAATAGTGTGTAAATACAATACTTTTTTGTCTCTTTGTTTTTCCAATATATAATTCTTATTTTTATTTAATGTAATATCTTATGTTGTTCTTGAGTTATAACTATTCTATGCTTTGTCATGTATTTGTACGTTTTATGTGGACCCCAGGAAGAGTCACTGTTGCATATGCAGTAGCTAATAGCGATCCTAATAAACTAAACACTAAAAGGACATGATCATAATTTTCACAATTTCACAGTATTATTCCAACCTCATAGTGTGGAGATATAAATAAAACACAGAAAAAATGTTTTTGACTGCACTGGGCCTTTAAAATAAATACTGCCTGTGGCAGGGGTAGTAAGCAACTAGATTCAGCTGCTGGTCGATTTTTGTCAGAGCAGATGGTCGGGGGGGGGCGGAACATAATTCTAATCATTTGTACACATTGTGGTCAATGAAGCCTTGATGACATTGAGACATGATCACATATGTCTATATTTTTATTGGTGAGAATATTTGAGAACAGATTTCCAAACCAAACAATTTTTTTGCTGAATTCATGGTGATTTTACAGTCTTTTTTTGACCAAAAACTAACATCTACATTTTTATCTATATTGTTTTTCTAAAAACTGTGAGCGGAACAAAAAAAAGAATCACTCGCGGATCGGTTTTGGCCCCAAGGCCACCTGTTGCCGACCCCTGGCCTATGGAATAGTAATGAGCTGAAAAGGTCCCACTAGGTTGCAGACTTTTTCCATCTGGTGTCCAGAATATAGGCCAATCACATGCAGTGATGTTTGCCAGAGCGCTGGCCAATTTACTCATTTTTAATTGACCCTGAAAGACTCCCACTAAAGGCATTGGATATCAGTCTTTCAGACTAATGATGATAATAGTAATAATAATGAGTTGATTAATAATTGACAAGATTAGAAGAAAAAGGGATAAGCTGTAATATTGCAGACTGAGCTTTTCACTGTGTAAATGTTTAACACCAAAACCTAAGAGTCTTTTATCGTTCTGGGCATGGACATGGGGCTGCAGGTAGCCTTGTGGTTAGAGCATTGTGGTTGCTAGATTGAATCCCCGAGCTGACAAGGTAAAAATCTGTCGTTCTACCCCTGTACAAGGCAGTTAACCCACTGTTCCTAGGCTGTCATTGTAAATAATAATTTGTTCTTAACTGACTTGACTAGTTAAATGAAGGTAAAATAAAATATACTGTATCATGGTAATAATTGCCCCTTCACACACGGTCTAAATAGACACACAGTAACCTGCAGGTTACTTAATCACCCTATGAAGTAGTACACATCAACAATGGCTTAGACCCATTCAGTCAGTTAGTCCCCTGAGCCTGCCTCTCTCTCATCCCTCTCCCTGCTGCAGTAGTAGAATCTAGCAGCAATAACTGAGAGTGACTGCATTAGCAATGAGCACCTTCATCCATCTGGTGGTGGTAATCATCTTATCTGATGCACAGAGAGTGCTTGGTTGGCTGGCTAGGTCATTTTTTTAATGGTTTTGTCCTGTTGAGATAAAGGAGACACCACCTGATGTGTCTCACATCCCAGGGTGCATTCCCACCAGGCAGCTTCAGCCCCTTCTGGTTCACTACATGTATGGCCCCTATGAACCAGAATGGAGGGTAGAGGAGGACTCGTATGGAATGGTGGGTCACATCTGGGATATATGCTCCTCTACCAAGGACAAGATGCTATTTTATGATGTGAGAAGAAAAGTTCAGACAGTCAGTCTTCTTGACCAGGCTGTTTTTATGATGGTAGACCTGCAAATGTGGATGGATGGATGTGGTAGAGGATAGATGAGGTAGAGGTCATTCACATTCAAACTGTATTTTCTAATGCTCCTGTAGATATGGTTAGACTTTTAAAATGGTATCTGTCTATCATCTCTGTCAATGTCAGTGAGTTATCCTATCTGAGGTCTAATACAAATTGTGGAAATCCTTGCAAAATACACCACACCCTCCCCCAGTGGGAATATTATCTTTTCATTCATTCTGGGAAATGGATTTGCCAAATTAAGATTAATGCTAAACATAGTATCTGATGATGACGCCGTACTACAGGTTACTGCCAAAATAAAGAAAACACTAACATAGTGTCTTAATAGGGCGTTGAGCAACCAGGCCCACCCCGGACAAACACACACACACACACACATACACAAACACACACACACCCTTTAAGTGCCCTATGCTCCTTTGAGACCCCTCTTTCAAAGTCACAGATATCTCTTCTTCAAACCATGGTAGCCAAAATAATGGGCAACTGTCTAGTTTTATACATGACCCTAAGCATGATGGGATGTTAATTGCTTAATTAACTTGAGACCACACCTATGTAGAAGCACCCCCACTGGGCACAGACATAAGTTCAATATCTAGTTTTGATTTACATTTGGTTTAGTTAATAATTCAAAGTGAAATCAACAAAAACATTCACAATGCCATTGGATTTAGGTTAAAAGTTGGGTGAAAAAAAGACTAAATTCCCTTATGTTGATGACTTTTTTCAAATCCAATCGGTTTTCCACGTTGATTCAACATCATCACAGAGATTTTTTGTTTTGAAATGACGTGGAAACAATGTTCATTCAATCAGTTTCAACCCAGCGGGCCTGCTTTCAATATAACTTGTATCCCCTTAGATTGACATCAAGTGTTCCCTAGACAGAATAATCTCTGATGAGATGACTTTTTTTAACTACCCTGCTTTGAAGGGATTTTGGCTCAGACAGGATTAAATTAGCTTCAATTCAGTCACAAAAAGACTTCTGCCTGTGAGAAACTACCCTTTCAAAAAATAAAGACAATACAACACCTGTGCCAAAGCAAGTTTACAGTAGAAGTTATACACACATTTAGGACTGCAGGTTTACAGTAGAAGTTATACACACATTTAGGACTGCAGGTTTACAGTAGAAGTTTTGCACACATTTAGGACTGCAGGTTTACAGTATAAGTTTTGCACACATTTAGGACTGCATGGGTCATAAACAGAGCATCAAGAGTTCCCCCCTCACAACTACTACAGAATCAAAATACCAAAATAGATATTTTTTTTGTTGCAATAAAAGGATTCTTATCCGATAAAAACATAAATACAAGCCAATCGTCATCACAGTAAACAAACCTGGAGAAGTGTTATTGCTGACACATAATGGTTCTCTAAGGGCTCTTTTTTTGTCTTGTGTTAAGGTGGCTCTAATGTCAAACTCACGTTAGTTTGCAATTTCGTGATGTAAAAACTGCCGAACTGGCATAATCCAGACCTAACGCCAAGTTCGGCAATTTAGCAGCATGCTTGCGCTCATATGGGAGGGGTTGGAAATATTTTAGGCATGTCCTTAAAAACATGATCCAAAGTGCTAATTTCAGGCAGATTTTTCCCCCATTTCGTTTTATTTGGTTAAAAACCAAGCATAGCTCCCCTCCTCTCAATAAAAGCTTTTTTTTTGTCCTGCCAAACGCAATCGCGTAGTTCTCATGGCTGTCGATAAAGGGTTTCGCTTTTGAGACTGCTTGGAAATAAATCTTAATCACCAAAGCTTAAGTAAAATATAAAGTTTGAAAGGAGTAAAACAGTGAGCAGGCCCACATTATGTTAGGCCTTATCAATAATGATTTTAATCTTGCTTATTGACCATGTTTGGCATGCCCTTGCTCAGTCATATTGCAATTTACAGTAGGCCTAGCCCGTATATCAGTGTGAATGCTATTGAAGTCATGCAATTACGTAGAAATGTTTTGAAAGCAAATGAGTTCAAGTTAATGTACATTTCATTTTTTCGTTTCTGTAAACCCTTTAACAAACTATAACAGACTAACATTGGAATTGGAGTTGATTCCAAGGAAATACATAGAAGACCATAAATACACAACTTTAAGCAACCACATATATTTCGCTATGGAGCCCATTCTGATTGGCCAATGAGGGGCCAAGTCTCGACACACCCACAGCTTGAGCAGCAAGAGCGCCGATAATTGTAATAGTGAAAATAGCAAAACTATTTCTGACACACCTTATAACACATAGTACTACCGCCTGTGCTTAGATTGACCATTGCATTAGGTTTGTTAAAATAGAGCCCTAAGTATCTACTGTGCAGTGGAGCTGAAGCAATTGGAACAACCAGTGAACAAATATTCCCCAAAATAATGCGCCTGGGATAAATTCCTGTACTGTACCCGGAACACCCACACCACCCTGAAGGCCTCAGTGATGTGGAGCACCAGGAGCCTGATTTCACCTGTCATAACAAAGAAAGCTGCACATCGTTCTATCGTCAATTAGGGGTGAGATTAATGGCCTCGTGAAATCGCTTGCCCACTGTTTATTTTCCCACACACTAGGGAAGGCCTCATGCTGCGTGGAGATGCAGAACACATCACATCATGTCTTCTGGGAACAGGCCTGATTTGCTGCTCTCCTCTCTACTACCCTAAGGCAGTAGCAGTACTACAGGGGCTGTCACATCCAGAGACAAACTGAGCCTGTTGGGAAATGGTTTCAGTGCATTCAGATGTAAACACTAACACACTGAGTGTACAAATATTTGGAACACATGCTCTTTTTAATTTAACCTTTTTTTAACTAGGCAAGTCAGCTAAGAACAAATTCTTATTTACAATGACGGCCTAGGAACAGTGGGTTAACTGCCTTGCTCAGGGGCAGAACGACAGAGTTTTACTTTGTCAGCACAGGGATTTGATCTAGCAACCTTTTGGTTACTGTCCCAACACTCTAACCACTTGGCTACCTGCCACCTTCCATGACATAGACTGACTAGGTGAATCCAGGTGAAAGCTATGATTCCTTATTGATGTTTAATCCACTTCAATCAGCGTAGATGAAGGGGAGGAGACAAGTTAAAGAAGGATTTTTAAGCCTTGAGACATTTTAGACATAGAGGGTGAATGGGCAAGACAAAAGATTTAAGTGCCTTTGAACGGGGTATGGGAGTATGTGCCAGGCGCACCAGTTTGTGTCAAGAACTGCAACGCTGCTGGGTTTTTCAAGCTCAACAGTTTCACATGTGTATCAAGAATGGTCCATCACCCGAAGGACATTCAGCCAACTTGACACAACTGTGTAAAGCATTGGAGTCAACATGGGCCAGTATCCCTGTGGAACGCTGTTGACACCTTGTAGTCCATGCCCTGATGAATTGAGGCTGTCCTGAGTGCAAAAGGGAATGCAACTCAATATTGGGAAGGTATTCCTAATGTTTTGTACACTCAGTATATTTACAGATTTTCAAAAGAGGAAAGTTTTACAGTTTATTTGCAAATGGCTGGCATAATACAATTGTTTGCTTTGCTGTGTATGTTGTTAGTATGTTAGTATTTTTTCATCTCCAGCCACAAGCAGTTTCATGCAGAAGTAAATAACCTTCGGGCATGATTGTGCCTCGTGAAAATAGGACACTACTGTGTGAATTTCGGACACTACTGCGTGAAATGATGAAATTACTGCGTGAAATTAGGACACTACTGCGTGAAATTAGAACACTACTGTGTGAAATTAGAACACTACTGTGTGAAATTAGAACACTACTGTGTGAAATTAGGACATTACAGCGTGAAATTAGAACATTACAGCGTGAAATTAGGACATTACAGCGTGAAATTAGGACATTACTGCATGAAATTAGGACATTACTGCATGAAATTAGGACATTACAGCGCGAAATTAGGACATTACTGTGCACCGTTGTGCTTAGCCCAGGATAGTGATCATGTCACACTTTCCAAGTGTGCATAAAGGTCTAGCTCGGCAGAAATCTGAGCTGAGATAACAATTCTAGATGTGCTGAAGAGGAGGAAACGGGAATACAAGTATGTCATCTTCATAAACAGAAAAACTTCTATCTAATCCCACTTTCATAATGCTACAAAATGAGATGCTGTTCACACTCTCTTCACATTTAGAGAGAATGAATACCCAATGTTCCTTGTCATAATCTACTATGCACCCTGGGGCCGATTCAGACTCAGGAAAAGTAGACCTTTCCAACCGCATGCTACTCACTTCTCAGTAGTTGGTATTCAGACTTACCTTATGCAAGCAAGCACATAACGCTCTATGGGTGTGGCTACCTTGCCACACTGAATACATTTTTTTTATATACATTTAATTCAACCTCTGAAAACCCTCCCACAGATTCTCTTGGAGTTTTGCTTCAAAAGGGTTTTCAGTAGATTTATCTTAAGTCATCCCTTTAAATATTGTGTACCTTTTACTTAGAATTTTGTCGACAGACTCACTAGAATAAAGAGAGAACAGGTTCAAAATATTAGGGATCAATGAAAGAAAGACATCTAAAATCAAAATAGATGCATATTTGTCTCTGTTTTTCCGCATCAATTGAGAAGTAAAAAAATACTCTGATCTGTAGATTATTTAGGGTAAGGAAAGTATTTAAAAAAAAAGAAAGTTTGGAAAGACTTTACACAAAATATACTGCTCAAAAAAATAAAGGGAACACTTTAACAACACATCTGTCACGACAGTGACGGATGGTGGCGCCCCTCCTCGGCCGGGCGGGGCTCGGCGGTCGTCGTCGCCGAACTACTAGCTGCCATCGATCCCTTTTTGTTTCACTTTTGTTTGGTTAGGTCTAGGTAGGCACGCACCTGTTTTGGGTTAGTCATTAGAAAGGGGGGGTTATTTAGGTTAGCGTAGGATGTATGGTTTTTGTACGTGATTGTGTTGCTCTGTATTTTGGCTTGTGTTCACGCTGATTGTGTTTATGCTCTAGTGCGTGGTTTTGCGCCGACTGTTTTCTGTCCCCTGTGTTTGGGGCACATTGTTTTGTGTGCGCTCTGGATCGCTGTTGGGGTGGCTTGTGTTTCGCCGTTGTGCTCATTAAAAGCCACTACCCTGTATCGCTGCTTCCTGCGCTTGATTCCTCACCCACTACGCCCAAGCTTGACAACATCCTAGATCCGAATGAAAGAAATAATCTTATTAAATACTTTTTTCTTTACATCGTTGAATGTGCTGACAACAAAATCACACAAAAATAATCAATTGAAATCCAATTTATCAACCCATGGAGGTCTGGATTTGGAGTCACACTCAAAATTAAAGTGGAAAACCACACTACAGGCTGATCCAACTTTGATGTAATGTCCTTAAAAAAAGTCAAAATGAGGCTCAGTAGTGTGTGTGGCCTGCACGTGCCTGTATGACCTCCCCACAACGCCTGGGCATGCTCCTGATGAGGTGGCGGATGGTCTCCTGAGGGATCTCCTTCCAGACCTGGACTAAAGCATCCGCCAACTCCTGGACAGTCTGTGGTGCAACGTGGCATTGGTGGATGGAGCGAGACATGATGTCCCAGATGTGCTCAATTGGATTCAGGTCTGGGGAACGGGCGGGCCAGTCCATAGCATCAATGCCTTCCTCTTGCAGGAACTGCTGACATACTCCAGCCACATGAGGTCTAGCATTGTCTTGCATTAGGAGGAACCCAGGGCCAACCGCACCAGCATATGGTCTCACAAGGGGTCTGAGGATCTCATCTCGGTACCTAATGGCAGTCAGGCTACCTCTGGCGAGCACATGGAGGGCTGTGCGGCCCCCCAAAGAAATGCCACCCCACACCATGACTGACCCACCGCCAAACCGGTCATGCTGGAGGATGTTGCAGGCAGCAGAACGTTCTCCACGGCGTCTCCAGACTCTGTCACGTCTGTCACGTGCTCAGTGTGAACCTGCTTTCATCTGTGAAGAGCACAGGGCGCCAATGGCGAATTTCTCTGGCAAATGCCAAACGTCCTGCACGGTGTTGGGCTGTAAGCACAACCCCCACCTGTGGACGTCGGGCCCTCATACCACCCGCATGGAGTCTGTTTCTGACCGTTTGAGCAGACACATGCACATTTGTGGCCTGCTGGAGGTCATTTTGCAGGGCTCTGGCAGTGCTTCTCCTGCTCCTCCTTGCACAAAGGCGGAGGTAGCGGTCCTGCTGCTGGGTTGTTGCCCTCCTACGGCCTCCTCCACGTCTCCTGATGTACTGGCCTGTCTCCTGGTAGCGCCTCCATGCTCTGGACACTACGCTGACAGACACAGCAAACCTTCTTGCAACAGCTCGCATTGATGTGCCATCCTGGATGAGCTGCACTACCTGAGCCACTTGTGTGGGTTATAGACTCCGTCTCATTCTACCACTAGAGTGAAAGCACCGCCAGCATTCAAAAGTGACCAAAACATCAGCCAGGAAGCATAGGAACTGAGAAGTGGTCTGTGGTCCCCACCTGTAGAACCACTTCTTTATTGTGGGTGTCTTGCTAATTGCTTATAATTTCCATCTGTTGTCTATTCCATTTGCGGACCTGGCATCCTTTCACTCCCTCCTCTCTACATTCTCCTCTTCTGTCTGCTGCTAAAGCCACTTTCTACCACTCTAAATTCCAAGCATCTGCCTCTAACCCTAGGAAGCTCTTTGCTACCTTCTCCTCCCTCCTGAATCCTCCTCCCCCTCCCTCCCCCTCCTCCCTCTCTGCGGATGACTTCGTCAGCCATTTTGAAAAGAATATTGACGATATCCGATCCTCGTTTGCTAAGTCAAACGACACCGCTGGTCCTGCTCACACTGCCCTACCCTGTGCTTTGACCTCTTTCTCCCCTCTCTCTCCAGATGAAATCTCGCGTATTGTGACGGCCGGCCGCCCAACAACCTGCCCATTTGACCCTATCCCCTCCTCTCTTCTCCAGACCATTTCCGGAGACCTTCTCCCCTACCTCACCTCGCTCATCAACTCATCCTTGACCGCTGGCTACGTCCCTTCCGTCTTCAAGAGAGCGAGAGTTGCACCCCTTCTGAAAAAACCTACACTCGATCCATCCCATGTCAACTACAGACCAGTATCCCTTCTTTCTTTTCTCTCCAAAACTCTTGAACGTGCCGTCCTTGGCCAGCTCTCCTGCTATCTCTCTCAGAATGACCTTCTTGATCCTAATCAGTCAGGTTTCAAGACTGGGCATTCAACTGAGACTGCTCTTCTCTGTGTCACGGAGGCTCTCCGCACTGCTAAAGCTAACTCTCTCCTCTGCTCTCATCCTTCTAGACCTATCTGCTGCCTTTGATACTGTGAACCATCAGATCCTCCTCTACACCCTCTCCGAGTTGGGCATCTCCGGCGCGGCCCACGCTTTGATTGCGTCCTACCTGACAAGTCGCTCCAACCAAGTGGCGTGGCGAGAATCTGTCTCCTCACCACTGGTGTCCCCCAGGGCTCTGTTCTAGGCCCTCTCCTATTCTCGCTATACACCAAGTCACTTGGCTCTGTCATATCCTCACATGGTCTCTCCTATCATTGCTATGCAGACGACACACAATTAATCTTCTCCTTTCCCCTTTCTGATAACCAGGCGGCGAATCGCATCTCTGCATGTCTGGCAGACATATCAGTGTGGATGACGGATCACCACCTCAAGCTGAACCTCGGCAAGACGGAGCTGCTCTTCCTCCTGGGGAAGGACTGCCCGTTCCATGATCTCGCCATCACGGTTGACAACTCCCTTGTGTCCTCCTCCCAGAGTGCTAAGAACCTTGGCGTGATCCTGGACAACACCCTGTCGTTCTCCACTAACATCAAGGCGGTGACCCGATCCTGTAGGTTCATGCTTTACAACATTCGCAGAGCACGACCCTGCCTCACACAGGAAGCGACGCAGGTCCTAATCCAGGCACTTGTCATCTCCCGTCTGAATTACTGCAACTCGCTGTTGGCTGGGCTCCCTGCCTGTGCCATTAAACCCCTACAACTCATCCAGAACGCCGCAGCCCGTCTGGTGTTCAACCTTCCCAAGTTCTCTCACGTCACCCCGCTCCTCCGCTCTCTCCACTGGCTTCCAGTTGAAGCTCGCATCCGCTACAAGACCATGGTGCTTGCCTACGGAGCTGTGAGGGGAACGGCACCTCCATACCTTCAGGCTCTGATCAGGCCCTACACCCAAACAAGGGCACTGCGTTCATCCACCTCTGGCCTGCTGGCCCCCTACCTCTGAGGAAGCACGGTTCCCGCTCAGCCCAGTCCAAACTGTTCGCTGCTCTGGCACCCCAATGGTGGAACAAGCTCCCTCACGACGCCAGGACAGCGGAGTCAATCGCCACCTTCCGGAGACACCTGAAACCCCACCTCTTTAAGGAATACCTGGGATAGGATAAAGTAATCCTTCTAACCCCCCCCCCCCCTTAAAAGATTTAGATGCACTGTTGTAAAGTGGTTGTTCCACTGGATATCATAAAGTGAATGCACCAATTTGTAAGTCGCTCTGGATAAGAGCGTCTGCTAAATGACTTAAATGTAAATGTATTTGCACAACAGCATGTGAAATGTATTGTCAGTCAGTGTTGCTTCCTAAGTGGACAGTTTGATTTCACAGAAGTGTGATTGACTTGGAGTTACATTGTGTTGTTTAAGTGTTCCCTTTATTTTTTTGAGCAGTGTATATTGATGAATAAAAAATACAGTGGTTTGATTTATCCTTAATAAAATGTACATATTCAAGTTCAATCAATTAAATAACAGAAGGGAGAAAAGTGTACAATAGGGGTTTTACCGGTGCGCACGTTGTGCAAAGTGTAATTCCATGAGCAAATACCTTTAAGAATTAAAGGTATTACAACATGCGCTACAAAGAACGTAGTCTACCTATTGAAATGCCCTTGTGGCCTGGCCCATGTGGGCAAGACGCGCCGGGCACTCAAGATACACATATCCGAACATAGAAGTAGCATTAGAAACCAAGAGCCCAAAAGTCCAGTCGCTATGCACTTTATGACTGCCAGACACAATGTTGCCTCATTAAAGTACATGGGTATCGAGCATGTCAAAGTCCCGAGGCAAGGGGGGGACACAGCAAAGAGAATCCTAATGTATATTCTGATTGGAAACCATGTCTCTAAAAGAACTTAATGAAGACTTTCCCATTTGCCATTTCCTGTGAACACCATCTGATTAATTTATTATTATGACAACCAGTGTTGGGTATTTGAGCATACGCTTTGTCTACCTGATATGAATGGCTATACAGTTATAATATTCGAGAAGTGTATATTATTGTTTTTGTACTGCCCCTTTCAACTTAACTATGTATAGACTGCCCTTATTGGTGCTTGTCTTATGTCTATTAATATGGGTGTGGTACACTTCCTGTGAAATTACCTGACGAAGGTCCTTGTAGGATGGAATCGTTGTTTGTTTATTAATAAAGGTACGTGGTGGAGCTCATAAGTGTGCAGGCTCTATTTCTTTTATAGCGACTAAATGATGTGCGTTTGATCACACTTGACTATAATAGGGGTTGAGCAGTAGTCCTATAAACACCCTATATTCCTCACTAATCATGGAATTGTAGCCTAATGACAGTTGCCAAGCTTCAGGTTTAAACTGTTAAGTGTGGTTCCATAATCAGTTCCATAACTGATTCAAATAGGCTACATGTCCTAAATGATTTCACAACGTTAACCAAATATGATCCACTGATGCTAGCAACCCTCAGGAACTACTTACATTGACTTGACAAAGGAAAGAAAGGTGAACAGATTGGAATGGAATTTAGTTGAAGAAAACTAACACTAAAGTGACAGTTATAAATCAATGGGTATTACTGACGGTGGAAACCCGAAAGTGGCTAATGTTTAACATGATACAAATTTGTAAAACATTTTTTTGAAAAGCCTGGGCATTTAATTAAAACATTCTAAAGTGCATAAATCAACTCAGTACGTTCAGCGCTACAGAAGCCTATAGCTTGGGTCCCACCAATCATGAGAACATACACAGAAAATTCTGAATGACAGCACAGCTTTTTATAGCCTACTTCACTGTGGAAAAGGGGCTGCAATAAATGTCATGTTGTTATGATTTTCAGTTTGCTTCAATATGAATACCCATCTTAAATAATTGCTATTTGTATTTACAATCCCCTTCTCCTCCTCCAAACAGATGGATTACTCATTTAACTAGCTCTTATCGATAGCTCTCAATTTCTAATTTACAGTGCAGTCCACTCAGAACCGTCAGGGGCTCAACCTTATTCATAGTTTCCTCATGTTTAAAAGTGGTGAATTATTAGGAAATTAAATCAAGGTCAGAATATGGTGTATCTGTAGACACACCTCAATTTCTCTGGTCTCCACCTCAAACGTCTACCTTGAAAAACTGACTTTCCCCATGTGTAAATTCAAGGTTAGAATACTTGTGGAGAGAAAAGTGAATAAAACTTCAATTTATGCAAGCGTTACCCGGGTCTAGATATCCCCCATTCAGAAGCTGAATCTGGCTTACGCCTACAGTCTTACAGTGATTTCACACAACATAGGATGAAATAAGAATCGGGCGGTTTCCATTGACATGGAGATGTTGTGAAGCACAGAACCTGGGGGTGTTTTTTTCTCCATCTGGACAGAAAGAAGCTGAAAAGAGATCATGCACAGTGACATCCGCTCAACATGTGAGGACACCAAGAAAAAAGGAGGCTAACAATGAGGCTAACAGTGAGGCTAACAGCGATCTTTCGACTGTTCAAAATATCACTCTGTGAGCCTCCATGGCACACTGTAATGGTGATCTTTTTACTGTTGGTGAGCACATAAAGCTAGAGGAGCTCTGTGTTCCATATAAAATAAAGGCCACCAGTGGGCTAGCCAGGGAGAAGAGTCTGATGGGGCTCCCAGCACTAACTGCTGCAGAGCAGAGATATGGCCTCTCCAGGCCTCTTGGATTGGTTAAATGAAGAAGGAAGAAGCCAGCAGAGTGCAGTACATCCCTTACTGTGAGAGGCTGCTGAGGTCAATATGGGGATGTAGTCTTGCAAACTGCAGACATTGAACAGTAGGCTCACCACAGGACACACAGATCAACAGCTTGGGCCAGATGGAAAGCCACCACCACCAATACAGCGGGTTGAGAGAGGTGCTAGTCAAAATACTGAGCAGGTCGAGATAGGAGTTGTGCCCTTTACAGTATAAATAGCTATGACAATGTGGATGCCTGGTAGTACATTAACAATAGCCCATGTACCCTGTTAGAGGATGGATATCAATATGGAGACAAGTATTTACAGAGCAATTAGGGAGAGAGTGCTGTAGTGTTGTGAGATTTAGTGGTGATGGTGATTTTCCAGGGTTCGGAAAACGATGATAGAAGGAAACAATGCCACTTGAGGTCAGCCAAAAGTTTTACCCTCATCCATCTATTTCCTGCTGACCAATGTGTTCTGTGTTCTGTTTGCACACAGGACACGGGAGGCTTAGGGGACACACTCAGGATAAGAGAAAGAGTGCCTGATTTCTGGAACACTTTTGGTCCACAGCTATATCAAACCTCCCTATAGCGTCACTGAATGGTATATCAAACCTCCCTATAGCGTCACTGAATGGTATTTGATGACGTTGTAATGGAAAGAGTGAATTCAGCATTCTTTGCTTCATAAATTATGTATTTCCCAAGGGTCCTAATATCGACTGTGTGATGACCGTGCCAGGATAGCTAATGTAGAGTCACCTTGATCATTCTGAAGCATTGGACACTGCACCTGATCAGTCCAGGGGCGTAACATGTGTTCAGGGTCCATCTGTTTCCCTCTGTTAATGACACTGCAGCCAGTGCTGTCCTCAAAGCATTTTCCTTCAGCATCAGAGAAGTCAATGTATTCAAACTAGTATTTCTCGGTTTTCTGTGTCTGTTTTCCCCCAAAGGCCTCTCTGCAATGTACAGTTTACTTTAAGGTCGCTAGGTTGTCAGGTTGATGCTGATGTTTCCTGACAATGTTATTTTTAAGTCTTTTTTACTTTTTAAGCATTTGCCATTTCTGTTTGTAACTTTGCAGACCATGTTTCCAGCTCCCCATGCTCTTACAGAGTGTTTTGACATCTCAACAACAAACAACTTGCTGAAAAATACATTCCATTCTACTACTAAGTATTTTTCTGTATAATGAGAAATACAACTCGTGTCACATTATGTTATTATTCTCTGGTTATGGCATTTTGCTTTGTCCCTGATGTATTTACACCTTAGAGAAGGCTGTCTCTAAACAGGCATTGACAAGGGGCCTATTTTCGATCAGGCTGGTGTCGTGGAAATTTTAATAAATAATGAGGAGAGACAAGGTCAATCACCAATCAGGATATTACTTCACTCAAAACGTATAAATAAGGAAAGCATGTCACACCACACACACAAGTGAATGATGTGAGTGCTTCTGCAATAACGATGGCTGGTCTACGAACCACGCTTAGATGATTCGTTGAGAGCTTTGAGACAAAGAATACAAACACATTTTATAGCAAAGATACACTCCCTTAGTCTACATGACAAACAACAGATGTGTGGAATGGGTCACAAGGTTAAGATTCGTATGAAAGAAATGAATAATTCACTGCAGACAGTATCTGCTGTAAAGACTGTTCTCATTGTGTGGAAATCAGGGTCTGGCCCCCAAAACAAAGTCCCCTCATCATTATCCATACCCGAGCCATCTCCACCCTGGCACCTCCCTCTACACAAACACCAACTCATTCTATGGAATGTGGGCTCCGAGAGAGGACAAGACCATCATCAATCAGTTGCTAGAGTTAAATCTCAGAAGCTCCTCTCAGTCCACACAGACACAATAGAGTTCTAAGAACCCTAATCTGTTGCATAAAACTGCAATTCAATGCAATAACAGTATTTTAACATAATCTTGTAATTTCTTCACGATACTGGTTCGTTGTGATAACCTTGGAGGAGCGGGAGAATGGATTTGGGGCGGAAGCCATCAGAGTGGCCCTTTTTATGACCACATCAGGTCAGGGCTCTATCTGACTCAGCTGCCCATTTCTCTCATGTATCAACATGATTGCAAATTGTTCTCCGTCAGTCTTCCCCGCTGAAGGACTTCCAAAATACAGATAGGAGGAGACGACATAGACATAGTCTCCATGGAAACATGTTGGAGTTTGTGTCTCCCCATCTGTATAATGGGTCTGTTGTGGCTACAGCCCCCAAGCATTCCCTCACCCTCACCCTCACCCTAACCTTAACCATCACTCTAACCCTCACCTTAAACCTAACCCTCACCCTAACCTTAACCATAACTCTAACTCTCACCCTCACCTTAAACCTCACACTCGCCCTAACCCTCACACTCACCCTAACCCCAATCCTCACGTAACCCTCACCCTAAACCTCACCCTACCATCACCCTACCCTCACCCCTCCCCACCCTAACCCTCACCCGCACCCTCACCATAACCCTAATCCTCACGTAACCCTCACCCTACCCTCACTCCATCTGGATAATGTGTCCTTTGTGATTACAGCCCCAGAGCATTCCCTCGCCCTCACCCTAACCCTCACCCTAACCCTAGCCTTAACCCTCACCCTTACCCTCACACTCACCCTAACCCTCACATAACCCTCACCCTAACCCTCACCCTCACACTCACCCTAACCCTAATCCTCACCTAACCCTTGTCCCTTAACCCTCACCCTACCCTCACCCTCCCCACCCTAACCCTCACCCTAACCGTAAACCTCACCCTAACTCTAACCCTCACCTTAACCCTCACACTCACCCTAAACCTCACCCTAACCCTCACACTCACCCTAACCCTCACCATAACCCTCACCCTCACCCTAACCCTAATCCTCACGTAACCCTCACCCTAACCTTCACCCTCACCCTACCCTCACCCTATCCTCACCCTAACCCTCACCCTAACCGTAACCTTAACCCTCACCCTAACAGTAACCCTCACCCTCATCCTAACCCTCACCGTAACCCTCACCCTAACAGTAACCCTCACCCTATTTGTCCTTGTTCTGAGTCTGGCGACCTGGCCTTGGTCACTGATCACAGGCCAACATTCAGCCTACTTTTCCAAGCTGTTGAACCCATCAGGAAGAAGTCTTCTACATTACATTTCTACAATGTCATTCTTCACTTTATATTCCTATTTTTTGTTTTATTGCTGGAATACTTGAGTGAATGTGAAGTTGAGTGAGCAGAACATACACACTGGATCTGAGTGATGTAACAAGGACTGACTTGCACGCATTAGTGTCGCCGCAGGCCATAGAACCTAAAAGGTTCTCATAGGAGAACCCTTTGAAGAACCCTTTTTGGTTCCAGGTAGAACCCTTTTAGTTCCAAGTAAAACCCTTTTTGGTTCAATGTAGAACCCTTTCCACGGAGGGCTGTACATGGAACCCAAAATGGTTCTACCTAGAACCAAAAAGGGTTCTCCTATGGGGACAGTCAAAGAACCCTTTTGGAATCCTTTTTCTAAGAGTGTACCCTGTAGACTGTTGCAACTTTAATCACAAACCATCATAGGAAAAATGGGGGCTACTTTTTTCTGTGCATTGCTTAATGGTATTGAGCTAAACGAGTCAACAGTGATTACGATGGGTAGAGAATGAGCACAGCTATTTGTCTCACATCCTTGTTTCTCTTGCATTTACAGTTCCATACATTAATTGATGCTTATTTATAACCACTGGGTTATTGGTCAATGGTGACCTGTTGTACATGCATTCTTTCACTGTTGCTTCAATGTTCTCGTTGTATGACAACACCACGTGAGAGCTCACAGAGTTAAAGCACGCAGTTGTATGATGGTGATGATATCTCCAGGAAGGTGAGACGAGGGGAAGCTACCGGTCCAGCCAAGCAGAAGTCTGATAGGGGAGGGAGTTGGGAGCTGGCTGAGTGGACGGGCTTTAGGGGTGTAGTAACTAGTTAGGGAGGTTTCCTGTAAATATTTCACCGGTTCTCCCAAGACCCCATGCGGCCGAGGCGGAGCACCAGTAATAGTATGCTGTTGTAGAACGCAGCAGGCAGAAGTGGAGCAGAATAATGAAAGCAGATTGGGTCCCCGGATTAATTCCCAGCATGTCCCCATCAGTCACTGCAATTATTCATGCCGCCATGAAAGATAACAGAGTTAAAAATAAAAACTGGTGGGGGCCTTAGGATCAACCTAATTACAACAACACTCACCTCGGCAGAGGCAAACAGGGGCTCCCGCAGATATCCTGCCACCACGTCCGCTCTGAAAAGGGAGAAGCACTCGGTATGCCTAGCCTCGTGTGAAGTGTAAGGTGCCCATTGGGCACACACTGGTTGAATCAATGTTGTTTCCACGTCATTTACCAACGTGAAATAGACGTTGAATTGACGTCTGTGCCCAGTGGGAAGGGACTAGGCAGGAGTTTCATGTCGAGAGTGTGGGTTTTCGTAACCATTTCAACCATTCATTACCACCCACAAATCGATTGGGAGTTTAATTTGATTACCTGGCTGAGCTCTCTCAGTCTCAGACTCTCCCAGACTCACAAGAGGTGTGACGTAGTCTGACTAATCTCAGTCCCACTCAGGTTGTGACCCTGAGCTTCTAGAGGACCTATGAGCTGCTCTTCCTCCTATGACTGAAGAGATCAACTAACTGCTCAGCTATCACTGCAACTGCCAGTCAGGAGGGGAAGGCAGGCAGGCTGGGACAAATTCTTTGGAAATGCTTGTATCTTTCTGCCTTCCATGTATGCAATTTCATAGTGGGTTGAGCAAGGAGTGTTCTCCTGCCTCCCGAACCAGGAGTCCTAATCCGTATGAACCAGATGCATTTACTCTCTGCCTGCCTGTCTAAGCACATGTGGGGAATTTAAAAAGCAGGCTTTGGTGCTCTCAGAAATGAAGTCAATCTTGAAGGATGACTATTCACTGATCACTGCATCAAATTATGTAAAGCCACGATGGCCTTGCCTCTTAATGTTTCTGAAAAGGATCGTGATTCTAATGATTTCATTATTACAGTCGTGGGTGGGTCTAATATCCTCTTTTTATCTCTTCACCAGTAATTCTACTGTAGAAAAGTTCAGATGATTCTTTGCCGATCTAGCTACTGTACTTTAATATCCTGAGGAACTCACTGCTTATCATTATTAAGACATGCAGTGTGTGTGGTAAAGGGGACAGAATGAGTTTCCCCTGACGGTCCAACAGTATCACATTCTACTTTAGTGATCCATCATAGTACTTTAGTGATCCACAGTCCTACTTTAGCGAGCCATCATCCAACTTTGGTGATCCATTATCCTACTTTAGTGATCCATTATGCTACTTTAGTGATTCATCATCTTACTTTAGTGATCCATTATACTACTTTGGTGATCCATATCCTACATGAGTAATCCATTATACTACTTTAGCGATTCACCATTCTACTTTAGTGATCCAGTATACTACTTTAGTGATTCATCATCCTACTTTAGTGATACACAGTTCTACTTTAGGGATCCATCATCCAAACTTTAGTAATCCACAATTCTACTTTAGTGATCCATCATTCTACTTTAGTTATCCATCATACTACTTTAGGGATACATCATCCTACTTTAGTGATCAATACCCTACTTTAGGTATCATCATTCTACTTTAGGGATACATCATCCTACTTTAGGGATCATCAACCTACTGTAAGGATCCATCATGCTACTTTAGTGATCCATCATGCTACTTTAATGATCCATCAAACTACTTTAGGGATTTATCATACTACTTTAATGATCTATCAAACTACTTTAGTGATCCATCATTCTACTTTAATGATCCATCAAACTACTTTAGGGATCCGGCATACTACTTTAATGATCCATTATCCTACTTTAGTTATCCATCATACACTGATATGTTATGTATAACTTTTCCTTTATTTCTCAGTTCTGTGAACAAGACCCATTTCCATTCCCAGAAGAAGCAAGCAAGTCTTAAGTTATGGATGTTAATTATGGATGCCTGCCTTCCAAATAAAGTGCCAGGTTTGCCTCTGGCTGGCTACCCTCCTGACGTGACACAATGAAAGCAGAGACAGTTTCTTCAGAGAGATGCTCCAACATGCCCCAAGCAGCATGGTTTGAGAGTGCCCGTGTTCCGAGGCAAAACTTCGACATGAAAGAAGATAATATTCAATCAACAAACAAGAATTTGCATCCTACAGCCAGCTTTAGCACTTCAGTAAAAAGGGGGAGGGGGGTTTGCGTCATCATGTAGGGTTAAGTTGGCTGTTTCACTTGAGGAGGCATCACCAAAGTGAAAATGGAAAATCACATCTTAAGCTGTGTTGGCTATTTCACTTGAGGTGATGTCAAAGACTCCTTGCAAAAGGCCAGACAGAGGTAATGAGAGATTAATTCTAAGGCCTTGCCCCACATTAATAATACCTGCCTGGGACCAAACTGCTCTCAAATGGTGCCGAGGAGCAAAGCAAGCACAGGTATGAATAATGCATTATACATAATGACAGTGGAAACAGACACAAGCAAAGGGTTCAAGAAAGTTTGGCATAGAGAAGGAAAAACAGAGGGCTTGGATAAGAAGTGCAGTGTTCCACTTCAAACCCTGATGGAGGCAGCAGAATCTTATGGGCTGTGTGTGATGAGAGGCTGTGGATAATAAACGGTGGTGTAACAGGTACTGTATATAGGGCTAGGCCAATAAATACCTATATTGGATCATAGGGGGTTGCTGGCACCTTAATTGGGGTGAAAGGGCTCGTGTTAATGGCTGGAGCGGAATTAGTGGAATGGTATCAAAGAAGTCTAACACATGGTTTGATGACATTCCATTGACTCCATTCCAGATATTATTATGAGCCGTCCTCCCATCAGCAGCCTCCACTGTACTGGATCATGAAGGACATGTTACATAGAGATACAAAAATGTAACAACTTTTATTACAATAATGTCTGTAAAATACATACAATAACTAGGGTCAGTTGTTTTGGTTGGTTCTTTGACAGGTATTTCCAGCATTATCAACATGGTTTGACACAGGTAGAAAATCCTGGGAAATGATCTTTAATTGACACAAGCTGTTGCTAATTAATCAATCAATGTCGGGCTGTGTGAGTGTTTGATGGGGGCCTAAGCTAGGGAAGTAGCTCTACAAATCTTTAATTCCACAAAGCCTATTATTTGGCAGGGGAAATAATTTGTAGATCAGTGATTCTACACCTCTCTTTGCTCAAGCTGATCCTCTCAAACGGACTTCGAAGTTGTAACTAGGAATGGGTCAATAGGGTCAGTACAAGGAGAGAGTCAGTAGCTAGCTGTCCATCCAATTGGCCACAGATTTTCATGCAAATATTCTAAAATCCACATAAAGAAAATATGCAAATGTTCCTACCAGTGGTGTGTTTCTATCAAACTGAATTGTAAGTGATGACGTAGTGCACAGAAAATGTACTTTTTCGCTTAAGTTTTCATGTACAGAACAAAAATCTAATGTTCAATGTGTTTCTATCGCATTTTCAACTCTACCAATAGTTTGGTCACAAAAACTGTTGCTTTAAAAAGCAAATGTGCCTAGTCTGATGTTGGCACGTTCGCTCTAGCAACAGCTCACAGATACAGTGAGTGTAGTCTACAATACATGATGACATTATTATTTGCCAAATGGCAGTCAAGCATCGATTATCATGTCACCAGAATAAGATCCGCGACATTTATTGGAAAAGGGCATCAAACTCATACCATGCACTTTCACCACCCTGTGAAGTTCATCATAACTTATTTAATCTGTAGCCTAACAAACTGCATGGTTTCTCGAGTCGTAGTGGGAGGACCACACAACATATCATCCATCACGTGACTCCCTGTTTACTTCGATATGATGGGTATCATATCAATATGATGGTTATTATATCAAAATGCCGTTTCCACCACCATTTCTCGCATAATTCATTTTACAGACACAAAAAGATCCCACCATGTCAAACCAACAAATTACCTGTTGGCATTTATAAAAAAAAAAAGTATACAGTATGACTTTACACACATTAAAACTGTGGATGGAAAGTGGTTAATGAAACCAACGATGAAAGGATGTTGTAGCGAATTCTGGGAGGACCGGCTTATCAAGCCTGGGTCCAGGGTCCAGTGACTGTCAAGCCAACACCTTAACCGTTACACCAAGAGGACATTGATTGATTGATTGGAGACAGCTTGTGTAAATTAAGAAGTGACTGACCATGCAATGCATGCTTCCAGCAGGATGCACAGCCAACAATTATGGTTTGCGTGCCCCGCCAAAGGACCATATCATGCGGAATAGGTGGTCGGAGTTCGTTGGTCCCCAGTGTTGGTGAGTATACCGGTACCTAGACCATAGACTGCTGGTTACGTATATTTTTTATTATCATAATCACTATCATCACTAGCATAGCTGACATTAGCTAGCTAGCTACCAACTAGCTAGCTACATAACTGGTTAACGTTAGCCTACCTCAGTACAACGCAGATTTAGCTTGGAAACAGGATAACATTTCAAATGTAGGCAAAGAATTTGTATGAAAACCATTTGTCATAATTGTGATGTCACCTGGTTGACTTTAGATGCAACTTTAGCCAGCAAACTAAGATTGAGGGGACCACCGTATTTTTAGCTTGCCAACATTAACATTGCTAGCCATTTTTGACTAATTTTGCTAGTAACAGTAATGGCAACATTGCATCTCTCTAAAGTAAATTTTACGACATCGTATGGCAGTTTCCTACTAAATATTTGCCTACTTTAGCAATGTCATCGTACTGCCATGCCACTCTAAGTCAGTGTAATTTAGACAAAACAGTCACAGAAAGCCTCAGCCTCTGGTCCTACTAGCTAACTTATGTCTGTCTACAACAGTGAACTAACTAGCAGCAACAAACTCAAACCAACGCAGGAGTCACGACTTCTGCCGAAGTCGATGCCTCTCCTTGTTCGGTCGGCGTCACCGGTCTTCTAGCCATCATCGATCTACTTTTCATTTCCATTTGTTTTGTCTTGTCTTTCCACACACCTGGTTTCAATACCATCATTACATGTTGTGTATTTAACCCTCTCTTTCCCCCCATGTCCTTGTCCGGAATTGTTTATTGTAAGTGCTTGTGCACGTTGTGTCTGGTGTGCGACGGGTTTTGTACCCATTGATTGATTGTTCTGTTTTCCGGTGGTTTTTATTATTAAACTGCGCCATTGTCAACACAGTTTTTGCTCTCCTGCGCCTGACTTCTCTGCCGCCAGTATGCACCCCTTACAGCAGGGCCATAGCAAAACATGTCAGTTGGTTGCATAGTGTAATGGCGTCACCGGCCTGAATATAATCAAATTTGGAGTCAGTCTACATCTGTAAAGCATAGAATTAGCTTTCAAACAAGATTACGTTATTTCTCGAGCTATGTTTATAATTGAGGGATGATGAGAAATGTTGACCCTGTTTTTCTGTTAGACAAAGTGCACAGTAGGCTGCCAGACTGATCTCCTGGTCATGAATGGATGTCAGGACCTACCAGAAGAAGCTAACGTCATAAAATGTCCAGCAAAGTGATTGCAATGATTTAGTGACCCACAAAAATTATTTCATTCACTGTTCACTTGCTATTTTCACAGCTTGTCAGGCAAGACCTCAGAATAAAAGTGTGTCATGCGACACAAGTACCCTTTTGACACCTCCTACGTTGTTGCCAGTCTCTCTCGAACCCCAATGAAAAGGACAAGCCATCATGAGTCCTCTGACAGTGACCTGAGTTACTGCCCTGATGACACAGACAGCTTCATCAACAACGACAGGTAGTATGTTATGTGAAAAGTTGTATTAAAAAATACCTGACTTGATAAAACAGTAGGCTAATTCCCCAGACAAGCAGATACAACTAGTAGAGCCATTTTGGTTGGGAAGTACATTAGTAAAAAGCTGTTTATTATATCACCCTGTCACAGGCCCTCGTCGTCCTCACCAGGGTATTGAGCTGACGGCAGTTCGACTTGAGTGGGTAAATGCTCACCTTCGATGGCCACTGGCACGCTGGAGAATTGTTTCAACTGTATGTGTGGGCGAGCGGTTTGCTGTCAACGTTGTGAACAGAGTGCCCCATGGTGGCAGTGTTGTTATGGTATGGGCAGGCATAAGCTACAGACAACGATATGTATATGCATATTCCCAGTCATGTGAAATTTATAGATTAGGGCCAAATTTCTTTATTTAAATTGACTGATTTCCTTATATTAACTGTCATTTAGTGAAATCTTTGAAATTGTTGCATGTGGTGTTTATATTTTTGACTCGGGGGTGTGAATACTTATGTACAGTAAATTAGATATTTCTGTATTTCATTTTCAATAAATTAGAAAAAAATTCTAAAAACATTGTATAACTTTGTCATTATGGGCATTGTGTCTATATAGGTGAGGGAAAACATATATTTAATCAATTTTGCATTCATGCTGTAACATAACAAAATGTGGAATAAGTCAAGGGGTATGAAGGCACTGTTTGGTTGTGTGTCAGATATCACCTATCCCTAACTGCAATTGGTAATAGAACAGTGTCTGTGTGCATATGTTCACAGATGCATGAGCTGCAGCGAGATCTGGTACTCAACACATCCACAGACACATCGGGGACGCAATTGCTCGCGTTCCAATGCTGCATATTGAAGATATTGCAAGAAATGTCCACATTTACTTTTCGTCAGAAATAAATATTCCAAACAGTCTGGGACAGTTGTGGGATGCGACAGATCCCCAATTAATACAACCACTAGCATCAAAAAAACTTTTTTACGCAACTTGTCTGACGCAACAGATCAAAATGTTGATAAACTATTAATTCACATTATAAGCGCAGCAAAGCGCGAATGTTCCATTTACGGAAAACACCATTATCAAAAGTGACCGCAAATGCAATTATGCATGTAATGCTTTTATTATAAAGGTGCATTTTTATTGTAAAAATTATCTTCCCCAAACTTGAAACTCACGCGCTGCATATGTATGCCAGTTAGGCTCTACACCCCTTGTAAAGTGGATTAATGTGCTTAATTTTAAGAAGTTATTTGGCCACTTTAGTTGTGATACAAACCTTATCAAAACATGTAGGCCTATGGGCTAGGCTACTAGAGGTGTGCGACTATGACTCGAAAAAGTCGCCAAAAAAAAGACATTGTTTCTTATGATGGGCATAATTCACAAGTGAAAATATATCATTCACAAGTGATAGGCTAATATTGTCACCCATCAGACTATTCTTAATTTAATCTTGTCTTTACATTTACTAAATAATATACAGTACTAGTCAAAAATTTGGACACCTACTCATTCATGGGTTTTTCTTTATTTTTTACTATTTTCTACATTGTCAAATCAAATGAATTGTATTAGCCCCTAAAAAAATACAGATAAGAATAAGAAATAAAAGTAACAAGTAATTAAAGAGCAGCAGTAAAATAACAATAGCGAGACAATATAAAGGGGGTTCCAGGTACAGAGTCAATGTGCGGGGGCACCGGTTACACCGGTTAGTTGAGGTATTATGTACATGTAGGTAGAGTTATTAAAGTGACAATGCATAGGTGATAACAACAGAGAGTAGCAGCGGTGTAGGAGAGAGGGGGGAATGCAAATAGTCTGGGTAGCCATTTGATTAGGTGTTCAGGAGTCTTATGGCTTGGGGGTAGAAGCTGTTTAGAAACCTCTTGGACCTAGACTTGGCGCTCCGGTACTGCTTTCCGTGCGGTAGCAGAGAGAACAGTCTGACTAGGGTGGCTGGAGTCTTTGACAATTTTAGGGCCTTCCTCTGACACTGCCTGGTATAGAAGTCCTGGATGGCAGGAACCTTGGTGATGTACTGGGCCGTTCGCCCTCTGTAGTGCCTTGCGGTTGGATGCTGAGCAGTTGCCATACCAGGCAGTGATGCAACCAGTCAGGATGCTCTCAATAGTGCAGCTGTCAAACATTTTGAGGATCTGAGGACCAATGCCAAATATTTTCAGTCTCCTGAGGGGGAATAGGTTTTGTAGTACACTCTTCACAACTGTCTTGGTGTGCTTGGACCATGTTAGTTTGTTGGTGATGTGGACAACAAGGAACTTGAAGCTCTCAACCTGCTCCACTGCAGCCCTGTCGATGAGAATGGGGGCGTGCTCGGTCCTCTTTCTCCTGTAGTCCACAATCATCTCCTTTGTCTTGATTACGTTGAGGGAGAGGTTGTTGTCCTGGCACCACATGGCCAGGTCTCTGACCTCCTCCCTATAGGCTGTCTCATCATTGTCAGTGATCAGTGATCAGGCCTACCACTGTTGTGTTATCGGGAATCTTAATGATGGTGTTGGAATCGTGCCTGGCCATGCAGTCAAGATTAAACAGGGAGTACAAGAGGGGACTGAGCATGCACCCCTGAGCATGCACCCCTGAGGGGTGTTGGGAATCAGCATGGCAGATGTGTTGTTACCTACCCTTACCACCTGGGGGCGGCCCGTCAGGTAGTCCAGGATCCAGTTGCAGAGGGAGGCATTTAGTCCCAGGGTCCTTAGCTTATTGATGAGCTTTGAGGGCGCTATGGTGTTGAATGCTAAGCTGTAGTCAATGAATAGCATTCTCACATAGGTGTTCCTTTTGTCCAGGTGGTAAAGGGCAGTGTGGAGTGCAATAGAGATTCCATCATCTGTGGATCTGTTGGGGCGGTATGCAAATTGGAGTGGGTCTAGGGTTTCTGGGATAATGGTGTTGATGTGAGCAATGACCAGCCTTTCAAAGCCCTTCATTGCTACAGACGTGAGTGCTACGGGTCGGTAGTCATTTAGGCAGGTTACCTTAGTGTTCTTGGGCACAGGCATTATGGTGGTCTGCTTAAAACATGTTGGTATTACAGTCTCGGACAGGGAGAAGTTGAAAATGTCAGTGAAGACGCTTGCCAGTTGGTCAGCACATGCTCGCAGTACACGTCCTGGTAATCCGTCTGACCCTGCTGCCTTGTGAATGCTGACCTGTTTAAAGGTCTTAATCCCATTGGCTGCGGAGAGCGTGATCACGGAGTCTTCCGGAACAGCTGGTGCTCTCATGCATGTTTCAGTGCCATTTGCCTCGAAGCGAGCATAGAAGTAGTTTAGCTCGTCTGGTAGGCTCGTGTCACTGGGCAGCTCTCAGCTCCCTTTGTAGTCTGTAATGGTTTGCAAGCCCTGCCACGTGATGGGCGTCAGAGCCGGTGTAGTACGATTTGATCTTAGTCCTGTATTGACGCTTTACCAGTTTGATGTTTCGTTGGCGGGCATAGCGGGATTTTTTATAAGCTCCCGGGTTAGAGTCCCGCTCCTTGAAAGCGGCAGCTCTAGCCTTTAGCTCAGTGCGGATGTTGCATACTCCAACCATGGCTTCTGGTTGGAGTATGTACGTACGGTAACTGTGGGGACGACATCCTCGATGCACTTATTGATGAAGCCAATGACTGATGTGGTGTACTCCTTAATGCCATCGGAGGACTCTCGGAACATATTCCAGTCTTTGCTAGCAAAACAGTCCTGTAGCTTAGCATCTGCTTCATCTGACCACTTTTTTATTGATCTAGTCACTGGTGCTTCCTGCTTTAATTTTTGCTTGTAAAGCAGGAATCAGGAGGATAGAATTATGGTCAGATTTGCCAAATGGAGGGAGAGCTTTGTATGCATCTCTGTGTGTGGAGTAAAGGTGGTCCATAGTTTATTTTCCTCTGGTTGCGTCGCTGTTCTATCCTGCCGGTGCAGCGTATAGCCAGCCAACTGTATGTTTATAGTGTTGTCGTTCAGCCACGACTTCGTGAAGCGTAAGATATTAGTTTTAAATGTCCTGTTGGTGGTTTAATCTTCTGCGTAGGTCATCTATTTCATTGTAGAATAATAGTGAAGACATCAAAACTATGAAATAACACATATGGAATCATGTTGTAACCAAAAAAGTGTTAAACATATTAAAATATATTTTATATTTGAGATTCTTCAAAGTAGCCACCCTTTACATTGATGACAGCTTTGCGCAAACTTGGCATTCTCTCAACCAGCTTCATGAAGTAGTCACCTGGAATGCGTTTACATTTACAGGTGTGCCTTGTTAAAAGTTCATTTGTGGAATTTATTTCTTCCTCTTACATCTAGATGTTCCGCTAGCGGAACACCTGCTCCAATATCCAATGATAGGCGTGGCGCGAATTACAAATTCCTCAAAAATCCAAAAACTTCCATTTTTCAAACATATGACTATTTTACAGCATTTTAAAGACAAGACTCTCCTTTATCTAACCACACTGTCCGATTTCAAAAAGGCTTTACAGCGAAAGCAAAACATTAGATTATGTCAGCAGAGTACCCAGCCAGAAATAATCAGACACCCATTTTTCAAGCTAGCATATAATGTCACAAAAAACAAAACCACAGCTAAATGCAGCACTAACCTTTGATGACATCATCAGATGACACGCCTAGGACATTATGTTATACAATACATGCATGTTTTGTTCAATCAAGTTCATATTTATATCAAAAACCAGCTTTTTACATTAGCATGTGACGTTCAGAACTAGCATTCCCACCGAACACTTCCGGTGAATTTACTAAATGACTCATGATAAACGTTCACAAAAAACATAACAATTATTTTAAGAATTATAGATACAGAACTCATTTATGCAATCGAGGTGTCCGATTTTAAAATAGCTTTTCGGTGAAAGCACATTTTGCAATATTCTGAGTAGATAGCCCAGCCATCACGGCTAGCTATTTTGACACCCACCAAGTTTGACCCTCACCAAACTCCAATTTACTATTAGAAAAGTTTGATTACCTTTGCTGTTCTTTGTCAGAATGCACTCCCAGGACTTCTACTTCAATAACAAATGTTGGTTTGGTTCAAAATAATCCATAGTTATATCCAAATAGCGGCCTTTTGTTCGACACTATCCAAGGGTGACGAAGGGTGACGCGTCGGGCGTTTCGACGCGTTTCGACGATGTTTTTCAGCCAGGGCCTGCAAAGCCACCATTCAGCTTTTTGCCGCCTTCTGAGAGCCTATGGGAGCCGTAGGAAGTGTCACGTAACAGCAGAGATCCCCTGTTTTGGATAGAGATGATCAAGAAGGCCAAGAAATGGTCAGACAGGGTACTTCCTGTACAGAATCTTCTCAGGTTTTGGCCTGCCAAATGAGTTCTGTTATACTCAGACACCATTCAAACAGTTTTAGAAACTTTGGAGTGTTTTCTATCCAAAGCTAATAATTATATGCATATTCTAGTTTCTGGGCAGGAGTAATAATCAGATTAAATCGGGTACGTTTTTTATCCGGCCGTGAAAATACTGCCCCCTATCCATAACAGGTTAATGTGTTTGACATTCAGTTGTGTTGTGACAAGGTAGGTGTGGTATACAGAAGATAGCCCTATTTGGTAAAAGACCAAGTCCATATGTGATCAATTTCAGGAAACTAGGAGTATGTCGTGGGTCACTACTTCACAGGAGAGCCGTTTGAACAAAAACGTATTTTTCTTTAATCAAAATGCATTTTTTTTTGGCAGGAATGCCTTCTCGAACATGTGAACTTTTAATGTGCCTTAATAACAAACTTGTATGCCATCTGTAAATACGAATTGTTAAATTACGAGCCTAGTTGGTTTAGCCACAGAAAATGACAGCAACCTCCAGATAGCCATGATTGGCTGAGATAATGAGTGGGCTGGACAGGCCGAGAGATGAGTTTGGATTGGTGTGCCATATAGCACGCGTCTGTCTAGTTGAGCTGATCAGTATGTCTAGGTAATCTTGTCTAACGTGGCTTTTAAAAAACTGTATTGTGTTGTGAAACTGCACAAGTGTTGCTCTCTACTTTCTGGAGGGCTGAGTTTTGAAATAAATTGATTTTGAGTATGATAGCTAAGGAGAAAACACCAGTCTCCAGATTGCATCTTCAAACTAAGGGCAACCATGGCATCCAACAGGAGACGCATCCATCTAGGAATTATGTATATGGGTAAGATAGTCTAGCTGGCTACATTTTCAGATATTACACATTTTCTAATTTTGACAGGAATGGGTTTCATTTCAAGTTAAAGTGTACTGTTAGCTCGCTAGCTAATGTTAGTTGGCTGGCTCGCTAGCTAACATTACGTGTATGATCTTATTATTCATATCTCATAGCCATTTGTTTGGCTAGCTATAGCCTAATGTTAGCTAGCTAACATTGAACCTGGTTGGTTAGCTACCTGCAGATTCATGTAAAGGTAAATTCAGTCTAGCCATCTACACTGGTTTCAGAGCACTATCATCTGTGTGCCAGAGCACAGAATAACTGATGCATTTCTGAACGCACAACACCCATTGAATGTTGCCGGTGTCAGTAAACGTCGGCAAAAAAGCGTCATTCAATTGTTGCCAGCTGCACAGTTACAGTCATCAACGCTCTGGATAACATGAAAACAGCCTAACCAGCTCTGCTAGGGTGAGTAAAATGTTCAGAGTGGGGTGTTCTCTCATTTGTCTGGAAGTAGCTAGCAAGCTAGTCAATGTTAGCCAGTTAACTTGGGTGCTTGACTGCCGTTTTGAGGTCATAACGTTCAGATCAACCCTACTTATCAGCCAGAGCATCCAGTGTGCGCTGTGAATGCGAAACGCTCAGAATTTACGAACGGACAATCTGACAGCACAGTTGCAGTCACCAACGCTCTGGATTACAAAACAGCCTAACCAGCTCTGCTAGGGCAAGTAAAGTTCAGTGAGCTGTTCTGGAAGTCTCTGGAAGTAGTGTCTAGAAGTAGCTATCAAGTTAGCTTGGGTGCTTGACTGCTGTTGTTAGTACAGAACGCGTGGATCAACCCTTAAAGAGATTCTTCTTCTTTGGTGGGGTTTATCGACATTATGGTGCGTTACCGCTACCTACTGTACTAGAGTGTGGGCCAGAGACAGAAAGAAACTATATCCTACCTGCCGGCCTCGTTGCTCTTAAAAAATATAACAAAAGGAATCCCGGGTGGCGCAGTGGTCTAAGGCACTGCATTGCAGTGCTAGCTGTGACACCAGAGATTCTGGGTTCAAGCCCAGGCTCTGTTGCAGCCGCACGTGACCAGGAGGCCCATGTGGCGGTGCACAATTGGCCCAGTGTCGTCCGGGTTAGTGAGGGTTTGGCTGGCAGGGATATCCTTGTCTCATCGTGCACTAGCGACTTCTGTGGCGGGCCGGGTGCAGTGCACGCTGACCAGGTTGCCAGGTGTACAGTGTTTCCTCTGACACATTGGTGCAGCTGGCTTCTGGGTTGGATGGACATTATGTCAAGAAGCAGTGTGGCTTGGTTGTGTTTCAGAGGACGCATGGCTCTCGACCTTCGCCTCTCCTGAGTCCGTACAGGAGTTGCAGCGATGAGACAAGACTGTAACTACTACCAATTGGGGAGAAAAAAGGGGTAAATGAAAAAAATATTTGAGGCTATATCTAATGACGTTATACTCAATATACTCTTTAAACAAATTTCCTGTATCCCCTTCTCCTTCATACTAGATCTCAGCCTCTCTCTTTCCCTCTGCCCACACTGTAGAAATACATGCTCCATGGTCTCTGTTTTCTGGCAATAATCACACTTTCCTGTTGGATGCTTTCCTATCACATTTAAGGACTTAGTCTTTAGTCTTGTAAAAATAGCCTCTTCTGTCCCTTCCTGCCGTCCTCCCCTCCCCGACTTTCCTTTGTACTTGAAATAAATGCCTGCCCTTAGTATCTCTATTCCCCCTTAAAGATATGAGTGGAGCTAAAGCTTAAGAGGCTGTGAACGATGCTGAATGGGTGTAAAGAAGGGCTCTCCAGTAGTAGTACCAAAATATTCAAAGGCCATTTTCTCAAAAGTGAGTTTACAAGTTTATCCACTTTCAAAGCAGAATTAATTTCCCATTGTTCCTCAACTGTAGTTTATGATATACCTTGATATATGTTGTAGCTCTGAGTCTCTACTTTTATCCAATGTAAAAAGACAATTTCAAATTTTGCTACATAAGACAGATTTGAGTCGGTCGGTCATATATTATGGCAAGAACAGCTCAAATAAGCAAAGAGAAATGACAGTCCATCATTACTTTAAGACATGAAGGTCAGTCAATCTAGAACATTTCAAGAACTTTTAAAGATTCTCCAAGTGCAGTTGCAAAAATCATCAAGCGCTATGATGAAACTGGCTCTCGTGTGGACCGCCACAGGAAATGAAGATGCAGAATTACAGAACCTCTGCTGCAGAGAATAAGTTCATTAGAGTTAACTGTACCTCAGATTGCAGCCCAAATAAATGCTTCACATTCAAGTAACAGACATCTCAACATCAACTGTTCAGAGAAGACTGTGTGAATCAGACCTTCATGGTTGAATTGCTGCAAAGAAACCACTACTAAAGGACACCAATAAGAAGAGACCTGCTTGTGCCAAGAAACACGAGCAATGGACCGGTGGAAATCTGTCCTTTGGTCTGATTAGTCTAAATTTTAGGTTCTTGGTTCCAACCGGCGTGTCTTTGTGAGACGCAGAGTAGGTGAACGGATGATCTCCACATGTGTGGTTCCCACCGTGAAGCATGGAGGAGGAGGTGTGATGATGTGGGTGTTCTTTGCTGGTGACACGGTCTGTGATTTATTTAGAATTCAATGCACACTTAACAAGCTTTGCTACCACAGCATTCTGCAGTGATACGCCATTCCATCTGGTTTGCGCTTAGTGGGACTATCATTTGTTTTTCAACATTACAATGACCCAACACACCTCCAGGCTGTGTCAAGGCTATTTGACCAAGAAGGAGAGTTATGGAGTGCTGTGTCAGATGACCTGGCCTCCACAATCACCTGACCTCAACCCAATTGAGATGGTTTGGGATGAATTGGACCGCAGAGTGAAGTAAAAACAGCCAACAAGTGCTCAGCATATGCGGTAACTCCTTCAAGACTGTTGGAAAAGCATTTCAGTTTAAGCTGGTTGAGAGAAAATAGTAAAAAATAATGAAACCCTCAAGAGTAGGTGTGTCCTAACTTTTGACTGGTACTGTATGTGTGAAATTAGTTTTGATTTCGAATGGACCCTTATCATGCACCTGTATCGAAACGGGCAACAGGGAAAAAAAGCATGTCACCTATGCACTTAAATAGCGAATTTCACCTTTATTTAACCAGGTAGGCAAGTTGAGAACAAGTTCTCATTTACAATTGCGACCTGGCCAAGATAAAGCAAAGCAGTTCGACAACATACAAAAACACAGAGTTACACATGGAGAATGGAAGGCGCTTTCCCGTGGTTCATTTTCATGCCAGCCAGGTAGGCTATACTCCTGTTGTAAATATAAGCAATGTGCTTAATATTAGGAAAGTTGAGATATACATTTAGTAGGCCTAGCCTATAGAAAGCTGATGGGATCCTCCTCTTTTTAATAGAAGCCATCACTCTGTTCTCTCACGCAATTGCATAGCCTATAGAAATGTTGCGCAACATGAACTCTTGGGCTCTCATGAAGTGTTTGATTAGATTTTCGACACATTTGAATTGATGTCAGTGATTAGAGGGACAATAGAGTTCTGAGAACCAGGCAGTTAGCAAGTTTTGTAGAGCACTAATGACCATCAGCAGTAGCAGAGCTTGGAGAAGCCTAATTACCATGACTAAACGGTCACGTGGAATTTGACTGCCTTCATGACCGCCGGTGTGGCAGTAATACGGTCACCACAACAGCCCTACACCCACAATGAGGTGATTACTAATAATACAGTACAAATGCCCAGTAATAGCAACACCTTTTCATTCCATGTGTCACTGATGAACTCTGCCTCAACTCTGCCTATTTCTACAGATGAACTGGAGATGCTTTTGCCAGACGGCAGCCTCAGTCGTTTGATGGGGAGAGCATAATCGGGTAGGTTTTATCTGACCTGTTCAAACGTCAACATCAATAGTACCTGTTTGTGTGTCAGATATCACCTACCCTAACTGCCATTGGTAATATAACAGTGGCTGTGTGTGTATGTGTTCACAGAAACATCTATGGAGCTAGCACATGGAGACTTGCAAGATGATGTGATGAAGTCCAGACTGACAGACAGTACTGATACTGAAGTCTCTGCTTCTACATGTGCATTGCTTGCTCTTTGGGATTTTAGGTTAGGTTTCTGTATAAGCACTTTCTGACATCTGCTGATGTGAACAGTGCTTTATAAATAACTTTGACTGATTGACTCAGCATTAACATTTTACAAGACAACTTTTACATTACAAAAAAAAAAAAAATGTGTTGTATTTTTTTTATTATTGATTTGAATGGTATAAGTCAATATGGAAAGAGAGAAACCCTGTGTATTCTGCACCAGGATCAGGGAACTCCTGCTGTGTACGGTACACCACACAGGAAGGTATGACCACTGACATGTTTGCCCCTTTACCACCAGATAACATGCCGATAGGCACAGTATCTGTATCGGCTGGGAATGACAATGAAAGGTGCACGTTGTTAAATTTACATTTACATTTACATTTAAGTCATTTAGCAGACGCTCTTATCCAGAGCGACTTACAAATTGGTGCATTCACCTATAATATCCAGTAGAACAACCACTTTACAATAGTGCATCTAAATCTTTTAAAGGGGGGGGGGTTAGAAGGATTACTTTATCCTATCCCAGGTATTCCTTAAAGAGGTGGGGTTTCAGGTGTCTCCGGAAGGTGGTGATTGACTCCGCTGCTTCCGTAGTATTCTGTAAAAGGGTTATTTATTGTAGATGTATCGGTTTCTACATCTTAAAAGTGATCAAAACCCTTAGTTTAGAACATCTGCGTAAATTCCGCAAATGCGTTCTTCTCATATTACTCTGTAGGCTACTGACCTATTCAAAGCTTCCACTGGCATCGTGTGGGTGAGCGATTTGCTGATGTCAACGTTGTGAACAGAGTGCCCCATGGTGGCGGTGGGTTTATGGTATGGGTAGGCCTATGCTTCGGACACTGCATTTTATCGATGGCAATTTCAATGCACAGAGATACCATGACAATATCCTGAGGCCCGTTGTCATGCCATTCATCTGCTGCCATCACCTCATGTTTCAGCATTATGCACAGCCCCATGTTGCAAGGATCTGTACACAATTCCTGGAAGCTGAAAATGTCCAGTTCTTCCGTGGCCTGCATACTCACCAGAAAGGTCACCCGTTGAGCATATTTGGGATGGTCTTTATCGATGTGTACGACAGCGTGTTCCAGTTTCCGCCAATATCCAAACTTCGCACAGCCGTTGAAGAGGAGTGGGACAACATTCCACAGGCCACAATCAACAGCCTGATCAACTCTATGTGAAGGAGTGTCACGCTGCATGAGGTAAATGGTGGTCACTCACACTAGATTCTGACTGGTTTTCTGATCCACGCCCCTACTTTTTTGTAAAGGTATCTTTGACCAACAGATGCATACTGGTCTTCCCAGTCATGTGAAATCCATAGATTAAGGCCTAATTTATTCATTTGAATTGGCTGATTTCCTTATATGAACTGTAACTCAGTAAAATTGTTGAAATTGTTGCATGTTGCATTTATATTGTTGTTCAGTGTAGATTAAAACACAAGTTACCTATGCTGGTCCCCAAATCTACATACCTTTCCAATAACTACTCAATACCCACTACATTTCAACAGTTCAAACAATGGATACCAAATGCGTCATGGGAACAGAGAGCAGGTTGCACCGTCATGGGAGAGAATCCACCATGTGATACCGTTGGCATGCCGATGAGTGTCGACACCTAGATTTGTGTAGGACTTTATTGTGAGCTCAGGATTGACCCCTGAAGTTGGACCCTGACTCCTCAGTTCAGTCATGCCGGAGGAGGAATGATCCTGCCTCCTCATTTAATGACTCTTCCTGTGTTGAGAGCGGAGAGAGGAGGTATGTGACAGACAATGTCTGCATCCCAAATGGATGTCTGCATGCCAAATGGGACCATGTGGGCCCTGTTCTAAAGTAGTGCACTATGTAGGGAACAGGGTGGCATTTGGGAGACACACCACATCTAGGTAGTTGTATGATAACCACTCTATCATGACAGTTGAAGAAGAGGCGCAAACAGCTATTCGATCCTCAGTCTAGAGCAGTGGTTCCCAAACTTTGTATAGTCCCGTAACCCTTCAAACATTCAACCTACAGCTGCGTACCCTCTCTAGCACCAGAGTCGGCGCACTCTCAAATTTAGTTTTTTTGCCATCATTGTAAGCCTGCCACACACACACTATACGATACATTTCTTAAACATAAGATTTAGTGTGAGTTTTTGTCACAACCCGGGTCGTGGGAAGTGACAAAGAGCTCTTATAGGACCAGGGCACAAATAATAATAATCAATAATTTAGCTCTTTATTTAGCCGTCTGACATAGAAAACCATATTTGTTCATCAAAAATGGTGAATAACTCACCAGAGGTTAATGAGAAGGGTGTGCTTGAAAGGATGAACATAACTCTGCCATGTTGGGTTGTATTGGCGAGAGTCTCAGTCCGAGAATCCACTCTCACATAGGTACGTGGTTGTAAAGGGCATCAGTGTCTAAACAGCGTGATTTGCCAAGGCAAGAAACTCTGAGCTCAACCCAATCCAGAGATCTGGCAGTGGATTCTGATTAAATGACATTTCCAGAGAACCGCTTGTTGCAATTTCGATGAGGCGCTCTTGTTCAGATATCGGTAAGTGGACTGGAGGCAGGGCATGAAAGAGATAACGAATCCAGTTGTTTGTGTCATCCGTTTCAGGAAAGTATCTGCGTAATTGCGCACCCAACTCACTCAGGTACTTCACTATATCACATTTGATCTTGTCCGTCATGCAATCATGCAATCATGCAATCAAATCATGCAATGATGGAAATACCTGTGTGTTGTCCTTGTTAATAATGCAGACAGAAAAGAGCTCCAACTTCTTAATCATAGCCTCAATTTTGTCCCGCACATTGAAATATAGTTGTGAAGAGTCCCTGTAATCCTAGATTCAGATCATTCAGGTGAGAAAAAACATCAACCAGATAGGCCAGTCATGTGAGAAACTCGTCATCATGCAAGTGGTCAGACAAGTGAAAATGATGGTCAGTAAAAAAACTTTGAGCTCGTCTCTCAATTACAAAAAAATGTGTCAATACTTTGCCCCTTGATAACCAGCACACTTCTGTATGTTGTAAAAGCGTTACATGGTCGCTGCCCATATCATTGCATAATGCAGAAAATACACAAGAGTTTAGGGGCCTTGCTTTAACAAAGTGAACCATTTTCACTGTAATGTCCAAAACATCTTTCAAGCGTTCCCTTGACATCAAGAGCCTCTCGTTGGATGCTACAGTGTACCCAAGTGGTGTTGGGAGCAACTGCTGGCACACACGTTACCACTCCACTATGTCTCCCTGTCATGGCAGTACTTTAAATATATCCTCTCATGTTGTCCTGGTTTCCAGTGTTTTCCTTAATTGACACTCATAAACGTAACGGACATATACCAGGAGCTGTGCCAGGCCCGCCACGTCTGTTGACTCATCCAGCTGTAACGCATATAATTCACTGGCTTGTATGCGAAGCAGTAATTGTTTCAAAAAATCTCCTGCCATGTCACGGATGCATCATGAAACAGTGTTGTTTGATGAAGGCATTGTCTGTATAGTTTTTTGGGCCTTTTCCCCCAGCATTGTCCCAGCCATATCCACAGCAGCAGGAAGAATGAAGTCCTCCACAATAGTATGGGGATTGCCTGTCCTAGCACCTCGGTAGCTCACCATATAAGACTCTTCTAGCCCCTTCTTATTAATGGTATCTGTTGCTTTTTATGTCTTACTCCTCGAAAGTCGTCTTAATTCTCACTCCAAAAACTTATTTTTCAAATTGTCATGTTTCGTTTCTAAATGTCTGCGCAAGAGTGAAGGTTTCCCGAGAGAGAGTAACGGTTAATGTGATTGGATGTTCATTATTTTACTAGGCTACCTGTATTTCACATTGTGTTGTTATTTCGCTGAACACTAGATGGTTTAATTTTATTTTTGGCAGTGAAACGAGGCTACTCAGGTGAGAAAAAAACCTCACCCAAATGTATAGCCTCGTTGGAAAATATAAATGTACTGTTTGAAAATGTGAAGTTTTTTTTTCTTTTTTATTATTATAATTTTAATTAAATAATAATAAAATGTAATCACATTTTTATTTGGCGTACCCTAGTTTGGGAATACCTGGTCTAGAGGTAATGAAAATGTCACATGAATTCGCACCAAATCCCATCGCATACTGTACCTTTTGTGATGATTGGCACTTTCTATAGTGAAGAGAGTGCGTGTGAACCAACAGCAGAGAGTGAGGGGAAAAACTCTTACTCTGTGAGAGTTCTATTTATCAGGTGACGTTTTTCTCCATCCCTCTTTGTATGGACTATGTGTTCCAGCCACCTGGAAACTGGTAAAATACTCGGCACTGCAGTGACAGACCATAATGAAATACGACCTCTAAGCTCCTTTCATTACATAAACCTGTCCATTGCTTTAAGAGTTAGGTGTCATTTATGTGGGTAATAAAAACAACCTCTACAGGAGACTGTGAATCAAACATGAGTTGAGTTAATGTTATTCCATTATGCAAATTGCTTAATTCCATGTGGTGTAGAACTAAGAAGCTGGCATCTTCAATATTATAATAGTGTTATTTTACAAAGACCTGAATCTATCTGACCAGAGTTGAGGGTGGGCTGAAACACAATGCAACAAAAGAGAAAAACAATACCACTTTAGTCTCGGTCAAACAGGACAACTGTCTGATTAAAAATTAATACGACGCATATTAAGTTACACCGAATCCAATGCTGAACACGACAGCTGAGTCACACAGCCATCTGTGAAACGGGACAGACATAGCATTAGATTTCAACAAATGTGATTGCATTGTGACTGTGTCCTTATTGACAGGTTGCTGAGCCTCCAAGAGCTCAATCATCACCAGAACTCAGTCGTCGATGCTTTTGTGTGTGCTGTCAATCAGCTGTCCATTATATTATGGATTGATTACATGGACCTTCTCCACCTTTTTAAAGAGTCTCTTTCTTTGTAACATGCCATGTGGCCAATACTGCAGTCATCATCACATGCATGTGACAAACTACAGATAATCCTCTATGATCATCTCTATTGAGATTCAGAAGCACTCTGCTATTTAGGTCCAATATAAAAAAATACAAGTTAAGGATCAAATTTTTTATTTAACCTTTATTTAACTAGGCAAGTCTGTTAAGAACAAATTCTGATTTTCAACGACAGCCTAGGAACAGTGGGTTAACTGCCTTGTTCAGGGGCAGAACAACAGATTTGTACCTTGTCAGCTAGGGGATTCAAACTTGCAACCTTTCGGTTACTAGTCCAACAGCTCTAACCACTAGGCTACGCTGCCGCAACACATTATGATTTTTTTCTAGTGTAAAAATTATTGTGCAAATTCTTCTTGTGCAAATTCAGAAAATTCTCATGCATTTTCATCTTTTATGGTCTCCCATCACCTCCAACACCGTATCATGAGAAACAGGGTGAATCCATGTGAAATAATTCATGGCTAAGGGAAAAGGGTGTTACGAAGAGTAATTCATGTAAAAACATACATACTGTATGAGTCAAAAAATAGCTCACACCTAAAGCAAGATTCCAACAGCATGCCGCTTTAATACTGAAAAATACATTTTGTATGGACATTATTAGATTTCTAGAAAATTGAGAAAACAAGAAATATTACAACAGTTTCATGCTCTATCAGTGTATTATATCAGTGTGTAAGCTTGTTTTAACCAGTCTGTAAATTGCTAATCAGTTTCCTGTAGTGCTGTAGTTACAGCCCCAAGCAAGCGAGCGGTCCCTCTCTCTGCAGTATGATGTGCAGTTCCAAGCCTGACCTTGCATCGTAATGTCACACTGCATTTGAGTAACATCAATTTGGCAGTGATTTGGGATGGGTTTCTGCCTGGCAGCACATATGGAACATTAATCCTCGACAACTCACCTCTACACTACACTCATAGAGAAAAAGGTGCTGTCTAGAACCTAAAGGGGTTCTTTGGTTGTCCCCATAGGAGAACACTTTGAAGAACCCTTTTTGGTTCCAGGTCGAACTCTTTTTGGTTCCAGGTCGAACTCTTTTTGGTTCCAGGTCGAACCCTTTTGGTTCCAGGTAGAACCCTTTTGGTTTCCATGTAGAACCAAAAAAGGTTATACCTGGAATTGAAAAAGGTTGACCTATGGGGACAGCCATATAACAATTTTTTATGATAGTGTAAGGGCCTACAGTACTTCACTTAGCAGACACTTATTCAGAGTGACAGCATACATTTTTGTGCTGGTTCCCCATGGGAATCAAACCCTCAACCTTAGAGTTGCAAGCACCATGATCTACCAACTGAGCCACACGGGACATGCCGTGATAGCGCCCCAGGTGTTAGAAATAAACCTTGGTATGTATATACATATCTACTTAGCCTTATTTGTATATTTATGGTTGCCGTTTACATTTCAAAATCAGCACAGTAAGTCAGCCTTGTACTTAAATGGTCCCAGCAAGGTAATCAGAGCAGTGTATAATGAATAAGACTGTAAGCCCTCGCCTGAAGGATCATCTCATCTCATTTTGCAACTCATTGGTGATTCATTATTCATTCATTTGCTCTTTTCAAAAAAGCAACATTTTATTCATGTTTGATAAACAATCCCAGTCGTTCTCTGATGTCTGCTGGGCTGGCGCCTCCTTCAAATTGTTCACTCTTGTTGCTATTCTGCCACCTACTGGTCAAAACAATGCTCTGTCTCCGTACATCTTCCTGAGTGTTGAGCAGTGTGCTTCATTAGCAGTGTGGCTGTGCCCGTGGCACAATGTAAGATGTCACCCGTCCATAAGGTAGATGACACATCGTATTATGTGGTGTATTTGTGGGCGTGTTAGCATAAGTGGCCAATTACACGGTCCCTCTACGTCCCATGCTGTCTTTCACACCTCCCTCTCCATCCACCAACAATGTCTCAAAGGACCAGTACCGTCTCATATTGAGTGCTTGGAAACATCATCTCTGTGCATTAGTCAGGTTGTGTCTCTGTTGACAATTCAAGGAAGTATTTTTTGAATTGACAATGTCCTAGAAATAAATCAACTCATGTCAAACCAATTTCTGCTAAACTCTTTTAAAAAAAATGTTTTTTAATGAATGGCCTAATTGAATGTCGTGCCATCAAATGAAACAGGATTGACATTAAAATGTAAGGAAATGCTATGCAAATGCATTATACCAATAGCTACTCCGTGGCTTCATTCTTTCACAATGGATATGTAGGACTATTTAACATTTGGGCTGGTGTTATATTAACGTAGTTCCATTGCTTTATGTCTCTGTGCGATGACATTGTATAATCCTATGCTTCTGTTTAATGGAGCACTGAGGGGGTTTGTGTGGTTAGTGTGTGTTGATAGGAAGTGTCCAAACGACGACTGAGTCATTGATGTCTGCATAGAAAGACAGTCATTTTCAGTCAGAGTTTGGCCAAGTCTTGCAGATAAACTGTATCCATTCTTAAAAGAGCCTTCCCATTCCTGCTGAAATGGATCAACGTAATGGACTACTGTACAAACTATATCAGATAACCAGTACTTCATGAAATAACAGGGCTTAACCGACAGTTCTACCTTATCCTCTGTGCAGCGATGTCTCCATGTGCTGACATTTGTTACACAGGCCAATTAAGTGCAGGGCTTGGCCTTACATAAAATCAAAACCCCATGGGAATGTCCATGTACATCACAAAAGAGCACAGCACATTGATATGACATAAGAGGAGTCCTGTTGGGTTTAGAGTGGTGTCTGTTCTCAAAATGTGTGTTCAGTTTGAACAAGTCTGTTTACTCAGAGCATGAGGCCAACTGGCCTGGTTTTCTCCACCCCTCCTGGGCTGACTGGGCTGGCACTGATGGACTGTCTGTCGCCACTCCACACTGGTTCTTGGTTGTGTGTTACACAAGCTGACTGACTGTGTCTGTGTTTTTTGAGTGCCCAGGAGAGCCAGACAATCTCAGTGACAGATGCATTGATTTAAAGAGCCTGGGGCTGGGTGGATGAGTGGAAGAGCCAAATGTTCAAAAGCTGCTAACATTGACAGTACATCCCTTTAAGCCACTACAAACCCACATCTTGGTGAATTTGTGTTTTCCGCAAATGATGTCATACTTTACTATCCTTAAGAGTCTATTGACGAACCCGTGTGTCAATCCAATTACCATAATAAAACAATCCCCATCAAAATTAGATATTTTTTTGGGGAGCATGGGCTGTGTCTCAATTCACCACATCCACCTATGTCGGCCTACTAACTAATATAATCCCACTAACCCCACTACACGATGGTGTTCTCTGTTTTGCTCTACGACCCCCACGAGTGTCACGGGACTCGTCTGAAAGTAACCCGGTACTGGTTAAAAATAATTATGGAATTATGAAGGTAGTTTCGTCCCAACAACAAAAAGGGGTTAAATATGTGCAAAAACATATATATATATTTCCTGAGCTTTTTTATCTCTCAAATTCTATATTTGATCAAATAGTACTTTAATATTTTCCTAAAATTCCAAATCAAATATCTAAATGATCCATCATCTTAAAACAAATCCATATGTCAGCTTAGTAGAACCCCCCCACAAAGGCTTAGGCTTTTAGTACAGTACATGCTTTTAGTATAGTACACGCTTTTAGTATAGTACATGTTTTTATTATAGTACATGCTTTTAGTAGAGTACATGCTTTTAGTACAGTACATGCTTTTAGTACAGTACATGCTTTTAGTACAGTACATGCATTTAGTACAATACATGCTTTTAGTACAGTACAGGCTTTTAGTACAGTACATGCTTTTAGTACAGTACATGCTTTTAGTACAGTACATGCATTTAGTACAATACATGCTTTTAGTACAGTACATGCATTTAGTACAATACATGCTTTTAGTACAGTACAGGCATTTAGTACAATACATGCTTTTAGTACAATACATGCTTTTAGTACAGTACATGCTTTTGGTACAGTACATGCTTTTGGTATAGTACATGCTTTTAGTACAGTACATGCTTTTAGTACAGTACATGCTTTTAGTACAGTACATGCTTTTAGTATAGTACATGCTTTTAGTACAGTACATGCTTTTAGTACAGTACATGCTTTTAGTACAGTACATGCTTTTAGTACAGTACATGCTTTTAGTATAGTACATGCTTTTAGTACAGTACATGCTTTTAGTACAGTACATGCTTTTCTTTGTACTCTTCTTCTCTTATTAAGTTCAGTTAGATTTATTGTCACATGCACAAGTACAGTGAAATGCTTAACTTGTAAGCTCTACCCAACAGCGCAGTATTCAATATCAAAATAGTATAACTAATAAAAATATATTTATATTAAATAAAACAACACAAAAAAAATAAGAAATAAGAGAGGAAGCTATATACTGTACAAGGTCAGTGCCAAATTTACTGGGCAGGGATACTGGAGTAGTTTGAAGTAGATACTGTACTGTATCTACATGTAGGCAGGGATTAGGAGAAAGTGACTGGTAGCAGTATACTATAAACAATACTACTACTACTACTAATAATAATAATAATAAACAGTATGGTGGCAGCATAAGTGGTGGTGTGTGTGTGTGAATTACATCTCTCCAGCATGATATAAAGATGATTTATCACATTTGATTGATCAGTTTCCACAAGAACAAGGAACATGCTACTAATCAATGGTGGGTGCATGGCGGTGAAGTCTTGTTCCTTGCCTAGAAAATGTAATGACTGAATATACGCGTTTATATGATATACTACATAATGTATGTAACATACTCTCAGGAGCCAACACAATCCCTTGGTGGAAAATCAATGTAGCCCCTCGTTTGCTAAACAGACTGCCTCTCTTTCTCCAGTGTTGGAACCAATTTAAACCTGTAACAGAAAGACAACAATCAATGGACATGGCAACACAAGGGATTGATCCATTATATTTTCCATGTTCCCAGGCCTCATCGTTTGGTCATCAGAATGTGATGTTCAAACAAATACGAGCTCTGTTCCTCTCTTTTCCTCTCTGCTCCTCTCTGTTCCTCTCTTTTCCTCTCTGCTACTCTCTATTCCTCTCTGCTACTCTCTGTTTCTCTCTGTTCCTCTCTTTTCCTCTCTGCTCCTCTCTATTCCTCTCTGTTCCTCTCTTTTCCTCTCTGCTCCTCTCTATTCCTCTCTGTTCCTCTCTTTTCCTCTCTGCTCCTCTCTATTCCTCTCTGCTACTCTCTATTCCCCTCTGCTCCTCTCTGCTCCTCTCTATTCCCCTCTGCTCCTCTCTATTCCTCTCTGCTACTCTCTATTCCCCTCTGATCCTCTCTGTTCCTCTCTGCTCCTCTCTATTCCTCTCTGCTACTCTCTATTCCCCTCTGCTCCTCTCTATTCCTCTCTGCTACTCTCTATTCCCCTCTGATCCTCTCTGCTCCTCTCTGTTCCTCTCTTTTCCACTCTGCTCCTCTCTATTCCACTCTGCTCCTCTCTATTCCTCTCTGCTACTCTCTGCTCCCCTCTGATCCTCTCTGCTCCTCTCTTTTCCTCTCTGCTCCTCTCTATTCCTCTCTGCTACTCTCTGCTCCCCTCTGATCCTCTCTGCTCCTCTCTGCTCCTCTCTATTCCTCTCTGCTACTCTCTATTCCCCTCTGATCCTCTCTGCTCCTCTGTTTCTCTCTGCTCCTCTCTGCTACTCTCTGCTCCTCTCTGTTTTTCTCTGCTTCCTCTCTGTACCTCTCTGCTCCTTTCTGTTCCTCTCTGCTCCTCTCTCCAGCTCCCCTCTTCAATGGTGCGAAGAGATGGAGAGATTACATTAAAAATACATTGGAACAATGTGCGCTCTGTTGTGTGGAAGACTGCATCTGACTCATTACACAATATCAATTAATAAACAGATTACACCCCTGTGTCCCCATTGCTGGGCTTGCAGCTTCCTGAGGTCCTTGGCCAAGAGGAAGAAATGGGCTCATCATGTCCTTATGAAAACAAACAGAAGGCAATGGCCAATATACACTTCAAAATGTTATTTTACAATACACATTTCTGACTAAACATGATCTTATAAATTAAACATTTGATCAGAATAATCTAGAATGCAACTGGTGGTCCACAATTTGTACACCCATGTATGCAACCCATTACATTACATTAAAATACATAACATTACGTTAAAATACAATACATTACAATACATTACATTAAAATACACACATTACAATACATTACATTAAAATACATTACAATAAAATACATTACAATTCATTACATTCAAATGCAAAGTATGTGAGCGTAAATGTGTTATTGTTGGTGTATTTCTTGCCATTCTTAATTGACAGTTTTAGATTGTAATCATAGCACCACCTACCGAGAACCTTGGTCCGAACTCCTCCTCAGTAGTTTGTTCCCAAGGTGCTATATCCAACAGTACCACTAGAGGAGGTATCTGACACGGATCTTCTCCGTGGTTGAATGACATATTCCCAAACACTCAAAGGTCATATCCTCCAGTGGTGGAAAAAGTATCCAATTGTCATACTTTAATAAAAGTAAAGATACCCTTAATAGAAAATGAGTAAAAGTGAAAGTCTACTTGAGTAAAAGTCTAAAAGTATTTGGTTTAAAATATACTTATAAGTATCAAAAGTAAATGTAATTGCAAAAATTTACTTAAGTATTAAAATCTAAAAGTAAAAGTATAAATCATTTAAATGACTAGACTACACCATTTTTTTATTTTATTTTATTTACGAATAGCCAGCGGCACACTCCCAACACTCAGACATAATTTACAAACGAAGCCCGTCTTTAGTGAGTCCGCCAGATCAGAGGCAGTAGACATAACCAGGAATGTTATCTTGATAAGTGTGTGAATTTGACAATGTTTCTGTTCTGCTAAGCGTTCAAAACATAACAAGTACTTTTGGGTGTCAGGGAAAATGTATGGAGTAAAAAGTATATTATTATCTTGAGGAATGTAAAAGGTGTCAAAAATATAAATAGTAAAGTACAGATACCCCAAAAACTACTTAAGTAGTACTTTAAAGTATTTTTACTTAAGTACTTTACACCACTGATATCCTCTGGCTCTAGAGTAGTGTAACAACACATTGACATAATGCTTTCTCAGTATTTTGATTCTTGTTATAAATATGTTTGTTTATTTAAAATCAGAATCAATCTAATGAAATATTTGGCCTCTTTAATGAATGCCTTGAAGGTCAAAAGAGCATGCCATCACAATAATGGTGAAACCATTTATTTAGCACAAATATAGAACATTGTTTCAATAGATAAAGAACTTCTCCCTCAAGTAATATAGCCTCAACCTGACATTTCCAAACAGATCCTCACACATCTCTGCCAATCTGCTGTTCATTAAGCTGATTGCTTGACTGCGCCAAGGGCTTGCCTGGCTGCCTTGTTTTGATTAAAGGGAAGCTCATAAATAGAGTGCTGCCTATAAATGATTTCCTCATTACATCAAAGTCACACGGAAGTTGTAAGCAGCTCCTACAATTGCCACAAATGCAGCTAACTTTATGGGGTTAGGGCCCTGATGAATGATATAACAAGGAAGGAAGGAGGACCGTAAAACATGACCAATCTGGCTTTCCAAACCAATGGTGTATCACACAAGCAAAAGTGTTGTAGAAGCCGGACACAGTTGACAAAAAAAAACAACAACAATAGAATTAAGGTCAATTAGTCCCAAGAATGCTGCTCGGGAAATAATACTACTGCCGTCTTAAAACCTGGCATGTTTAAATCTTAGTAGCTTAACAACTTTTGTCATTGAAATAACCCAAAGGTATGATGCACGACAGTGTTTCAGACACAGGTACAGCTCTACTTATCGATCCACAGATTCTTGCTGAAGTTACTGCTTTCAGAATGTGAAGGTCTGAGAAGAGGGAAGGTGGTATAGTTTAGATGCTATGGTTTGGGGCTCTGCATTTCTCCATTTCAATTGACATTAACACAATTTCACATGAAATTAAATAATTATATTACTTACTGGAAGCCTAACACTGCAAATTCCATGACAACAATGAAACATTGTTTTAAAATCACATTCACTGATATGGTTTACAACAGTTTTACAATAGCTGGAAATCTGACTTTTATGTGCTTACACTTAAGGGTTGTCAAATATTGACATAAACATTAGCAACCATGTAACCACACCACACATCAGCTGTGTCTGTGGAAAATGTAGGGCATGTTCAATTTCAAAGGCTTAGATAGCACAGCCGTAGATACGTAACAACATATTCTCACTTACATAATATCTCAAGAAGAAAACATATGTTTTAAACGTTTTTAATTTGATCATTGTGAATGTCATACATAACCAAATTAAAAAGTATTTATAAAACTGCATAGTATAGCTCCTTCCAAAGGAACATTTAGATGAAAGATTAAAAAGTATAAACTTTTGCCACATTTGAGCTACATGTTATAAATACGAAACATGAATCACTCAATCAATTCATTTCCAGCATTAAAAGTTTAGAGTGAAAGCAAAATAAATAAGTATACACAAATTAATCGAAGACTACAAATGCCTGATAAAACAGAAGTGCTGAATAGAATTTGTTGCTACAGTCAAATCTAACGTAAAAATAGCAACACATTTGAATTAGTTGAGTTTATGAAAAAAAAGACAACAGTTCCCACAACTAATTTATTAGACTTCGGTATGGGATGAAAGCAGTCGGAAATCAAACTTGTCTGTCATCAAGTAGAGGTAAAACGAGACAGTCCTGAAGTTTTGATTCACCCCGGGCCAAAAACAGAATTATGGGCCTTAGTTGAATATTCTATGCTAGCTAGATGACAAGTGGAATGGCAGTAATTGAACTACATGTTGTCAATATCAGAGGCAACTGGATAAACATTTGCATTGGAATATATTACATCAAGTAAAACAGAACCGCTAGTTAATTTGGCCTTGATATCCAAATCAGCAGAAGAAAAACAAGACACCAGAAAACAATTCATCTAAGTCTTTAAGGCTCTTTCGTGAGTGAGGTGCTGTATCTTCAGGTGTAAAAAAAAAACTCAATTTCAGTGTTGTTTCATAGCAAGGAGAAAAAGATAGTATTTCAAAAAAGAGTTATGTCCACGTGTCAAAGGCTAATATGAACAGAATAGTCCAGTGAGCAGAAGCGTATATTCCTATCCATCATCCTGATAGATGATACATGCTGTATCCCAGAGGTGTAGCGTACAACCCCATAGGTGAGAGGGGCAGCATGGGACGGTGGTAGGGGTAGGACTGTCCGTAGAGGGAGACGGCTGTGTGGAGCTGTGCTCCCAGGGGCATGGGTAACGTAAAGCCCGGGTGCAGCGTGGGTTTGGCAGCCATTTTGAGCTTCTCCAGCTCGGCCTCCTGTAGTCTCTTGGCCTTAGCCCGGCGGTTCTGGAACCAAATCTTGACCTGGGTCTCAGTCAGGGTCAGAAAGCTGGAGAACTCGGCCCGCTCAGCGATGGACAGGTACTGCTTCTGACGGAACTTCCGCTCCAGAGACAGCAGCTGGGAGGTGGTGAAGGGAGTACGAGGCTTTCTGTTGGTCTTGTGCTTCCGCAGCGGACAGGTAGGACTTACCTGCCCTGGAGAGACAGAGAGCGAGACAGAGACAGGGAGAGAGAGGTTCAGAGCCAATACTGATTTACTTTAACACATGAATAAGCTACTTGAGTGAGAAAGTAAATATACTTTGTCCTGATCCTGATAGAAAACCTATACCTAATGTAGTATTATCACATCATCCTGATAGATAAATGAACAATGTTAGAGATACAGTATGAACTGATTGTGTGTGTACACAAAGGTATTGGTTGGGCCGATAGCAATTTTAAACTGAAATTGAAACGTAGGCATACTAATTTCCCCTAAGTGCTATACAAGTAAATTGACTATATAACATTTTCTTTGCATAAAATAGAGTGATTTTGAGGAGTGATGTAATATGTGATCCAATCAACTGTTTCTTACTAAGCTTGTTGTGGTTCATTGTTAAATGGAAACGTCAAACATTGTAATGGATACACATACTCCTGTCAAGGGAGGAGAGGACTACTATTTGTTGATTCATTTAAAGCAATGCTGACTATTACACACAAACCACATGAACAAACTCAATTCAAGGGTTTGAAGACCTGCCTGATATTCCAAAAAGATAGATAGAAATACATCTTAATATCCCAAATAAATAATAGAAATTGTTGAATATTGTTTTCCAATGAAAGATGAAGTTGAGTCTAAGTTGTAGCAATATAACTTACAAGACCTGCAGTAAGCCATTTAATTAACTCACATAACTTCGTAAAGACCCAGGCCTAACCAAATTATTTCCCTAATACTTATTTTTCACATATTGGTCTAATAGATTGAATATCAAGACTCTTACTTTATGGTAAGGATTTTCTACACAAACATTCAGATATATTCAAAGTAAATAAGACAAAGTTAATACTTGCAAAAAGCCATACAATAGGATTTTGCGAGACAGGCAGCACACATAGAAATTATATGTTCATTTGATTTGTATTTTACAATATTTTTATTTAACCTTTATTTAACTAGGCAAGTCAGTTAAGAACAAATTCTTATTTACAATGACGGATAAAAAAAGAATCATTCAAATATAGGACAAAACACACATCACGACAAGAGAGACAACACAACTCTACATAAAGAGAGACCTAAAGACAACAACATAGCAAGACAGCAACAGATGACAACACAGCATGGTAGCAACACAACATGACAATAACATGGTAGCAGCACAAAACATGGTACAAACATTACTGGGCACAGACAACAGCACAAAGGGCAAGAAGGTAGATTCAACAATACTTCAGGCAAATGACAACATCCAGTAAGAGTGTCCATGGTTGAGTCCGTGAATGAAGAGATTGAGATAAAACTGTCTGATAATGTACTGTACCTTTTATCCCTAAATATAAAAATAATAGGTTATGGGAAATAGTGAGGTAAGAAGTACACCTTCCAAATGTGTTCCGATTAGTCTACTTAAAAACCACAGATTCTCTCCAAAAAATGACTTACGAGTTTGTGCAGAGAATCTTGGGCTCATAACCCAGGGAGCACAATCCTCCGGCTCGGAGGACTCTGACTTTACCGGCGACGGTGGGATAAAGCGATTTCGGATTCCCGCGGGAGGGCTGTAGCTCTCTCTGCACAGGTACGGAGAGTTCTGCGTCTTTGAAAATGGAACCACAGAGACATTGTCGGGTTTGCTTGTAAACTCACTGTGAATCTTTCTACCCGACATTATAGCCTCCACACTGAAGGGATGATGGTGTCTTGTCACTTGAGTTTTGCGGCCATCCATCGTCCTCTCTAGCTCGGGTCGGCTGTCCTCCTCGGATGAACTGCTATCCCTCAAACTCACATGGGCAGACATTCCCCCGAAATATGTACCAATGGCACACGACAAGACTATCAGTCTCAGCTACAGGTGGCCTTCAAAGTATGGGGACACGACCTGTCAAGTGTGGGGTAAGTTAAATAATCACGTGGCGCCAGTGGAACTTTCGGCCAATCGCAGCGCTGCCAAAATGTAAGAGCGGACCTTGTTACCAGTGATTGGTCTCTCACACAAGGGTTCAAAAATATATCCAGTAGAGTAAACCACATGGTGTACTGTGACGGATTACTTCGAACCTAACCTCAAGAGATTGTGTAAACACAGGCCCCTTGTGGGTAATTTACGCCCAATTATAAAAGAGATGAACAATCTCTCTCAGGATGTGACTTTTCCTGATTGTAAAACGTTGTTGGTGCCTCAAACCAGGATACACAAATGTGGTGGGAAAGTACTTCCTCTGCAGCCCAATTCTTTATCATGCGCTCTTAATTCAAGTGTGCCCATAGCCGCTGGAAATAGGGGTGCTGAAGGTGCTGCAGCAAAAGTAGTACACTGGGCCTTTACTAGTCCTGTTGTACTGGACTTGTATTTATTCTGATTCTAAATGTGATTCAAAATTTCCATGACCTTTAAAAAAAGTGTGAATAGCCTACTACCACATCTCATTTGTTTTTGGGAAAAGTTGTTGTAGCAGTCTCGATTCTACCTGTAAACATTTCGTTTTGACTTTACCACCTGTTTTGTTATTTCAGCACATTATTGAGACTGACAAAATACTTTTTTTATAGCATATTCTGATTTTGTGTCTTTATTAAACACAGACCACATCCATCAAATCCAGGTTGATAAACGTGGTAGTCTACTTAAACAAATGATGCAACATATTCTACCCATATCTGTTTATCCCGAGTGTTAATACATAAGTGTTAATCAAACATCCATTTACTGTTATTCATCTGATTGATTTCTACAACATTATTCTGTCAGTAGGCTGTGTTGAAATGAAGAGGACTTACATACCTACAGTTCAACAGTTGCACTTACGGTATGAGAATACTGTAGGCCTATACATAGTTTTCTCTTTGCTAAAATATTTTTTTCAGTCACGTTGGTTATGTTTTCAAGATTCAAAGCCCAGATTCCAAAAGCCAAGTAAGTTACTGTGCTGCTCAAAACATTTGTTTCATGAAATACACGACTAGAAGTAACTTTTAGTTCTATCATGTAGTAATATTACATTTCCTCAATAAAGACCTTTAAAAATGGTACTACTGGCATAAGAAATAAACAGCCACTATTTGATAATCACAAGGACTAACTCAGCTGCCCAGTTTGACTGGTAAGAGCTGTGTGTATGTGTGTGTGTGTGTGTGTGTGTGTGTGTGTGTGTGTGTGTGTGTGTGTGTGTGTGTGTGTGTGTGTGTGTGTGTGTGTGTGTGTGTGTGTGTGTGTGTGTGTGTGTGTGTGTGTGTGTGTGTGTGTGTGTGTGTGTGTGCATGCGCTGGGGGCCTAGAGGGCTGAGACTGAGCGAGAGCGCCATTCCCATGAGGCTGTGCGTTATTAAACGGGGTGATTTCACAGACAATCTGAGGTTTGCGAAGGCGCCAGTGAGCGGGCAGATGAAAGCCTTGCTCCTCGGGGGAGAAACTGTTGCAGTTTTGCGGCTCTACTCAGTAGTCACCTCCCCACTTGCTCTGGTCACACCCCCACCCTCAGGCACCTTGTCGATCACAGTCCCAGGCCCTGCTACACACGGCCTGTCACAGGGTGAAGTGGTAGTGAGACATGTAAACTGCATGTAGCCTACAGATGTAGGATCTTCATTTGATCACCCTGTTGCAGGAGAACTTTTCTGCAATGCAGTACATTTTTAAACTTGTGGTGTGTTTGCGGTTTAAAAAGGTTTCGGAAGTTTGAAATATCAGACTTGATTTTCCCTTACGAAAATGTATCAACTACAATAATGTCCATTAATTATAATCCACATAATAATTCACATTTCCTGTTGCTTCAGGATTATTTTCCTGCTGTAGAAAACTGGCTCAAATGAAGATCCTGCACCTATATAGTCAACTCAATGCAATAGTGCTGTGGAAACTCTTGAGACGTGAAGAATGAAAGAAAGTGACTGAAGCCGCGTGCGAACCGAACGTGGACCAAGGAGATTTTCAGCAGGAGGAACCCCCTTGAGTAGAAAATTACAAACACATCCTCCTTCCTTTTTCCATAATCTCTTTGGGCTTGATAAAAAACAAAGTGGAGGGGGAGAAAACGTCAGAAGACAGCTTCTGGTTTTGTTGGTATGTTTGGACACACCTCAAGCATTGTAATTATAGTCTGCGCTTTGAAGTGGTGGAATGTGGGACTGTGTAATAAGCTGGGTTTGTTACACGCATACTGTGTTTACACAGCCATTAGGCCCACTTTATGGACACTCTGACCCCAAAGCACACTAAATGGGCTTGTAAGTAAGCATTTCACGGTAAGGTCTACATTTGTTGTATTCGGCGTATGTGACAAATAAAGATTGATTGTATTTTAAATGAAAACTGATACTTTTAAGGATTCTCAGTAGATTAAATCATGTCTAATGTTGGAAGATTATTATAGTTTTTTACATGTATAAATAGGAATTGACCATATTCTTAGAAGATTGTTATCTCTTGGTAGGTTTGTTGCTGTGCCAAGTTATTAAATACTTCATTATACTGTCTATATTGTTGCACAGACAACATACATCTAGCAACCCAAGAAGTGATGACTTTCGATAGATAATCAGAATATACTGTAACCATAAACCGATATTTGCTAGTATGGAAAAACACTATTTTACATTATAATACTTTACATTATAATACTTTACATTGCAATTCTTAACATTACAATACTTTAAATTACAATTCTTTACATTACACTACTTTACATTACACTACTTTACATTACAATACTTTACATTACAATACTTTACATTGCAATACATTATGACATGCAAGAAAATGTTTTTTTCCCATTTTGTTTCACCTTTTTTTCACCTTTATTATAAAATGTAGCCGGCTACCACCAGGTGCACCTTATAGTCTGCTGCCGTATGTACATACACATGGAATCACTGGTCACTTTAATAATGGAACACCGGTCAATTATGTTAACATACTGTTTTACCCATTTCATATGTATATGCTGTATTCTAGTCAAGTCCATCCTATTTAACTATTGCTGTTCATATACTATTCTATCCTACATATTCTTCAGATATACTACATATTCTATCCATATACTGTCCATAATGTCTATACATTCCATCACATAAATATACTTTATATATACAGTACAAGTCAAAAGTTTGGACACACCTACTCTTACCAGGGTTTTTCTTTATTCATACTATTTTCATTCCTCGTGAAGCTGGTTGAGAGAATGCCAGGAGTGTGCAAAGCTGTCATCAGTACAAAGGGTGGCTACTTTGAAGAATCTCAAATATGAAATATATTTTGATTTGTTTAACAGTTTTTTGGTTACTACATGATTCCATATGTGTTACTTCATAGTTTTGATGTCTTCACTATTATTCTACAATGTAGAACAGAGTAAAAATAAAGAAATACTCTTGAATGAGTAGGTGTTTCCAAACTTTTGACTGGTACTGTATATATACAGTATATATTTATACTCCGGACTATGACATTGCTCTTCCTAATATTTCTATATTTCTTAATTCCATTATTTTACTTTTAGATGTGTGTTGTTGTGTATTGTTAGATATTACTGCACTGTTGGAGCTAGGAACACAAGCATTTTGCTACACACCCGCAATATCATCTGCTGAACGTGTTTGCGACCAATACAATTTGATTCGATTTAAAGAGTGTTTTAACAAGTGAATTCTGACAATGAATGCATTATTTGCCCAGATACCCTTTAAATTCAGTATAATTTTTCTTATTCTAACAATCCAAAACATATTCTTTACCTGATATAGGGAACATAATACATGATAATTATATAGTTATGTATTTCAGTCTGAAAAACAAGTCCTGTCTAGAAGCCCTCTCTCTACAGAAAGGTCAGACACGTTGTCAAACTTGCAAAGCTTGTTGAAATGAAGGGCGTTATTAAGTTAAGCCTGACAGTGGCTATCATCACATTGTTTTCATTAACACCTTAATTAGTGTTAAGGAGCGCCGGTCTTCCGACCAAGCTTTAGCTCTAATGAACCTAAATGACTACCTTCAGTAGGTGCATGGCGCCAGCTCCAATTAGCTGCCAACAGAGGAGACTGCTATTCAGCAGGAAAAGAATGATCCTGTAATGTGAAAAATTGATGCTCACTTTGCTAATGACATCTGAAGAGGCAATCTGTTGTTAGCCTCAGCTCCGTTGTTGTGATTAAGTCAGCTGCTGATTGCAGGGCAGCACCGGGGAGGTTCTTGAGAAATGTTTTGGTTGTGGTTTCTTAACATTATTCATAGCTATAAAGGTGATACAGAAATTATGCACATTGCCAAAAAAAAAAAAGAGGGAACTCTCAGTGGAAGCGTGCGTGTAGTATTTTGACAAACATGTTCACTCAGGTAAATAGTCTTCTGGCCGAGTGTGAGTGCCACCTCAAATTATTTTTGGTACTCTCCCTGACAATGATATACTGTAGTACTGTGTAATTCACTACCAATGAAGTTCTAGATCTTTACTCTAAACCCTCGGCTCCAAACTCAGTATTGTCAGACATTACTGTCATTTCATAAATTAGACATTGCACAGGGTTAAGTGAAGTTAGTGTCTTTAAATGGAACAACTACTTAAACATACCTGTCCTATATATATATATATATATATATATATATATATGTATGTATATATATATATATATATATATATATATATATATGTATATATATATATATATATATATATATATATATATATATATATATATATATATATATATATATATATATATACATATATATATATATAAGAGGTGTGCATTTTTCACTTTACAGACTAGTAATTATCCAACACAATTACTGGTTCGAGGTGTTACAGCAAAGAGCTCAGGGAGTGTAGGCCTTCCAGGCAACGCATGACCAACAGGCAACCACTACCAGAGTCGCAGAGACAATGGTCCAATGTTAAAATGAATTGGAAAGGATCAATAGGAGGGCAATGCCAGCGCCAGGAGGCATCGACACAACCCAAGCAGGGTTCCCCTTCCAAGCAAAAACATTGCTGAGGAGTGGAGGTTAGGGGAGGGGCCCCTATCTCCGTAATCAGGTCAGGATCAGAGCCCAGCCCTGTGTCCAGACTGATGGAGCCATTTGGCTTTATGACTCATAGTGTTCATGACTCCAGTTTCCCTGTCAACCAGGGGGAGGGACCAAGGGGCCTGCCTCTCTCTCTCTCTCTCTCTCTCTCTCGCTCTCTCGTTCTTTCTCTCTCAATTCAATTACATTTCAATTTAAGGGCTTTATTGCTTCTACACCTGTATTGCTTGCTGTTTGTGGTTTTAGGTTGGGTTTCTGTACAGTACTTTGAGATTTCAGCTGATGTAAGAAGGTCCATATAAATACATTTGATTTGGATTTTTTGATTGGCATGGGAAACATATGTTTACACTTTTTTTACAGTAAACATTACACTCACAAAGTTCCAACAGAATAAAGACATTTAAAATGTCATATTATGTGCAAATAGTTAAAGGACAGAAGGGAAAATAAATATACTGTACATAAATATGGGTTGTATTTATAATGGTGTTTGTTCTTCACTGGTTGCCCTTTTCCTGTGGCAACAGGGGACAAATCTTATTGTGGCGATGGCACACTCTGGTATTTCACCCAATATACATGAGAGTTTATCAAAATTGGGTTTGTTTTGTAATTCTTTGTGGAATTACTTTTTACCATTGACTTTTTCCACATTTTATTACATTACAACCTTATTCGAAAATCGATTAAATAGTTTTTTTCCCTCATCAATCAACGCACAATACCCCATGATGACAAAGCAAAAACAGGTTTTTAGAAATGTCTGCACATTTATAAAAAATAAAAAACGGAAATATCACATTTACAAGAGTATTCAGACCATTTACTCAGTACTTTGTTGAAGCACCTTTGGCAGCGATTACAGCCTCGAGTCTTCTTGGGTATGACGCTACAAGCTTGGTTTACCTGTATTTGGGGAGTTTCTCCCATTCTTCTCTGCAGATTCTCTCAAGCGCTGTCAGATTGGATGGGGAGCTTTTCCCAAAGCCACTCCTGCGTTGTCTTGGATGTGGGCTTAGGGTCGTTGTCCTGTTGGAAGGTGAACCATCGCCCCAGTCTGAGGTCCTGAGTGCTCTGGAGTAGGTTTTCATCAAGGATCTTTCTGTACTTTGCTCCGTTCATCTTTCCCTAGATCCTGACTAGTCTCCCAGTCCCTGCCGCTAAAAAAACATCCCCACAGCATGATGTTGCCACCACAAGGCTTCACCATAGGGATGGTGCCAGGTTTCCTCCAGATGTGATGCTTGGCATTCAAGCCAAAGAGTTAAATCTTGGTTTCATCAGATCAGAGAATCTTGTTTCTCATGGTCTGAGAGTCTTTAGGTGCCAATCGGGCTGTCATGTGCCTTTTACTGAGGAGCGGCTTCCGTCTGTCCACTCTTCGATAAAGGCCTGATTGGTGGAGTGCTGCAGAGAGGTTTGTCCTTCTGGAAGGTTCTCCCATCTCCACACAGGAACTCTGGAGCTCTGTCAAAGTGACCAAGGAACTCCCTGACCAAGGCCCTTCTCCCCCGATTGCTCAGTTTGGCCTGGCGTCCAGCTCTAGGGAGGGTCTTGGTGGTTCCAAACTTCTTCCATTTAAGAATGATGGCGGCCACTGTGTTCTTGGGGACCTTCAATGCTGCAGAAATGTTTTGGTACCCTTCCCAGATCTGTGCCTCGACACAATCCTGTCTCGGACATCTGTGGACAATTCCTTCGACCACATGGCTTGGTTTTTGCTCTGACATGCACTGTCAATTGTGGCACCTTATATAGACAGGTGTCCAATCAATGTAATTTACCACAGGTGAACTCCAATCATGTTGTAGAAACATCTCAAGGATCATTAATGGAAACAAGATGCACCTGAGCTTAATTTCAAGTCTCATAGCAAAGGGTCTGAATACTAACATAAATATGGTGTTTCTGTTTTTTGGTTTTAATGCATTTGCAAAAATGTCTAAAAACTGTTTTTGCTTTGTCATTATGGGGTATTGTGTGTAGATTGCTAAGGATTTTTTTTATTTAATCCATTTAGAATAAGGCTGTAACATAACAAAATGTGGAAAAAGGGAAGGGGTCTGAATACCTTCTGAATACAATGTATGTGTATCTAATATGGTCATACATTTGTCAGGAGGTCAGATTCCACCTCCCTTTGTGTGCAGTGTGCACATAGCCTGTCTTCTCTTGAGAGCCAGGTCTGCCTACGGCAACCTTTCTCAATAGCAAGGCTATGCTCACTAGGTCTTGGCATAGTCAAAGCTTTCCTTAAGTTTGGGTCAGTCACAGTGGTCAGGTATTCCGCCACTGTGTACTCTCTGTTTAGGGCCAAATAGCATTCTAGTTTGCTCTGTGTTTTTGTTAATTCTTTCCAATGTGTCAAGTAATTATCTTTTCATTTCTCATGATTTGGTTGGGTCTAATTGTGTTGCTGTCCTGGGGCTCTATGGGGTCTGTTTGTGTTTGTGAACAGAGCCCCACCAGTTTGCTTAGGGGACTCTTCTCCAGGTTAATTTCTCTGTAGGTGATGGCTTTGTTATGGAAGGTTTGGGAATCGCTTCCTTTTAGGTGGTTGTAGAATTTAACGTATCTTTTCTGGGTTTTGATAATTAATCAGGTATCATCCTAATTCTGCTCTGCATGCATTATTTGGGGTTTTACGTTGTACACTGAGGTGTTTGTCCCATTTTGTGAATTATTGGTTGGTGAGCAGACCCCAGACCTCACAACCATAATGGGTTCTATAACTTGGCAATGGGTTCTATAACTGATTCAAGTATTTTTTGACAGATCCTAATTGGTACATCGAATTCTATGTTCCTTTTGATTGCATAGAAGACCATTCTTGCCATGTCTCTCAGATCGTTCACAGCTTTGTGGAAGTTAACTGTGGCGCTGATGTTTAGGCTGAAATTTGTTTAGTTTTTTGTGTGCTCTAGGGCAACGGTGACTAGATTATTATTTTTGTCTTACTGAAATTTACTGTCAGGGCCCAGGTCTGACATAATCTGGGCAGAAGAAGATCTAGGTGCTGCTGTAGGCCCTCCTTCGTTGGGGACAGAAGCACCAGATCATCAGCAAACAGTAGACATTTGACTTCAGATTCTGTGCTGCAGACTGTTCTAGTGCCCTCGTCAATTCGTTGATGTATATGTTGAAGAGGGTGGGGCTTAAGCTGCATCCCTGTCTCACCCCACGGCCCTGTGGAAAGAAATGTATGTGTGGTTTTTTTGTGCAAATTTTTGCCAATTTTAACCGCACACTTGTTCATGTATATGGATTTTATAATGTCGTATGTTTTTCCCCCAACACTACTTTCCTTCAATTTGTATAGCAGACCCTTTTTAAATCAACAAAGCATGAGAAGACTTTGCCTTTGTTCTGGTTTGTTTTTTGTCAATTAGAGTGTGTAGGGTGCCTTCCCTGTAGCTCAGTTGGTAGAGCATGGTGTTTGCAACACCAGGGTTGTGGGTTCGATTCCCACGGGGGGCCAGCACAGAAAGAAAAAATGTATGAAATTGTATGAAATGTATGCATTCACTACTGTAAGTCACTCTGGATAAGAGTGTCTGCTAAATGACTAAAATGTAAAAATGTGGGTGGATTTCCCCAAGGTTGCGGTTGACGCATATCCCGCGGTAGTTATTGGGGTCAAATTTGTCTCCACTTTTGTGGATTGGGGTGATCAGTCCTTGGTTTTCTCTCGTTCTCTCTCACTCTCTCTCTCTCGCTCTCTCAATCGCTCTCTCTCTCTCTCTCTCTCTCTCTCTCTCTCTCTCTCTCTCTCTCTCTCTCTCAATCTCTCTCTCTCGATTCAGTTGAGTTCAATTAAATTCAAAGGGCTTTTTTGGGAAACATATGTTTACATTGACAAAGAAAGCTTAATAGATAAGTAACAAAAGTGAAATAAACAAGATAAATCAACAAGGGAAATAAACAATCAAAAATGAACAGTACACATTAGACATTTCAAATGTTATATTATTGGCTATGTACAGTTTTGTAACAAAACAAATAGTGCAAATACTATAGTTGAAGTATGAAAGGAAAAATGAATATGGTGCTGTGTCACACTGTGGTATTTCACCTAGTAAATATGAGAGCTTATCAAGATTGGATCTGTTATAAAATTCTTTGTGGCTATGTGTAATCTGAGGAAAATATGTGTCTCTAATATGGTCATACCGTGCAGTTGGCACAATGATAGGAAGTGCAGCTCAGTTCCCACCTCATTGTGTGGGTAGCACATAGCCTGTCTTCTCTTGAGAGCCAGGTCTGCCAAGTCTCTCTCTCTCTCTCTCTCTCTCTCTCTCTCTCTCTCTGCGGAGCACAGGTGTTTGCATATTTCACAAGAGATAGAGGCTATAAGTTAGACGCTTATTATGCATAACCATCATTAATTAGCTAAACATAAGCCTAATACTGCGTTGAATGTATTACCTGAAAGAGGAAGGCTAGGACATCTATATATAGGGCTATATATCAAATAGAACAAGATTATTTATTTTGGATGCAATTTGAATGGAGTTTATGGAGAGAGAGAAAGACTGCGAGAGAGTGCTCGCGCAAGCACTGATTTAAATCAACGATAATTATAGGCTGTTTTAAAACTCTGCAATTAAGGTTTGTTATTTTCTAGAGGTATTGAGATGGTGTAATTGTTTTTAAATGAGCGGAATGAGTGTTGGTGAGGCAGTTTCCATATTTCAGGGAAATGTAACTCGAAACCAAAAACCTCTAAAAGAGCAATCATAGTCTCGTTAAAAGTGAGTCTGGTTTGAAAGGCCACAACTTTCCCAGCAGACTACTCTTAAGTCTTTACCATCCCACTCCTTGACGGCTCAGAAGATGTCACCTCGACATTAATGTCCTCAAATCTGTAGAGCTCTCCGTTAGTCCAGAAGTAGTGATTTGGCATGTGCTGAGTGGTTCCAAACCATAAAGAAAGCGCTTAAGAGAATAAACAAAACAAACTCCAGAAAACATCAAAGTCATCTTAATGGTTTGGGCACTAATCATAAAAGAGACTGCAGGGACGCAAAATGAGGTGCAAAACAATGTCACCTGACACCCGGGCAGAGAGCGTCACTGTATTAATACGATCCTTCCTGCCCCCTGGCCAGCGCAGACGTGCACCTCTGACTCGCCCCTGTTTAATGAGAGAGAGACGCCAGGCACAGTGGGATCAGCCCCAGTTGACTGGACGCCCCTATGCCAAACCCCCCTGTCCCCAACCCCCTTTCGTCTCCATCTGGCCCCCATGGAGAGAATATTGCCACTGGGGCCTGGCCGAGACCCTCCGCCTACAAGTTCAAATGTCAGGGCCCCGATGCGCGCCTTTGAAACAGGGGAGACTGGGGCCATGTCTCTAATTGATTTGCAGCTCTGCAATTACCAATGCCCTGCTTTTACAGCCACATAGGACCCCAATACAGAGAGAGCTAAGATTTCATCGCTGTGGGAATGTAGATGTTCCTTAAGATGAATTATATTTTCTCTCCAAAAAGTTGCATAATTCATCTCATTATGTCAGCTTGGCCTACTTGTCGAGGTTCTAAACTGGTCCTCAATGCTCCAGAGCATTAAAGGGGTTACCGGTCTGAAGTTGTTAGTTCAGTCTCATCCTTTTCTTTGTGGCTGCTTGCAAGGTTGTTTGTTTGTGTTGGTGGTGAATGTGGTTATTACCGTTGTTGTCTGTGGTAAAGCTGAGTGGTGCCAATGTGTTAGTCCTCTAAAGGACAGTCAGGTAGATTTCATTAATGGTGGTAGGATACATATTCCCCCTTTTCGTCTACTTCAATATCAGGCCTTTTAAGTCCTGCTGTCTCCTGATCTGAAGATAATTGTTCACTGTAACACTACCCAGGAAATGGGCTGATCAACTCCAGATGCACAGACAAGGGGAGAGAGAGAGAGAGAGAGAGAGAGAGAGAGACACAGATAGAGAGAGACAGAGAGAGAGAGAGAGAGAGAGAGAGAGAGAGAGAGAGAGAGAGAGAGGCTAACCTCAGCAATTAAAGGTTTCGACCAGATGATTCATATTCATAAAAGGTTGACCTGTGAATGAGAACAGCATTTTCTCATGTCACACGTCCCGGCATTTACTTGTAGTCATCGATGCCAAAGTCAATATTTTCTTTGATAAAATTGATAGACCTAACATGTATTTGATTGCTCTCAATAATAAGTGTTTGTGTTGCACTAACACAGTATTTGCTTGTAATCACCTAGCTTGTACATGTTGGAGTGAAATTACATGGTCTACACAAACTGACACGAAGAGGCTTAAAGATGCACTATGTAGAAATCGATCCGCCATTTCCTAGTTGATAAAATTCAAATAGTAAGTCTAATTTCAATTTATAGTGTAGAGAGTCATTGTACAATCTAAACCGCTGTGAAATATATTTTCCATAACCAAAAATGTTGTATTTTTAGCTGTTTGAAGCTGGTGTACAAAACCGAAAGTAAAAGTTAAGAACGGGAAGCATAGAAGTAGTGCACATAGAATAGATCTACAACTTCTTAAATCAAATCACATTTTATTGGTTGCATACATATTTTCAGCAGATGCTATTGCCGGTGTAGTGAAATGCTGGTGTTCCTAGATTCAACAGTGCAGTAATGTCTAACACTACACAACAATACATACAAATCTAAAAGTTAAAGAATGGAATTAAGAAATATAGAAATATTAGGATGAGCAATGTCGGAGTCCGGAGTATAAATATACAGTGCCAGTCCAAAGTTTTAGAACACCTACTCATTCAAGGGTTTTTCTTGATTTTTACTGTTTTCTGCATTGTAGAATAATAGTGAAGACATCAAAACTATGAAATAACACATATGGGATCATGTACAGTACCCACCAAAAAAGTGTTAAACAAATCAAAATATATTTTATGTTTGAGATTCTTCAAAGTAGCCACCCTTTGCCTTGATGACAGCTTTGCACACTCTTGGCATTCTCTCAAACAGCTTCATGAGGTAGTCACCTGGAATGCATTTCAATTAACAGGTGTGCCTTGTTAGAAGTTAGTTTATAGAATTCCTTTCCTTCTTAATGCATTTGAGCCATTCAGTTGTTTTGTGACAAGGTAGGGGTAGTATACAGAAGATAGCCCTATTTGGTAAAAGACCAAGTCCAATTGATGGCAAGAACAGCTCAAATAAGCAAAGAGAAACAACAGTCCATCATAACTTTAAGACATGAAGGTCAGTCAATCTGGAAAATATCAAGAAATTTGAAAGTTTCTTCAAATGCAGTCGCAAATTCCATCAAGTGCTGTGATGAAACTGGCTCTCATGAGGACCGCCACCAGAATGGAAGACCCAGAGTTGTCTCTGCTGCAGAGGATAAGTTCATTAGAGTTACCAGCCTCAGAAATTGCAGCCCAAATAAATGCTTCACAGAGTTCAAGAAACAGACACATCTCAACATCAACTGTTCAGAGGTGTGAATCAGGCCTTCATGGTCGAACTGCTGCAAAGAAACCACTACTAAAGGACCCCAATAAGAAGAAGAGACTTGTTTGGGCCAAGAAAAACAAGCAATGGACATTAGACCGGTGGAAATGTGGCCTTTGGTCTGGAGTCCAAATTGGAGAATTTTGGTTCCAACCGCTGTGTCTTTGTGAGATGCGGTGTGGGTGAACGGATGATCTCCGCATGGGTATTTCCTACTGTAAAGCCTGGAGGAGAAGGTGTTATGGTGTGGGTGTGATTTGCTGGTGACACTGTCTGTGATTTATTTAGAATTCAAGGCACACTTACCCAGCATGGCTACCACATCATTCTGCATCGATACGCCATCCCATCTGGTTTTGGCTTAGTGGGACTATCATTTGTTTTTCAACAGGAAAATGACGCAACGCACCTCCAGTCTGTGTAAGGGCTATTTTACCAAGGAGGGTGATGGAGTGCTGTATCAGATGACCTGGCCGCCATAATCCCCCGACCTCAACCAAATTGAGATGGTTTGGGATGAGTCGGAACGCAGAGGTAAGGGAAAGCAGCTAACATGTGCTCAGCATATGTGGGAACTCCTTCAAGACTGTTGTAAAAGTATTCCAGGTGAATCTGGTTGAGAGAATTCCAAGAGTGTGCAAAGCTGTCACCAAGGCAAAAGGTGGCTACTTTGAAGAATCTCAAATATAAAATATATTTTGATTTGTTTAACACTTTTTTGGTTATTACATGATTCCATATGTGTTATTTCATAGTTTTGATGGCTTCACTATTATTCTACAATGTAGAAAATAGTAAAATTGAAGAAAAAATGAGTAGGTGTTCTAAAACTTTTGACTGGTAGTTTGACTGATATATGTGATCTTCATCTAAGTCACAACAATAGACAAACATAGTGTGCTTAAACTAATAACACACACATTATTGTATTTTTCTTGTCTATATTGAATAAATCATTTAAACATTCACAGTGTAGGTTGAAAAAAGTATGTGAACCCCTAGGCTAATGACTTCTCCAATAGCTAATTGAAGTCAGGAGTCAGCTAACCTGGAATCCAATGAATGAGACAAGATTGGAGATGTTGGTTAGAGCTGCCTTGCCCTATAAAAAACACTCACAAAATTTGAGTTTTCTATTCACAAGAGGCATTGCCTGATGTGAACCATGCCTCAAACAAAAGAGATCTCAGATGACCTAAGGTTAAGAATTGTTGACTTGCATAAAGCTGGAAAGGGTTACAAAAGTATCTCTAAAAGCCTTGATGTTCATCAGTCCACGGTAAGAAAAATTGTCGATAAATGGAGAAAGTTCAGCGCTGTTGTTACTCTTCCTAGGAGTTGCTGTCCAGCAAAGATTACTGCAAGAGCAAGGCGCAGATTGCTCAATGAGGTTATAGAAGAATCCTAGAATGTCAGCTAAAATCTTACAGAAATCTCTGGAACACACTAACATCTCTGTTGACGAGTCTAGAATACGTAAAACACTAAACAAGAATGGTGTTCATGGGAGGACTCCACGGAAGAAGCCACTGCTGTCCAATAAAACCATTGCTGCATGTCTGAAGTTTGCAAAAGTGCACCTGGATGTTCCACAGTGCTACTGGCAAAATATTCTGTGGACAGATGAAACTACAGTTGAGTTGTTTGGAAGGAACACACAACATTATGTGTGGAGAAAAAAAGTAAAACGACCACCCCTCATCAGTATCAAATGTTCACTAAAACACTTCAGCGAGCAGGCCTTTCTAATCGACCTGGCCTGGGTGTCCTGGAAGGATATTGACCTCATCCCGTCAGTAGAGGATGCCTAGTTACTCTTTAAAAGTGCTTTCCTCACCATCTTAAATAAGCATGCCCCATTCAAAATAATGTAGAACTAAGAACAGATATAGCCCCTGGTTCACTCCAGACCTGACTGCCCTTGACAAGCACAATAACATCCTGTGGCGTACTGCATTAGCATCGAATAGCCCTCGTGATATGCAACTTTTCAGGGAAGTTAGGAACCAAAATACACAGTCAGTTAGGAAAGCAAAGGCTAGCTTTTTCAAACAGAAATTTGCATCCTGCAGCACAAATTCCAAAAGGTTCTGGGACACTGTAAAGTCCATTGAGAATAAGAGCACCTCCTCCCAGCTGCCCACTGCACTGAGGCTAGGAAACACTGTCACCAACGATAAATCCACAATAATTGAGAATTTCAATAAGCACTTTTCTACGGCTGGCCATGCTTTCCACCTGGCTACCCCTATCCCGGCCAACAACTCTGCAGCCCCCACAGCAACTTGCCCAAGCCCCCCCCCCCCCACTTCTCCTTCACCCAAATCCAGATAACTGATGTTCAAAATCGGGACCCCTACAAATCAGCTGGGCTAGACAATCTGGACCCTCTCTTTCTAAAATTATCCACCGCAATTGTTGCAACCCCCCTATTACTAGCCTGTTCAACCTCTCTTTCGTATCGTCTGAGATCCCTAAAGATTGGAAAGCTGCCGCGGTCATCCCCCTCTTCAAAGGGGGAGACACTCTAGACCCAAACTGTTATAGACCTATATCCATCCTGCCCTGCCTTTCTAAAGTCTTCGAAATCCAAGTTAACAAACAGATCACCGACCATTTCGAATCCCACCGTACCTTCTCCGCTATGCAATCTGGTTTCCAAGCTGGTCATGGGTGCACCTCAGCCACGCTCAAGGTCCTAAACGATATCATAACAGCATTTGATAAAAGACAGTACTGTGTAGCCGTCTTCATGGACCTGATCAAGGCTTTCAACTCTGTCAATCAGCACATTCTTATCGGCAAACTCAACAGCTTTGGTTTCTCAAATGACTGCCTCGCCTGGTTCACCAACTTCTTATCAGATAGAGTTCAGTGTGTCAAATTGGAGGGCCTGTTGTCCGGACCTCTGGCAGTCTCAATGGGGGTGCCACAGGGTTCAATTCTTGGGCTGACTCTTTTGTCTTTATATATCAATGATGTCGCTCTTGCTGCTGGTGATTCTCTGATCCACCTCGACGCAGACGACACGTTTCTGTATACTTCTGGCCCTTCTTTGGACACTGTGTTAAGAAACCTCCAGACGAGCTTCAATGCCATACAACACTCCTTCCGTGGCCTCCAACTGCTTTTAAATGCTAGTAAAACTAAATGCGTGCTCTAAAACCGATCGCTGCCCGCACCCGCCCGCCTGACTAGCATCATTACTCTGGACGGTTCTGACTTAGAATATGTGGACAACTATAAATACCTAGGTGTCTGGTTAGACTGTAAACTCTCCTTTCAGACTCACATTAAGCATCTCCAATCCAAAGTTAAATCTAGAATCGGCTTCCTATTTCGCAACAAAGCGTCCTTCACTCATGCTGCCAAACATACTCTCGTAAAACTGACTATCCTACCGATCATTGACTTCTGCGATGTCATTTACAAAATTGCCTCCAACACTCTACTCAGCAAATTTTATGTAGTCTATCCTAGTGCCATCCGTTTTGTCACCAAAGCCCCATATACTACCCACCACTGCGACCTTTATGCTCTCGTTGGCTGGCCCTCGCTTCATATTCATCGCCAAACCCACTGGCTCCAGGTCATCTATAAGTCTTTGCTAGGTAATGCCCCACCTTATCTCAGCTCACTGGTCACCATAGCAACACCCACCCGTAGCACGCGCTCCAGCAGGTATATTTCTCCAAAGCCAACTCCTCCTTTGGCTGCCTTTCCTTCCAGTTCTCTGCTGCCAATGACTGGAACGAATTGCAAAAATCACTGAAGCTGCAGACTTATATCTCCCTCGCTAACTTTAAGCATCAGCTACCTGGTTAAATAAAGGTGAAAAAAAGAAAAACAGTATTTAATTATTATTAAAGTAACCAGTGTTCCAGTATTAAAGTGACCAGTGCTTTCAATGAGAAAGACAGATCTATAACTAATATTTCTATGTGAATTTGTTCGGGTCTCCCCAAAAGTTACATAATGCAGCCTTAAGTGAGTGACACTGTTTGGTTGGCTTTGGAGTAATGGCTGTCATTAACTGAATTATAGCTCTGCTTAAACACATCTGATTCCCAAAGCCTCTCTTCCACAGAAAAACAATATGCCCCTGGTGCATTATTACAATCAATTAGGTTGATTACAAGCACTATCTATGAAAGTCATTACAGGAGGTCAGACCCACTGTCTCTCTTTACGAGACTGGGGCTGTTAAAATTCTGTTGTCTCTCTACTTCAAGAATTATTCTCTATGGTTTGTTTGAGCAGACTTATCTGTAGTCCTTCTTATAAATGAAATATGTGGAAGTCACTATATTGCTTGGTTAGCTGATTTCAGCATTGTGCCAGCTATGTGTTCATGCTTCTCAGCACATAAACACGTGTTCTATAGATGTTGATATACAATAGACATCTGACTGTTACCAAGAGCGTTTTATCTTCCCTCATGTTTTCAAGTTCCAGTTTTATGGTCACATGCACAAGTACAGTGAACTGCTTAACTTGCGAGCTCTTTCTTTGAGACAAAAAATAAGATAATGCGATGCATACTCATTTTTGGTGAATTTTCTTTACTTTCATTTTTGTTTAAGTTTGAAGTGTTTTTCAGTTGTTTTCAGGGCCTAAAAATAAAATAGAGAGAGAAGATAGAGGGAGAGAGAAAGAAATTGAGAGAGACACCAAGTCTAGACCCTGTATTTAGGGCCCCTCCCTGATTGCTTTGTTCTGTGCCATGTCTGTGCAGGTAATTACCTCCACACACACACACTGCATCCTGGGAGCTTTGCTTAATCTGTAAAAGAGAGCAACGGAGAGAGAGGGAACGAGAGAAAGAGAGAGAGAGCGATAGAAAGAGAGAGAAAAAGAGAGAAAGAAAGAGAGAGAGAGAACGAGAGAGAGAGAAAGCTATCCCAAAATAGTCCGGCACGGTGCCGCCGTGACAACAAACGGATATTGCCAATAAATGTAATGACATCACAATCTTTTAGTGAGGTGTGGGCCTTCTCTGATGCCCTATGTGATAAACACACCAGTGTATTGCTGCTGGTGTTGGCAGTGGGGAAACACCATGCAAATAGTAGCCATATCCAGCTAAACCATTAAATAACACCTCATCCTGATACCGATGCAGATCAGACATCACAGAGATGCTAGTTGTGATGAGTGCTGAGGAAACTGTACTTTAATAAACTGTTACGCTTCACCTGCACTTTATCTTAATGATATGGAAAGCACTGTGGCCTGCTACTTGAAAAATAAAGATCGAGGTGATATGGAATATAACTGAGGGTTATAGAACAGTACACCCGTTTAGACAAACTTGTTCAGGTGACACCTCGTTGGACTCTCTTTGTTAGAGCAGATTTGTCGGTAGTCCTTCTTATAAATGAAATATGTGGAAGTCCCTGTATTGCTTGGTTAGCTGATTTCAGCATTGTGCCAGCTATGTGTTCATGCTTCTTAGCACATAAACATGTGTTTACACACCCACATATGTTTACACACCCACAAAACATTGACTCTATAAACGGACCAAATGTAAGGGGAATGCAATAGGAATGTACTGATTCATGATACATAATCATAGCACAATATGCAGACAAATCAGCTTGAGGTGAAATGTCACTGTACTGTATGTATCTCTCTTGTGATTCCATTTGCTAAAGATCCCAAGTCATCCCACCCACAGCCTTATGAAGTACAACAGCAGTTTGCCTCTGTGAGTTGATCGTGAATTAGAGGAGTGATCCTCCCTGCTACAGCGGCTTCAGCACTTCAAAAGAAATCCATGAAAAAAGCCCTGTATTTCAGGAAAGGTGAGTTGAAAAGAGCTTTGCTTTTCAACAGATTGTGCATACATGTTTTGGATGGGTTATTGTCAACTGTATCTTTGCAAAACCTCTGGTTCACCTCCAAATCACTAAATAATTACTGTCACTATGAAAGATGGTTTCATGTGGCTTTAAATCCTTACACTGTGAATTACAGTTCAATGGCGCCAAGTGTCCTGTCTCCCTCGCAGGTTGGCATTTATTGTCATGCATCTTGCCCTGGAGGGAGCTCTGCAGATTGGTTACTAGCACAACAGACCTGCCCCGACTCCTCAAATATATATTAGCCCTTATTATAATGTCAGAATTATAGAGTTCACTTGAAGTATTATTCAACCTTTTTATATTCTCAGAAACTGTGTAATTAGCTTGTAATGTATTCAATGAAAGTCTATTAATAACTCATCTGACGTTCATTAATAATCCAGGGAACTGTTGTGCACAGAGCCACTTTTTAAGTCTTGTGGCCAAAAAAACACGAGTTCACCACATAGGGAGTGTGACATTATTCTGAACTCTTACAAAGCTGTCAGAAATACCTCTCCTGCTTTAATAGCTCGCTCTCCATCTTGCTTTTCTCATCCCTTCATTTGACAGTAGTGCTTTGTCACCCTGTGTTTAGAAGATGAACCTTGACGTTGCCGAGGGGCATCCCCCTCACCTGTGGCTCTCTCCGCCGCCAAGCCCAGCAAACGCTTGCTCAATGAGTGGCGCCTGAGCAGATTCCCGTGAGTATTAGAGGGTTGAGCGGTGGCCCAAAGGCCTGCAATTATTCCATCGCTCAGGTGATTTAGAGCCTGGAACGCTCTGACCCACGCAGAGCACCTCCAATCAGCAACAGTGGCGAGTCACCGCAGCGCAGAGCCATGGCTCTGTGTTTCTCCCAGACAGGCCGGTGAAAAGGGAATTTAAAAAGGTCAAGGCCACTGTTGGTTAATAAAAAGGGGATGGTTCTGTGCCCTGCTCAGAGTACACAGCTTTATAACTTATCTCTCTTTAAGCGGCTGTGCCTCTGAAAGCCCTCTCCGCTGGACTTTACTGCAGTTTAGTGTCATATTAGTGAGTGCCTGGGAAACCACTACATGTTAATGTTACTCAAAACAAATCAAAATCTATTTATTTCAGGCCAGATATATATTATTCCCGCATTTTTTTATTAAGTGCCGGCGTATTTGATGAAATAATTCAAATCAATTGGTAACTATGTCTAAGAGTTAGTTGTTGAAAGCACAGTAGTATGTTTCATTACTGGGCTCCGATAGAGGTGTGAGCTAAATAATAATGAATTGATTACTTAGAGGCTAAGAGCATAGCGAGCATTTCTACCACGTTTCTCAGAATGGGTAATTGATGTTTTTATTTTTCTTCTTACCCCTAATGTCATGTTAGTGACGGCATTGAGCAAAGACTTTGTGGCTTTACGGTCATAATCCCTGCAATTAACAGTAGGTGTGGCCCTATTAGGTGTGCATCCTTCAAAACAGAAGTTAGTAATGATCCAGGCAAAAAATAATTGCTGCTTAATTTGAAGTTGTCAACCGTATCAAATACCTCTGGCATGCTAGAGACACTGTGGTCGTAAGAATGTATTACAGTTACACTACCAACACCTCTTAATCATGTCTCTGTATGGAGACGTGTGTTTTAATAGTGTGTCAAATTAGTAGCTCCCAGGTCAAGATGAAAGTGACCTGGGAAACAAAGGAAGAAAACAAATGTCATAAGACAGGGTGTTGAAATAATTACAGGTTGAGAGGTTGGAACGATTAATTGGTTTAGGAACTTGCTAAATCCTGACACTGCATTCTGGACTAAAGAGGTGTTTCCACAAATGTTTTTATTTGGCTGCCATGTATTGTTTCCGAGCTCTGGACAGACATGTCGTTTTCTGGCCCTGTGTTCCTCATTGGTGGGATATCTCCCCAACTGCCTGATCAAAGAGTTGAATTGAACATATTACTGCAGTGCTAGTGGAATGTGTATACTCGGGCATTCCTAGCAACAGGCTTAGCAACTGAGAGGGAAGTTTCAATTTAGTCAAGCACGATTAATTTAATCTCAAAGCAGTTTAGAGAGGACTTAACTGTATCAAACTATATATAGTGGTCTTCCTGTAGTGCAGTATGAATAATGTTATTCAGTCCGGAAGCATCATAAAACAATGGCCCGCCAGCATGTATTTAACAACTTCCTCAACTTATCCCTGGACATCAGAGTTGGGCAAAAAGATCCCATGAAATATTCAACAGGTTATTAAAATGTCAGTTTGTGCATTCTGCTAGCATCAGCCGCTTCAAAATTACAGCATGGTGCCAACTGCCAACCTAGCTACTGTAGCCTAGCACAATTCAGTTTATTGGGCTGGAAAGGGTGGCATAGGGTAGGCAGTACTCTGTAGTGATTGACAGCAAGTTGAAATATTTACACCACTCACTGTTTATAACTCACTCCTGCTTTAGTGGACTGGTACTGATTCATTGTAACCTGAAGGATACTTGAATTTTTTATTGTTTAATTTAACTTTTATTTAACTAGGAAAGTCAGTTAACAAATTCTTATTTACAATGACGGCCTACCCCGACCAAACCTAGACGAAGTTGGGCCAATTGTATTGAGGTTGGAATAATACTGTTAAATGATGATAATTCCCTTTTAGTGTAAGAGCTGTTTGAATAGATCGCTTGAAATTTCAGCCTGTTTTGGTGGGATGGAGTTTTGGCCTGCCTCGTGACATCACCAGGAGTTAAATGAGTTAATAGACCAATAAGAAAGTGTTCCAAACCTGCTAATAGCACCACATTTTCAGTTTGCCCCTCCCCACTCAGACCACTCCCCGACAGTCCTAGCAAAATTCTTGCTTGAGAAATATCTCTTTGCTAAGAATATATTTTTGTTTCTTTTTCACCATTTTAATAGAAAACAGTCACAGTAAGGTACTTAATTGTTACCAAGAAATGATTTGATATTGCGATAAAAACAGCTGCATTGGACCTTTAAATGTATTCCGTTTTCTTCCATGCCATGCTAATAGTCAATGATGTATTGGGTATTTTTGGTGTTTTATTAGGATCCCCATTAACTGTTGCAAAAGCAGCAGCTACTCTTCCTGGGGTCCACACAAAACATTAAACATGACATAATACAGAACATCAATATTGTACCTTTATTTAACTAGGCAAGTCAGTTAAGAACAAATTCTTATTTTCAATGATGGCCTAGGAACAGTGGGTTAACTGCCTTGTTTGACAGATTTTTACCTTGTCAACTCACGGATTCAATCTTGCAACCTTTCGGTTACTAGTCCAACGCTCTAACCACTAGGCTACCTGCCGCCCCGATAGACAAGAACAGCTCAAGGACTGAACTACATACAGTACATTTAAACATGCCAGCATTGGAATGAGCTGATCTGACAATGTCGTGGAAAAGTTGTATTGATCCTCTCTGTGAGAGGCTCCTCTTGTCAAAATCCCTATTGAAAGCCTGTCATTAAGTGTCAGTCTCATGTTTCAGTCTCTGGGAGAGACAGGACTACCTATGAACTATGTTCAGGCAGTGCCCTCGAGCCCCCAACTGAATCCAACAGCCAAATGGTTCAGAACATTGGGTGAGGTCATGTGATCTATTGTCAGTGTAAGAATCTGGCACCAGAGTTCTGTGAGATGAGTCGCAACATGAAGTCAATTACACAAACAATGAAATACACACTTCATGCCAGCTTAAAATTGTCACCTGTCAATGGTGAGGGATGCCAGAGAGCGTGACGTGAAGCCTATCTGATTAATGGGATCAGAGCAATACTACCATATGGGAAATGCAACCAATTGAAAGGAAAATGGTGACCTGCGTATTTGTGTTGACAACAGATAATTAGGACATAACAGAGATGAAGAGCCTCTTTTAGATGTTTTTATTAGATCCATTATGGTTGGCTGTTCACTGTCAAGGAGTGCCTCCCACGAAATGTTTTGAAGTCAGTCTTATCCTGTTAAGATTTAAACATTGTTGAATTGCTGCTATCAAAGAGCCCTCTAATAAAACAAAGAAAAATAAATTAGCTAACTTTCTGAGATAACTATCAGATAGCGACGATTGAAGAGCACATTTTTATTAAGTAACTTTGGACCTAAAGACTTGATTACACTGAGATTTCTCTACTTGAATATTTCAGATTGACAATTTACTAATTCTCCACAAATGATCATGCTGCTTCTACAGAACATGCTGTGTCAGCATGATGGAGAGGCCTGACATTGAGGAACAGTCAGACATGAGGAGGGAGGAGAACAAGACAGAAAGTCTGTGAAGGCAACATTCCCCCCGCTCTGTTTAATTAAATTAGGTGCCCTGGCTAGCTAAACCTTGTGGGTAATCAAACGCTGGAATTTCATTGTTCAATCTCCCAGAGCTGGTTTGATTAATGAAGGTGATCCCTAGTCCCCATGTGCTCTGCCATGTGCTCTTATGAGCTTAGACAGTCCCTAGAAGGCCACTGACAGGCCCCTGATATCCCCTGGTAGCAGCTTGCCAGCATGCTGAAGTCGTTTGAACACTAATTTAAGGAGTTAGTAGGAATCTAACACCATATCCAATTTCACCAGGGAGCCAGATTAATATTCAAAGCTTGCAGCTTGATGTTTTTATGTTTAACATGTAATATTTAAAGTTGACGTGACGGTTTGGACATACGTGAAGGTGAAGTGTCAGTGTTGTACAGAACACTTTATAAATACGCAACTGTACCTACAGTCGTTTAGAAAATGATTGCTTACGGCAGATTATTGTTGTAAATGCTTTGGGTTTGTCTAATCTTAAAGTATTGTTGACAGGAATTTGGCAAGGGTTGAATGATTTAATAAAATGTAATCGTTTAATTTATTTAGTCCATTGAGTCCAGCAAGGAAATAGCTCTGTTCAGTCATGGCACCAATTCACATTCTTACAGTTTGAACAATTTTAGTGCTGATTAGAGGTAAACATGGTCGTCCTGTTAGCACTGGATCCTGTGGCCTTTTCTCTTACTACTCCATCACAATACTGTCTTTCCCTGTAACATACAATCAAGTGATGTTATCCTGTAGAAGTGTTATGTACTGTAGGACCTGGAATAATCCCGGTTAAAATATTACATTCAATAGTTTATTTTACCACCGAGTACCTCTCTCCTGCTGTATGGGAGGTCATTGCCAAAATCACTAGAGAGCTGAATTGACAAACAGCCATCTTGGGGTGTACTGTACATAAAGTAACCTTGCTATGTTCTGTGAGAAGCGTAAAGATGTCCTCAATCACTTTCCAAATTGAGCGCACTAATAGACTACAACAGGGATTAGAAACGGCTCTTAGTTGTTCATCCAAACACTCAAGGTTATGTCCTCTTGATGTGACGCTTTAAACATCATTTAGTAGGTAATTATGGATGTACCATCGCAAGGGACATATTGTACATTGTTAATGTATCATTCTTATGTCATCAGTGATCAATGCAGTTAAAAACATCACACTTCTCTCCGGGAAACATTTGGTTGTGTTTATTTTATTTTTTATTTAACTAGGCAAGTCAGTTAAGAACAAATTCTTATTTACAATGATGGCCTAGGAACAGTTGGTTAACTGCCTTGTTCAGGGGCAGAACAACAGATTTGTACCTTGTCAGCTCGGTAAATAGTCCAACGCTCCAACCACTAGGCTACGCTGCCAACCCCATTAGGGGCCTAGATCTATGTGCAAATGGTCTCCATTATATTATACACAGCATGTGCTTCTGCATATGTTATTATAACACTACACTACACTACACACACACACACACACACACACACACACACACAATAGTTATACACATATAGCGCAAAATAGTTAATTGAAGATTCCCCCTCTACTGTCTGACTCAGTGTCATAGTAATAAACATAATGTGAGACATATTTGTTGCTCCTCATTAAAATATAATACACCAGCGTGTTACATTAAGGTCATTTGTGTACATGCTGTTTAGTATCTGCAACCGGATGAACTAAGTGTACTGTAGAGACTTTTCAGTTAACCAAAGTGCCCACCAGGGCACCAGACAGTCCTGTTCTGCCTGCATAAATATGGCTTCATGTAAACACTGACAAAGCCACAGAGCTCTGAGAGACTCAACAGCATTATGGGAGGCAGAGAGCTGGAGATGGAAAAGGCCCTTTACACCAGTCTATTTCAGACCACAAGTGTGATTAAAAAGCCCTTTTATAGTTGTAACCACATCTACTAAATATGTGTTTCTACTTGCAGCTTAAATTGTAAATTGGTTATTTATTTAGGTAGAAAGTCATTATGCTACAAAGCTTGAAAAATAAAGATAAATCAATATGATTAATGTCGAACCCCATCAGTGGACTGTAATTAACTCAATCAAACATGAAAGTACTGAACACAAAATATATTTTTGAGAGGGGTATGTTTATTGTTAGAAAATGTGTTGCATCAGTTGTGAGTGCATTGTCGTTTTGTACTTCCTTTTTACGTGAAGTCAAACCTTTCCACAACAGCCAGCTGTTCTTTATATGATCACAGTCTATGGGCACAACTTACCTAATTTCATCGGTATTGTCCTATCTATCAACATAAGGCATTAGCCGAGGAGCCAAACGCATCCAAGTAAACGCCTGTATCAAGTTCCAGAGAGATGGAGCCTGAAGTAGAGAGATCATCAACACAGATAAGTCAAAAAGCTCTGTGCCAAAATAAATGTTTCATTGACTGAAAAATATCCAAACTGTGTCCCATTATTATAGGTTAGTCATAACGATGCCGTCTCAGTTTCAAACAGACCAGTTTTGTCCCTTTGTGTGGCTGTCACTGGACCTTCTGTTTTCTCCCATTAGTAATCTCTCAGGAGCTAGATGGGGGACTATAAAATAAAACAGCCTTTTATTTCCTTTGTTTTTTGTTCAAGCCCCAAACATAAAAGCTGACTATCTGAGAAATATATGACATACATCATCACTGTCTGACAACCTTGACAGTCACTAATCATCACTTTCACCAGCTCTTCAGGAACAGAGAACAACTTTGAATGGAGAGAGTGATTGATGATTAAAGAATCCATAGAATCAAATCATATCTGGGGAAATTGGAACACACAAAACAAACAACAACACGAAGAGATATCTATCAAAAATGGAGATAAACCACTTCTCCAACCTTTTCGACCATATAACAAAGAACCAAGCGCAATCACATATACACGATCATTTGCAAAACTTTGAATCGGTTATTAAAGATGACCAGAACCCACTGGATTCTCCAATTACATTGAATGAGCTACAGAACAAAATATCAACCTTCCAACCCAAAAAGGCCTGTGGTGTTGATGGTATACTAAACAAAATGATCAAATATACAGACCGCAAATTCAAATGGGCTATTCTTAAACTCTTCAACATTACGGATAATCTTGAATGAATTGTGAATAATGATTAGTGAGAAAGTTACAGATGCACAAATATCATAACCCCCCAAAAATGCTAACCTCCCCTGTTATTGTAATGGTGAGAGGTTAGCATGTCTGGGGGTATGATATAAAATGTAACCTCCCCTGTTATTGTAATGGTGAGAGGTTAGCATGTCTGGGGTTATGATATAAAATGCTAACCTCCCCTGTTATTGTAATGGTGAGAGGTTAGCATGTCTGGGGTTATGATATAAAATGTAACCTCCCCTGTTATTGTAATGGTGAGAGGTTAGCATGTCTGGGGGTATGATATAAAATGCTAACCTCCCCTGTTATTGTAATGGTGAGAGGTTAGCATGTCTTGGGGGTATGATATAAAATGCTAACCTCCCCTGTTATTGTAATGGTGAGAGGTTAGCATGTCTGGGGGTATGATATAAAATGCTAACCTCCCTTGTTATTGTAATGGTGAGAGGTTAGCATGTCTGGGGGTATGATATAAAATGCTAACCTCCCCTGTTATTGTAATGGTGAGAGGTTAGCATGTCTGGGGGTATGATATAAAATGCTAACCTCCTCTGATATTGTAATGGTGAGAGGTTAGCATGTCTGGGGGTATATTATTTGTGCGTCTGTAACTTTCTGTCATAATTATTCACGGTTTATTCAAGATTATCCATAGTCATGGTAGCATCCACATTAATGTAGATATGTTTAGAAACATATTATATTCTTATTTACAATCAAAGTGATTCCGCAAATGATATAATACATTATTTACCATTAATTTCTATTGGGCACAAAATAAGTTGAAACACAACCAAAACAAACAGCAAATGCATTAAACAAATTTGTAGAGTCACAAGCTTGATGTATTCATTCACTACTGTAAGTCGCTCTGGATAAGAGCGTCTGCTAAATGACTAAAATGTAAATGTAAAATGTAGTCATTGCGTACTATGAATATCAGACTAAAGGCTTAACGTTTTACTACTTTAATACAAATGAAAGTGAATCTGTCCCAATACTTTTGGTCGCCTAAATTTATGAAGGCTATTCCATGCGAGAAATTGCCAAGAAACTGAAGATCTCATACAACGCTGTGTACTACTCCCTTCACGGAACAATGCAAACTGGCCCTAACCAGAATAGAAAGAGGACTGGGGGCCCCAGTGCACACCTGAGCAAGAGGACAAGTACATTAGAGTGTCTAGTTTGAGAAACAGACGCCTCACAAGACTTCAACTGGTAGCTTTATGAAATAGTACCCGCAAACCCCAGTCTGAATGTCAACAGTGAAGAGTTGACTCCGGGATGCTGGCCTTCTAGGCAGAGTTGCAAAGAAAAAGCCATATCTCAGACTGGCCAATAAAAATGAAAGATTAAGATGGGCAAAAGAATACAGACATTGGACAGAGGAACTCTGCCTAGAAGGCCAGCATCCCGGAGTCACCTCTTCAATGTTGACGTTGAGACTGGTGTTTTGAGGGTACTATTTAATGAAGCTGCCAGTTGAGGACTTGTGAGGCGTCTGTTACTCAAACTAGACACTCTAATGCACTTGTCCTCTTGCTCAGTTGCTCAGGTGGTGAAGAAACGCTGTCTCAGGCAGCACTCCAGAATCTCCCATAAGTGTTCAATTGGGTTAAGATCTGGTGACTGAGACGGCCATGGCATATAGTTTACATATGGTTTACATTGTTTTCATTCTCATCAAACCATTCAGTGACCACTCGTGCCCTGTGGATGGGGGCATTGTTATCCTATGGGGCATAGCCATGGTAGCCAGAATAATGGCTTGCCCAGAATTTTTAAACATGACCCTAAGCATGATGGGATGTTAATTGCTTAATTAACTCAGGAACCACACCTGTGTGGAAGCACCTGCTTTCAATGTACTTTGTATCCCTCATTTACTCAAGTGTTTCCATTATTTCGACAGTTACTTGTATTTGATATGAAAGTCAAAAGCTTGATTTATAATAGGCTATATCTCCCTCTGGTGACCATAATGTTGATGTGCAATGACAGGCATATCTCTAGTTTTACCTCTGAGGGGCACTGCGTGCTTTCTGTGGTTTTGGTGACTTTATTCTGAAACCTTGTTATGATGGAATATTTAAAGCATGGAATTATGTGAATGTGTATGGCAGATAATCTAAGATTATGTAGACCTTGTATCTCTCAGTCATCACTATTTCACTGTAAATGCTGTTCCGAACCACCAGGCAATAAAGTTCTACACATTTTCTTGGAGATGCTAAAACACCAACCAGCCCTGGTCTAACTATAAACCTGGCAAATTCTGTCAACATGCTTTTTTTGTGGTTGTACTTTTACCCCTTTTTCTGGTAGTTACAGTCTTGTCCCGTCCCTGCAACTCCCCTACGGACTCGGGAGAGGCAAAGCTCAAAAGCCATGCATCCTCCGAAACACAACCATGCCAAGCCACACTGCTCGATTAACCCGGGAGCCAGCTGCACCAATGTGTTGGAGGAAACACCGTGCAGCTGGCAACCGGAGTCAACTCGCAGGCGCCCAGCCCGCCACAAGAGTGTGATGGGACAAGGAAATCCCGGCCAGCCAAACCCTCCCCCAACCCAGACTACACTGAGCCAATTGTGCACCACCTCATGGGTCTCGCCGACACAGCCTGGGATCGAACCCAGGTCTATAGTGACACCTCAAGCACTGCAATGCAGTGCCTTAGACCGCTGCACCACTCGGGAGGCCCTATACTTTCTTTCTGAGATGAAATTGCAAACACTCCTAGATACAGTAGGACTATGTTTTTTGTAACATACATTTTCACCCCAGACAGACTCTTTCAGAAACGTACACCCTTTATTCTCTGCTCTGTCCTTCTCAGCACCAGTAGGTGTCAGTCCATTCCTGACAATATAAACCAGAGGACGTGTAGTTCACTCAGCCAGTCACATCCAAGTCATCCAGTCCACATCATACTAGACAAAAAATAGGCTCCTCTGCTTATTTCTTGATTTCTTGATGCATTTTTAGCTAAAGAGTAATTTGCTTGTTTCTAGATCCCTCATTACAGGTGGTATACTGTTGTACAGCACTGTATACAGTGTTACAACAGTGATGACTGATTCTCTCTGACATGTCTGAAAGGCAGGCAGCAGATGGATGTTCAGTATTCAGATCAGGGATCAATATGGCCTCCAGCCTCTATGAGACAGACACTCTCCGATGATCCCGTCTCCCTTGACGACAGTGCCCTGGCTTTAAGTCTCCACTTCACTAAATATTGCAGAAAATCCCATGTGTTGCGAGCTGCACATTGCTGTGCCACAGTGACTTGTTTGTCACATACAGCACAGTAGTTTGACTCCCTCGCCGTCTCAGGTGAACTGTATCCTCTAATGGTAATTACTGCGGACACAGACGCGCGCATACACACCCATGCACACGCACACACCACCCTCCCACACACACATACATGCACACGCACACACCACCCTCCCACACACACATACATGCACACGCACACACCACCCTCCCACACACACACCCATGCACACGCACACACCACCCTCCCACACACACATACATGCACACAGAAGACGTGACCACACCAGCCCAGTCATTCGTCATCGACTTCCATTCCCTCTCCTCCACTGCCAGCGTCTCTCTACCAACTGACTGGGGTATCAGAGAGAGGGAGGCAGCTAAAGCTCACTGTTGATTTCTCCTTCCTTGTGGCTGTGCTGATTGCCTCTCCAAGTATTAAGTGCTGTTCAACGAAGACAGCTTATAAATAAGGACACAATTAGGTTGAGAAACCTAGGCAGAACTGGAATGCAGCTTTAAGATTATATATCTAGCTACCTGCCTTCAGCCCTTTCAATGAGAAGCATCATCAATCTCTCTGTAATGTCCGCCTCCCTTCCCCTTTCCTTTCATAACTGTGATTTGAAAAGCAGCCACGTTGTGTTGGCGGTTTTCTGGCCACATAATTAAACAAGGACATACTGTATTTGCATTTTAAATTGAACAATTTTTCCATTCTCAGACTGAATTAATAACCAAGATGAATGTGACCTCTCAAAGCATTGAATGAAATTAGCACAGCATTGCCACACTAGTCATTACACTGGCTGGCTGCCTTCACATAGCACTGCAAATGGACTAGATCGATACAAAAGATGATTGGCAAAAAAAAATGTTTTATTACTTTGGTTCATGTGTTGTTACCTGGATGCTGAAACCACTGTGCTGCTAATACATCTGCTGTGTCTCTAAAATGTCCGATGGTAGCAGGGATTGTTAAAGATTTATCCATCTCAGCCCTTGCCATCCAAAATGAAGGGGGGAAGCGTAATATTTCTCACCATTTTATCAAGCAGGAATCAATAGCTGTTGGAGCTAGAGAGCAGTGTGCTAAATGAGTTGTCAACAGAGAGGAACACTGTATGGTGGGCTGACAGTGGGTTTAAGTACTGTATGTAAGTCGCTGACCAAGTCTAATATAGTAAACTCTGTTCTTGTCACAAGTGTTGCCGTGTTGAATGGACCAAACTGCAGACGGAATGTGGATACTCATCTTTTTAATAGATACGAGCAAAGCATCCACAGGAAAAACAATAGCTACTAATGACAGGCTTACAGGCTACGTACAAACAAAAAAACGAGCAGTGTTAGCACATCCAACAAAAAAAACACTCTGACGAAAATAATCCCGCACAAACCTGGGCGGGCTAAACAGGCTTAAATAACCATAAATCAAGAGACACAAATAAGGAACAGGTGCAAACAATAAGACATACCAACAGAAAAGGAAAAAGGGATCAGCGGCGGCTAGTAGGCCGGTGACGACGACCGCCGAGCGCCGCCCGAGCAGGCAGGGGAGCCACCTTCGGTGGGATTCGTGACAGTTCTACCCCCAACAGTACACAGTTCAGTTGTAGCCCCTGACAAACACACCTGCTTCATCTCATTGAGGGCTTGATGATTAGTTGACAAGTTGAATCAGGAGTTCTTGTCCATGGTTATAATAAAATTATGAACTGTTGGTGGGTACTCAAGGACCAGGTTTGGGAAACACTGCTCTAAGGGTAATTGTGCACATTTGAAACTAAATATGACTCTAAAAGTATTTGTTAGTGCCCAGATGCCAATTGAAAATTATCGTGGATGAAAGCTAACCTACTCCACAAGCACATCTGTATGTAATCTGCCACTAATTCATTTCAACTAAATCAAATTGGAGTAATGGTGTTCAGTCCTTCCTGACAAGAACTTGTGTAGTGATGTTATTGTCACAGCGTAGCCTGATCACTCCTCTCACCCAAGATGCAGCAGGGGATTCAGTCTACTGTGCGCTGCCTACCAGGCGTGAATAGAATGTGTGTGTGTTTGTGTGTTATCAGTGTAAAGGGCCTGCCAAACCTTAAACTACTCCATGGTGAGACAGTTTTAATAACTGCTCTCTCTCTCTCTCTCTCTCTCTCTCTCTCTCTATCTGTCTGGTTTGGGCTGGACGACGGCAGGCAGGCAGTCGGCTATGTAGATTATGTTGATGCTCAGCACAGACGTCAAAGAGCAGGCTTTTCATGTGTGCGCTGTCGTCGCTCAAACGGTGGAGGTGTTTATTTTGGCTTTTGGCTTATCTTGGCCAGGTCGCAGTTGTAAATGAGAACTTGTTCTCAACTAGCCTACCTGGTTAAATAAAGGTGAAATCAAATGTAAAAAAGAATAAAAAAGGTGGCAGCTCAGGGCTTCAGCACTCAGCGTACATGGAAATGAAGGTGTGATAGCACTGACAGGACTGCAATAAGCAGCAAACAGAGGAGTCTTTGAAAGCTCACATTCTTTCAGTAGGTACACAAGGCAGAGCGAACAGCAGTCCATCATAAGCCTGTGACAGAGAGTGGCAGACACTAAGAGACAAGATGTGCTGCGGTTTTTGCATTATCTTCTTCGCCCAGTGAAAACTCTGTCACTCAGAGTAGCAATGTTTCCATTCTAAACAACTGCCCTGGCAACAGCAGTTGATAGACTGTAGACATCTGAAATAAACATAGCATTTTTTTTAAGCCTATCATTCAAATAACATGAAATTACTGAAATGACAAGAGAAAAAAAGAACTCACTTGGGAGATGGCATGAGAATAGGTAAACCGTCTCTATGGCAACAGCGAGCCAAATACAGCTTGTTGAGTTGAGGGATTGCAGTGGATGAAGGATAGTTAGCTACCTGACTAGGGCACAGATAGAGCACATTAATAGGAAGAGGACGCTATATCTTGATAGTTTATTGGGACAGATACAATCTCAACCGGGTTCTCAACATACACACTGCACCATAATGCTTTTGGCTTGCGTTACTGTCCAGCCCAGTGACTGGAGCTTGGGCTGGAAATTTGGCAGTGATGGACATAAGTGTAGCTCCTCTACCCAGAGGAGAGAATAGCTGGGGCTGTCATTCTTGTCAATCAGCATTCGTCAGTATGAATGCAAGGCATGTCCGATAGCTGCTTCACTGGGACTGACCCAGATGCTCCTAGTCTCTCCTGACAGACTGACACACAACATTTGGTTCTGGGTTCCAACATTAACATCCTCTGTGAAACTGAAGCAGAACTTTTAGTAACACATATCATTGAAAAGCATAGTCCTCCCTGGCCATACATCAATGTATCACATATTGTAGTGTATCCCCAAGATTGCTGCTGTAAATGAGAATGTGTTCTCAGTTGCCTTTAGATCCAACTGAAATTAAACCAGGAAATCAATGTTTTGTCAAATGAGGGCTTGGTAATAGAGCAGCAGAATAGAGAGAGCAAGATAAGCGCTAAGTCCCACCCCAGAGTCCAACACCTCGGACAAGTTCACGTTTAAATAGCATGAGGGCTATGGCAAAATCTGAGCGTTTTCTTCAAAACACTTATGTTTAAATGGCTAAATAATTTAACAGTTCAACAGGAGTACTTGCTACTGTGATTTCTATAATACAGAGCCTGTTGATGGAGTATTTTTTCTAATTCAAAATTACACTTTTGTTACATTATTTTCTATCTCAGCATGTTAGCTAGCTTGCAGTCTCATTGACCACCAAATGTTGCTAACACTAGCTAGCGGGCGAGACGGTATTCCAGGGTGCTTTCTTAGAACAGCTGGCAGGCATATTCATGGTAATTTTCAACCTCTCCTTGTCCCAGTCTGTAATCCCGACATGTTTTAAGATGACCACCATCATTCCTGTCCTCAATAACTTTTTTGGGGTGGCAGGTAGCCTGGTGGTTAGAGTGTTGGACCAGTAACCGAAAGGATGCTAGATAGAATCCCCAAGCTGACAAGGTAAACATCTGTTGTTCTGGCCCTGAACAAGGCAGTTAACCCAATTTTCCTAGGCCGTCATTGTAAGTAAGAATTTGTTCTTAACTGACTTGCCTAGTAAAATAAAATTGAAAACTCTAAAGCTTCATGCCACAATGACTACCACCCTGTAGCACTCACTTCTGTAATCATGAAGTGTTTTGAGAGGCTGGTTTATGGCACACATTAACTCCACCATTCTAGACCCACTCCAATTTGCACACCGCCCCAATAGATCCCTAGATGACATATCTCAATTGCTCTTCACACTGCCCTCACCCACCTAGATAAGAGGAATACCTATGAGAGAATGCTGTTCATTGACTACAGCTCAGTGTTCAACACCATTGTCCCCTCCAAGCTCATCACCAAGCTTAGGACTCTGGGTCTGAACACTTCCCTTGCAACTGCATCCTGGACCTCTAATGGTCTGTCTCCATGTGGTGAGGGTAGGCAACATCACCTCTGCCACGCTGACCCTCAACACTGGGGCACCACAGGGGGTATGTGCTTAGTCCCCTCCTGTACTCCCTGTTCACCCACGACTGCGTGACCACGCATGACTCTAGTCAAGTTTGCTGACGACAGTGGTAGGCCTGATTACCGGCAACGATGAGACAGCCTTTAGGGAGGAGGTCATTAAAACTAGTTTTTCAACCACTCCACAAGTTTTGGCAAGTCGGTTAGGACATCTACTTTCTGCATGACACAAGTCATTTTTCCAAAACAATAGATTATTTCACTTATAATTCACTGTATCACAATTCCAGTGGGTCAGAAGTATACATACACTAAGTTGACTGTGCCTTTAAACAGATTGGAAAATTCCAGAAAATGATGTCATGGCTTTAGAAGCTTCTGATAGGCTAATTGACATAATTTGAGTCAATTGGAGGTGTACCTGTGGATGTATTTCAAGGCCTACCTTCAAACTCAATGCCTCTTTGCTTGACATCATGGGAAAATCAAAAGAAATCAGCCAAGACCTCAGAAAAAAAATTGTGGAAGTCCACAAGTCTGGTTCATCCTTGGGAGAAACTTCCAAATGCCTGAAGGTACCACGTTCATCTGTACAAATAATAGTACGTAAGTATAAACACCATGGGACCGCGCAGCCGTCATACCGCTCAGGAAGGAGACACGTTCTGTACCCTAGTGATGAACGTACTTTGTTACGAAAAGTACAAATCAATCCCAGAACTACAGCAAAGGACCTTGTGAAGATGCTGGAGGAAACAAGTACAAAAGTGTCTATATCCACAGTAAAAAGAGTCCTATATCGACATAATCTGAAAGGCCGCTCAGCAAGGAAGAAGCCACTGCTCCAAAACTGCCATAAAAAATACAGACTACAGTTTGCAACTGCACATGGGGACAAAGATCGTAGTTTTTGGAGAAATGTCCTCTGGTCTGATGAAACAAAATTAGAGCTGTTTGGCCATAATGACCATCGTTATGTTTGGAGGAAAAAGGGGGAGGCTTGCAAGCCGAAGAACACCATCCCAACCTTGAAGCACGGAGGTAGCAGCATCATGTTGTGGGAGTGCTTTGCTGCAGGAGGGACTGGTGCACTTCACAAAATAGATGGCATCATGAGGAAAGAACATGATGTGGATATATTGAAGCAACATCTCAAGACATCAGTCAGGAAGTTCAAGCTTGGTCCCAAATGGGTCTTCCAAATGGACAATGACCCCAAGCATACTTCCAAAGTTGTGGAAAAATGGCTTAAGGACAACAAAGTCAAGGTGGCCATCACAAAGCCCTGACCTCAATCCCATAGAAAATTTGTGGGCAGAACTGAAAAAGCGTGTGCGAGCAAGGAGGCCTACAAACCTGACTCAGTTACACCAGCTCTGTCAGGAGGAATGGGCCAAAATTCACCCAACTTACAGTGGGAAGCTTGTGGAAGGCTACCCAAAACGTTTGACCCAAGTTAAACAATTTAAAGGCAATGCTACGAAATACTAATTGACTGTATGTAAACTTCTGACCCACTGGGAATGTGATGAAAGAAATAAAAAATAAAATAAATAATTCTCTCTACTATTATTCTGACATTTCAAATTCTTAAAATAAAGTGGTGATCCTAACTGACCTAAAACAGGGCATTTTAACTAGGATTAAATGTCAGGAATTGTGAAAAACTGAGTTTAAATGTATTTGGCTAAGGTGTATGTAAACTTCAGACTTCAATTGTATAGTGTGGTAGGAAGGTCTGTAAAATCATTAAAAACTCCAACAACCCAAACCATAGACTATTCTCTCTGCTTCACGGCAAGCGGTACCAGGGCATCAAGTCTGGCGCCAACAGGCTCTTGAACAACTTCTATCCCCAAGTAATAAGACTGATAAATATCTAATAAAATACACTAGATGGTCAAAAGTATGTGGACAAATTAGTGGACTAAGCTAATTCAGCCACAATCTCCATAGACAAACATTGGCAGTAGAATGGCCCATACTGAAAAGCTCAGTGACTTTCATCGTTCACTGTCGTAGGATGCCATCTTTCCAGCAAGAGCTGCCCCGGTCAATTGTAAGTGCTGTTATTGTGAAGTGCAAACATATAAAGGCAACTCTTCTGGGAACACTTTCCACTAGATGTTGGAAAATTGCTACAGGGACTTGCTTCCATTCAACAAGAGCATTAGTGAGGTTGGGCACTGACGTTGGGCGATTAGGCTTGCAGTCGGCGTTCCAATTCAACCCAAATGTGTTCGATGGGGTTCAGGGTTCATGGACTGTCATTTCTCTTTGCTTATTTGAGCTGTTCTTGCCATAATATAGACTTGGTCTTACATTTTTTATATTTAGCCTTTATCTAACTAGACAAGTCAGTTAAGAACAAATTCTTATTTACAATGACGGCCTACTTGTAAAGCCCCCCCCCCCCCCCCCCCCCGACCAAACCCTTCCCTAACCCAGAATAAGAATAACATTCCACCCATGAGGCCACAAGAGTCCGATTTTGTAATTTTACTGCAGGACATGTGTATGTCAGCAGTTAGCTCCCAATTGGTTATATCTTTGACTGCATGCTGACAGTGAATTCAGAGCCATTCAGTGGCTAGCTATGCCAACGTTACAAACATATTTTTACCACGTTCCCGTTAATAATTGTAATGACAGTCCACCACAACATACCCAAGATTTTCCTGATTAGCAAGGGGTAGTCTGTGTTTAATATATTTATTAGAAACCCAGTTTGAGATCATTGTGTAGGGATTTCGCCAGTGAATTGGGCTTCCCAGTAAAATGCTCTCCGAGGTTGCAACAGTAACCAAGTGGGCCGGGGCTAATCAAGGGGTAAATTAAAACCTCAAGTTTCATAAAGAAAACCCTCATATCTTACAGCAGAGCACAAATTGCTTAGTGGGGAAAACTGTAAACCTGATTCAAAAAGCACAAGAGGACTACAGAGTGGACCTGCAGTTGTTTTTTCAGTTGCCTAGCAGCACTCTTTTATGCAACGAAACGTCTTTAAGTGACTGAATTCCCATTGCTGAGAGGTGTAAAATAGCGTCAATGCAAGTAGAAAGGATAAAAAACATTGAATTACCCTCTGCACATAACAGGAGTAGCGTGGATAAGAAGCATGCACTGACAAGCTGGAGAGAAATATGTCATTCTGGCAATATAATTGCACAATATATCCCTACAGTATAGCAATATGATTGTGATCTGCTTTCTGTGATGGCTGAGAGGCTGAAAACAGATGTTTGGTTCTGTCTGTATGGGAGGTGATTTCCTGCAAGTAGTCACCATGGTGATCACACTTTGTGGTTGGTCTTTGCAATTCATTCTTCAACTCACCCAAATCAGAATGAAAAGCAATGGCTTCCTTTGGAGAAGGTCACTTGCAGATAGAAGCAGACTGTGAGATTATCTCAGAGACATTAATCACACATTCATAAGCCATGTATAATTTTCAGCTTACAGTGACCGTTTCATTGTGCCAGGCAGTCACTTCTAAACCTCAAAATGGACAACTTCTAAATGTTATGCAGTGAAAACAGACAAATGTATCCAAATCAGACTTTAGTAACCACGTTGATGGCCTGTAACAAAACATAAATCATGACAGATTTGACAAATATCCACTTTGTTAGATCAGATTTGTTGAATGTGCGCCAACCCTGCACCCTTGTTCCATCCCCCCACCATCTGCGTTCCATTGACCTCTTTATGACATATATACTAGAAGATCCTTCTAGAATATTCTAGGATCATGATAATGTATGCTAACCAAGATAAAGATGGTGACAATGGTACCATCCATACCATTTGATTACGATGCTGATGATGATTCTTCTGTTTCTGTAACCCATTGATTGTCAGACATACAAATTGCATACGATAACGACACCAACGTGGCTAACATCCGAGTTGCCATCGTTTTGGCCTCTTTTGTTGACCTGAAGACAGTGGCTGGAGGATTATGGGAGCCAGCTGATGTGAGGGAGGAAATTAGCTTCATTATTACTGCTGCTCTCTTCCACACCACAATAATTTGTTCTTATTAATAACTGACTTGCCTAGTTAAATAAAGGTAAAACATTTATTTTTTAAAGGTAAAAAAAAAACACAGCCCCACTAAGTGTTGCTGCCTGGACCAGTGGAAATGATAACACATTAGCCGCTAACACTGAACACACACTTGGGAACTGCAATTAGTCTCCATTTTACTGGCCGCAACAATAAAAGGACACATTTATCAATACTGTGTGAAAAGCATCTCATAGTTATCAAGCACTGCCTAGGGAGCGTTATCTCTTCCCAAGCCAAAGTTTATACATTGTTTGGACGTGATAATGCTGAAATGGACAAAAACTACAGAATTACATTTCATTGCACATTCATCTTGAGCCATGTGAAGTTTTGGTTGGACGTTTTGTGCATTCAGATGTAAAAGTCTAAAATAAACTATACTAAAGGGAGTGTGTACTTTATTCTATATCACCTTTGCAAAATATTAGTGTATTTTATGCAGTATTACGGATAGTTAGGCCTGCTACTGTAGCTAATAGCTATCTACCATCATTTTACACTATACCCTCAAACACCAGTCCATTTTGTTTCAAATCAAATCAAATCAAATTGTATTGGTCACAAACACATGGTTAGCAGACGTTAATGCGAGTGTAGCGAAATGCTTGTGCTTCTAGATCCGACAGTGCAGTAATATCTAACAAGCAATCTAACAAATTCACAGCGACTACCTTATACACACACATGTAAAGGGATGAATAAGAATATGTACATATAAATATATGGATGAGCGATGGCCAAACAGCATAGGCAAGATGCAATAGATGGTATAGAATACAATATATACATACAGTGAGGGAAAAAAGTATTTGATCCCCTGCTGATTTTGTACGTTTGCCCACTGACAAAGAAATGATCAGTCTATAATTTTAATGGTAGGTTTATTTGAACAGTGAGAGGAAGAATAACACCAAAACAATACAGAAAAACACATGTCAAAAATGTTATAAATTGATTTGCATTTTAATGAGGGAAATAAGTATTTGACCCCCTCTGCAAAACATGACTTAGTACTTGGTGGCAAAACCCTTCTTGGCAATCACAGAGGTCAGACGTTTCTTGTAGTTGGCCACCAGGTTTGCACACATCTCAGGAGGGATTTTGTCCCACTCCTCTTTGCAGATCTTCTCCAAGTCATTAAGGTTTCGAGGCTGACGTTTGCCAACTCGAACCTTCAGCTCCCTCCACAGATTTTCTATGGGATTAAGGTCTGGAGACTGGCTAGGCCACTCCAGGACCTTAATGTGCTTCTTCTTGAGCCACTCCTTTGTTGCCTTGGCCGTGTGTTTTGGGTCATTGTCATGCTGGAATACCCATCCACGACCCATTTTCATGCGGTGAAGTTGTCCTGTCCCCTTAGCAGAAAAACACCCCCAAAGCATAATGTTTCCACCTCTATGTTTGATGGTGGGGATGGGGTTCTTGGGGTCATAGGCAGCATTCCTCCTCCTCCAAACACGGCGAGTTGAGTTCATGCCAAAGAGCTCCATTTTGGTCTCATCTGACCACAAAACTTTCACCCAGTTGTCCTCTGAATCATTCAGATGTTCATTGGCAAACTTCAGACAGGCATGTATATGTGCTTTCTTGAGCAGGGGGACCTTGCGGGCGCTGCAGGATTTCAGTCCTTCACGGTGTAGTGTGTTACCAATTGTTTTCTTGGTGACTATGGTCCCAGCTGCCTTGAGATCATTGACAAGATCCTCCCATGTAGTTCAGGGCTGATTCCTCACCGTTCTCATGATCATTGCAACTCCACGAGGTGAGATCTCACATGGAGCCCCAGGCCGAGGGAGATTGACAGCTCTTTTGGGTTTCTTCCATTTGCGAATAATCGCACCAACTGTTGTCACCTTCTCACCAAGCTGCTTGGCGATGGACTTGTAGCCATTCCAGCCTTGTGTAGGTCTACAATCTTGTCCCTGACATCCTTGGAGAGCTCTTTGGTCTTGGCCATGGTGGAGAGTTTGGAATCTGATTGATTGATTGCTTCTGTGGACAGGTGTCTTTTATACAGGTAACAAGCTGAGATTAGGAGCACTCCTAATCAAATACTTATTTCCCTCATTAAAATGCAAATCAATTTATATCATTTTCGACATGTGTTTTTCTGGATTTTTTTGTTGTTATTCTCTCTGTCACTGTTGAAATAAACCTACCATTAAAATTATAGACTGATCATTTCTTTGTCAGTGGGCAAACGTACAAAATCAGCAGGGGATCAAATACTTTTTTCCCTCACTGTATAAGATGAGTAATGTAGGATATGTAAACATGATTAAAGTGACGTTATTTAAAGTCACTAGTGATACCTTTATTAAATCCTCTTACATAAATTTAGAAAAGTGGCAAGAGATTTTAGTCAGTATGTTGGCAGCAGCCACTCTATGTTAGTGATGGCTGTTTAACAGTCTGATGGTCTTGTGATAGAAGCTGTTTTTTAGTCTCTCGGTCCCAGCTTTGATGCACCTGTACTGACCTCATCTTCTGGATGATAGCGGTGTGAACAGGCAGTGTCTCGGGTGGTTGTTGTCCTTGATGATCTTTTTGGCCTTCCTGTGACATCGGATAGTGTAGGTGTCCTGGAGGGCAGGTAGTTTGCCCCTGGTGATGCGTTGTACAGACCACACTACCCTCTGGAGTAGAGGTCGACCGATTATGATTTTTCAACGCTGATACCGCTACCGATTATTGGGGGCCCAAAAACCCGGTACCGATTAATCGGCCGATTTAAAAAAATATATATTTATTTGTAATAATGACAATTACAACAATACTGAATGAACACTTATTTTAACTTAATATAATACATCAATAAAATCAATTTAGTCTCAAATAAATAATGAAACATGTTCAATTTGGTTTAAATAATGCAAAAACAAAGTGTTGGAGAAGAAAGTAAAAGTGCAATATGTGCCATGTAAAAAAGCTAACGTTTAAGTTCCTTGCTCAGAACATGAGAACATATGAAAGCTGGTGGTTCCTTTTAACATGAGTCTTCAATATTCCCAGTTAAGATGTTTTAGAATGTAGTTATTATAGGAATTATAGGACTATTTCTCTCTATACCATTTGTATTTCATATACCTTTGACTATTGGATGTTCTTATAGGCACTTTAGTATTGCCAGTGTAACAGTATAGCTTCCGTCCCTCTCCTCGCTCCTACCTGGGCTCAAACCAGGAACACATCGACAACAGCCACCCTCGAAGCAGCGTTATCCATGCAGAGCAAGGGAAACAACTACTCCAAGTCACAGAGAGAGTGACGTTTGAAACGCTATTAGTGTGCACCCGGCTAACTAGCTAGCCATTTCACATCGGTTACACCAGCCTAATCTTGGGAGTTGACAGGCTTGAAGTCATAAACAGCGCAATGCATTGCGAAGGGCTGCTGGCAAAACGCACGAAAGTGCTATTTTGAATGAATGCTTACGAGCGTGCTGCTGCCTACCATCGCTCAGTCAGACTGCTCTATCAAATCATAGACTTAATTATAACATAATATCTTACAGAAATACGAACCTTAGGTCATTAATATGGTCGAATCCGGAAACTATCATCTCGAAAACAAAACGTTTTTCCTGTTACATTGCACAACCTTCAATGTTATGTCATAATTACGTAAAATTCTGGCAAATTAGTTCGCAACGAGCCAGGTGGCCCAAACTGTTGCATATACCCTGACTGCGTGCAATGAACACAAAATGACACAATTTCACCTGGTTAATATTGCATGCTAACCTGGATTTCTTTTAGCTAAATATGCAGGTTTATAAATATATACTTCTGTGTATTGATTTTAAGAAAGGCATTGATGTTTATTGTTAGGTACAGTCGTGCAACGATTGTGCTTTTTTCGCAAATGCGCTTTTGTTAAATCATCCCCCGTTTGGCGAAGTTGGCTGTCTTTGTTAGGAAGAAATAGTCTTCACAGTTAGCAACAGCCCGACAGGATGCTCTCGATTGTGCATCTGTAAAAGTTTGTGAGTGTTTTAGGTGACAAGCCAAATTTCTTCAGGCTCCTTCTTCACCACCCTGTCTGTGTGGGTGGACCATTTCAGATTGTCCGTGATGTGTACGCCGAGGAACTTACAACTTTCCACCTTCTCCACTACTGTCCCGTCGATGTGGATGGGGGGAAGCTCCCTCTGCTGTTTCCTGAAGTCCACAACCATCTCCTTTGTTTTGTTGACGTTGAGTGAGGGTGTTTTTCCTGACACCACACTCCGAGGGCCGTCACCTCCTTCCTGTTGGCCGTCTCGTCATTGTTGGTAATCAAGCCTACCACTGTATTGTCGTCTGCAAACTTGATGATTGAATCGGAGGCGTGCATGGCCACGCAGTCATGGATGAACAGGGAGTACAGGAGAGGGCTGAGAATTCCCCCTTGTGGGGCCCCAGTGTTGAGGGTCAGCGGGGTGGAGATGTTGTTTCCTACCCTCACCACCTGGGGGCGGCCGTCAGAAAGTCCAGGACCCAGTTGCACAGGGTGGGGTTGAGACGCAGGGTCTCGAGCTTAATGACGAGTTTGGAGGGTACTATGGTGTAAAGTCTTGAGCTGTAGTCAATGAACAGCATTCTTATCATTCTTACATAGGTATTCCACTTCATGATGATAGAAGTGAGTGCTAAGGGGCAATAGTAATTTAGTTCAGGCTTTCTTGGGAACAGGAACGATGGTGGCCATCTTGAAGCATGTGGGCACAACAGACTGGAATGCATGGTTTCCAACCAGTAGGTTTCTTCACCTCTTGTTCCCTATTTTTCCTTTCTTTATCCCATAGTATTGTACAAAGAGCTCCTTAAACCAGCCTGAGGAAACATATAATAGATATTGCTCCTGTATGACCCAACGAGACAATTTCAAGTGATAGAGCACTCTAAACAAAAACAACTTATACCCAGACTTGTAGACCTGCAGTATACTGCACTTGATCCTACAGTACTCATTAAACGAGATGACCTCACCCAACCTTTGTTCGAGAGGGCGTGAGTGGGTTTACCCGCCCAGCAGTGATGATGGGGTCCAACTTATCTGATACTTTAGGTTTATTTTTATCCTGAGCTCAGTCTGTGCTGTTTCCTGTTTACACATTGTCATGTGATGCCTCCTCTAACACAACCCAGCAGCATGTCCTCTCACCACCCCCCACCCCTTTCTCTCTCTCACTCTCTCACACTCACTCACTCTCTCTCTTTCTCTCTCTCGCTCTCTCTCTCACCATTCTGTTTCTCTCAGCATGGTGCCAAGCCAGTATATCAGGCCCATTGAGTATGCCACAAGGTAAAAAGAAACACCTATTCGTAATGGATTCAACATTTCAAATACAGGTATTAGAGGGGTTGTCTCCTGAGGAATAATGTAGTCCTCAAAATGGAGTTCTCCAGTTGAACTAATTCTGTGAATACAGGGGCTTGAATGGGTGGATTGATAAGGTGAGGAGTGATGCATGCATTTTCACCTTCAAGGCAGTGTAAACTGTATAAATATATAATGAACAAATAAAGTGGGCACCATACTATTTGACAGTCACTCTGGGCAGGGTTTTGATGTGATGTATATGGAATCAAAAGGAAACCAGGTAAATCTGTATCATCCTGTGCCCAATGGTCAGTATTGGCTAATCAAGGCCTATCCATCTTATGCTTCATCCAAACCTCAGCAGTCTCTGCCAAGACCACCTGCATGGAAGACGTCTGTATTAATGATCATAGCAGCTCCATGTGATTATGAGGAGGGTTTCTCATCCGGACATTAGTTCAGCTCTCTGCCTTGTCTGTATATCACAGCGATGTGCATGGTGCCTCACTGAACCGCTGTTGTTTGAAAAGTGACGGACTTGGCAGATGCTGTAGGCAGAGGGTATCTGGCAACCCGTGCTGTAGTTGGCTTCATTCTCTACTCCCTACACGAGTTCCTTTAATTATAGAAATCAATAATGCTCTCTGTTGCATGCCCGCGCTGGAATTTATTTATTCTTTCCCTTAGCCATTTGTATTAATTATCTTACTGTCTCACAAATGGATACAATTAAGTATAGCCATGTAAGTAATCGACTCCATGCCCCCCCCCCCTCCAATCAAAACCAGAACTGTACTCAGAGAGGATATATTTACATGACCATAGTACTCAAGGTGCTCCCATTGGTCTCACAGGCCTTGGCTAACTGATTCTTTCAAGGGGATTCTAAATGAAAATGATCAAGGGAAGATCTAGCTTTCGTCTGTGGAATGTTGAACACGGTTAGCATGAATGTGTGCAGTGCTAACTTAATCATATCTACGGTAGCCTAATGGAAAATCAATGTGCATCTTGATACAACATTTTTCACGGATTCAAGCACCATTCCCTGCATGCATACACAGCCCATGGCCTGTTATGAAGTATTTAGTTCATGTTAAATGCAATACGAGCTTTCTCAACATCATTGTCAATCCAATGAGTACTGAATTAACATGTTAAACATTAATAGTGATCTGTATTCTGTCTGACTAAAGTGGGCTTCGACCATTGCCTTAGCCTAAGTGTGGACGCTCGTCAATGTCTTTTCCTTTGAATAACTGCAACACAATGAGTGACTGGACTCTGTATGTCTTTGGAGAGATGGAAATTCATCCGGATCTAGATATGACAGGCAGGCGGGAGGGTCAGATGGGAAAATGAAAGTGACAGAGGGGATGACACCTGTGAAATGGGGGTCATTGGTCCATCTGATTGGAGCGGTAGCACAGGCTCCATCGCTCCTTCGGTGACAACCACTTAAATCATCTGAGATGGAAATCTGCCACTCTCTCTCGAATCGTGTGTGATTTGGTTACTGTGCTTGCTGGGAATCATCATGTGGGTTTAATTCTCTCTAAATACATTCCACTCAACTGGTGACGTATCGGCTTGCCGGATGACAAACAGGTAACACTTGCACTGTGATTCATTGTATTTCAGCAAAGTGATGTGCATGCTAAACCTAAGCATTGGTTGTTCACATTTTCTTCCATTTTAGAAAAGGGGATATAGAGGACGCTGTCATAACCATAGTTTATTTCCTAATCTATAGTCTAAGACATACCTATAACCATAATGTAAACATAGAGGAACTTGAATGAGGAAAAACATGGGACCAAGTTGAGCAGAGTGACAATACGTTTTGCCACCGTTCCAGAGACCAAAACAGATTCCACATTAATAATTGTGACTTCACGCATGGCTGGTTTTGTTTTGCTACCATGCTTCGCTCCCCACTGTTTACACAAACCTAATTGAATTATGATAAAAGAGTTGAACTGAAGAACTGTGTTTCCTACCCTGAAGGATTCACATTAATACAAGGCACAACTTTCTTCAAAGTCATGATAGAAGTACCATATTATTCACAGCAAACCATTCGCTATGGCTAGGTGCCTGAGTTTTGCCTGATCATGTGATGGCCTGACTAGGCAAAACTCTGGGACCTAGATAAGAAGGTAATTCTGGCTCAGTTGTTAGAGCATGGTGCTTGCAATGCCAGAGTTGTGGGTGCAATTCCCACTGGGGACCAGTATGAGAAAGTATCAAAATGTTTGAGCTCACTACTATTAGTCGCTCTGGATATGAGCGTCTGCTAAGTGTTAAATTGTAATTCCTTTGCTACTATTTCCTTACGCCATTTGCACACACTGTATCTAGACTTTTATTTAATTTTAAAAAATTATATTGTTATTGACTGTTCGTTTGTTTATCCCATGTGTAACTCTGTATTGTTGTTTGTCACCCTGCTTTGCTTTATCTTGGCCAGGTCGCAGTTGTAAATGAGAACTTCTCAACTGGCCTACCTGGTTAAATAAAGGTGAAATAAAAATAAAAGTAACTAATATTATGTATATCAGACACTCTCATGCCCCACTCTGGTACTTCATGATACACTTCCCTAGCCTTCACCAGTCATTGAGGTTGACTGGATAATGAGGGTGAGGTTATGTGTTGTGTGGCTCATTCTCTCCATCCTCAGAGTCTTTGGACTTCTCTCAATTAGATTCTCAATTCCTGCATCCTCTCTCCTCCGTCTTCTCTGGCCTTCTTTTGAAAAAGGTCAAAGGTAATCGAGGACAGGTGGCGAGGCCAGGGAAAGTGGACGAAAATGCACTTGTATGAAATGAGGCTCTTCTACAATTGACCATCATAAAATAATGTTTACAGGTGGAATTCCAAAATAAATGTATAAAGTGATAAAATCAAATGTAGCTAGATGTGCAATACGTTTTATAGATAAAGGATAAGTAGCATATCGTTTTTAAATGTTTGCATGCTTTACTCCTTCGAGAAAACAATAGTTGATTCAAAGGGGGTGCGGCAGATTTCAAAACTTCGGCGAAGGACTCAGGTAGGATACATGTGTGCTTCCTCTGCAAAAGGAGGCTATCGAGGAGAGGAGGGCCATCTTCCATTTGCCTACTAACGAATGTACACACTCCTCAACCCCTCCAACGCTTTCCGGGTCACGGAGGAGAGAGGACGGACTTTTGCCCAAATGAAAAATATCCATAGAGAGAGAGAGAGGGCGAGAGAGGAGTGGGTGGTTAAAAAGGACTCCTTTGTACCCCCTCTACAAGCAGCAGTAGAGCAGTAGAGCAGCAGTAGAACACTAGTAGAGAAGCAGTAGAGAAGCAGCAGTAGAGCACTAGTAGAGAAGCAGTAGAGCAGTAGAGCAGCAGCAGTAGAGCAGCAGAACAGCAGCAGAGCAGCAGCAGAGCAGCAGTAGAACATTAGCAGTAGAGCAGTATCAGTAGAGCACTAGTAGAGCAGCAGTAGAGCAGCAGCAGTAGAGCAGCAGTAGAGCAGCAGTAGAAAAGTAGAGCAGCAGCAGTAGAGCAGCAGTAGAGCAGCAGCAGCAGAGCAGCAGTAGAACATTAGCAGTAGAACATTAGCAGTAGAGCAGCAGAGCAGAAGTAGAGCAGCAGCAGTAGAGCAGTAGAGCAGCAGTAGAGCAGCAGAACAGCAGCAGAGCAGCAGCAGAGCAGCAGTAGAACATTAGCAGTAGAGCAGTATCAGTAGAGCAGTATCAGTAGAGCAGTAGAGCAGCAGCAGTAGAACAGCAGTAGAGCAGCAGCAGTAGAGCAGCAGCAGAGCAGCAGTAGAACATTAGCAGTAGAGTAGCAGAGCAGAAGTAGAGCAGCAGCAGGAGAGCAGTGGAGCAGCAGTAGAGCAGTAGAGCAGCAGCAGTAGAGCAGCAGCAGTAGAGCAGCAGCAGTAGAGCAGTATCAGTAGAACATTAGCAGTAGAGCAGTGTCAATAGACCAGCATCAGTAGAGCAGCAGTAGAGCATTAGCAGTAGAGCAGCAAAGCAGTAGAGCAGTATCAGTAGAGCAGTATCAGTAGAACAGTAGAGCAGTATCAGTAGAGCAGTAGAGCAGTAGAGCAGTAGAGCAGCATCATTAGAGCAGTATCAGTAGAGCAGTGGAGCAGTATCAGTAGAGCAGTATCAGTGGAGCAGTATCAGTAGAGCAGTGGAGCAGTATCAGTAGAGCAGTGGAGCAGTATCAGTAGAGCAGCATCATTAGAGCAGTATCAGTAGAGCAGTGGAGCAGTATCAGTAGAGCAGTATCAGTAGAGCAGTATTAGTAGAGCAGTGGAGCAGTATCAATAGAGCAGTGGAGCAGTATCAGTAGAGCAGTAGAGCAGTATCAGTAGAGCAGTGGAGCAGTATCAGTAGAGCAGTATCAGTAGAGCAGTGGAGCAGTATCAGTAGAGCAGTAGAGCAGTATCAGTAGAGCAGTGGAGCAGTATCAGTAGAGCAATATCCGTAGAGCAGTAGAGCAGTAGAGCAGTGTCAGTAGAGCAGTAGAGCAGTATCAGTAGAGCAGTATCAGTAGATCAGTATCAGTAGAGCAGTGTCAGTAGAGCAGTGGAGCAGTAGAGCAGTATCAGTAGAGCAGTAGAACAGTAAAGCAGTATCAGTAGAGCAGTGGAGCAGTATCATTAGAGCAATATCATTAGAGCAGTAGAGCAGTATCAGTAGAGCAGTATTAGTAGAGCAGTGGAGCAGTATCAATAGAGCAGTGGAGCAGTATCAGTAGAGCAGTAGAGCAGTATCAGTAGAGCAGTGGAGCAGTATCAGTAGAGCAGTATCAGTAGAGCAGTGGAGCAGTATCAGTAGAGCAGTAGAGCAGTATCAGTAGAGCAGTGGAGCAGTATCAGTAGAGCAATATCCGTAGAGCAGTAGAGCAGTAGAGCAGTGTCAGTAGAGCAGTAGAGCAGTATCAGTAGAGCAGTATCAGTAGATCAGTATCAGTAGAGCAGTGTCAGTAGAGCAGTGGAGCAGTAGAGCAGTATCAGTAGAGCAGTGGAGCAGTATCATTAGAGCAATATCATTAGAGCAGTAGAGCAGTATCAGTAGAGCAGTAGAGCAGTAGAGCAGTGTCAGTAGAGCAGTAGAGCAGTATCAGTAGAGCAGTAGAGCAGTAGATCAGTATCAGTAGAGCAGTATCAGTAGAGCAGTTGAGCAGTAGAGCAGTAGAGCAGTAGAGCAGTAGCAGTAGAGCAGTATCAGTAGAGCAGTAGAGCAGTAGAGCAGTATCAGTAGAGCAGTAGAGCAGCATCAGTAGAGCAGTATAAGTAGAGCAGTGGAGCAGAATCAGTAGAGCAGTAGAGCAGTGGAGCATTAGCAGTAGAGCAGTAGAGCAGTAGAGCAGTAAAAGTAAAGCAGTAGAGCAGTGTCAGTAGAGCATTATCAGTAGAGCAATAGAGCAGTAGAGCAGTATCATTAGAGCAGTAGAGCAGTAGAGCAGTATCAGTAGATCATTATCAGTAGAGCAATAGAGCAGTGTCAGTAGAGCAGTAGAGCAGTGTCAGTAGAGCAGTGGAGCAGTAGAGCAGTATCAGTAGAGCAGTGGAGCAGTGTCAGTAGAGCAGTAGAGCAGTAGAGCAGTATCAGTAGAGCAGTATCAGTAGAGCAGTAGAGCAGTATCAGTAGATCAGTAGATCATTATCAGTAGAGCAGTAGAGCAGTGTCCGTAGAGCAGTAGAGCAGTAGAGCAGTGTCAGTAGAGCAGTAGAGCAGTGTTATTAGAGCAGTAGAGCAGTAGAGCAGTGTCAGTAGAGCAGTAGATCAGTATCAGTAGAGCAGTAGAGCAGTGTCAGTAGAGCAGTAGAGCAGTGTCAGTAGAGCAGTAGAGCAGTGTCAGTAGAGCAGTATCAGTAGAGCAGTAGAGCAGTGTCAGTAGAGCAGTAGAGCAGTAGAGCAGTGTCAGTAGAGCAGTAGAGCAGTGTCAGTAGAGCAGTAGAGCAGTAGAGCAGTGTCAGTAGAGCAGTAGAGCAGTAGAGCAGTAGAGCAGTGTCAGTAGAGCAGTAGAGCAGTAGAGCAGTGTCAGTAGAGCAGTGTCAGTAGAGCAGTAGATCAGTATCAGTAGAGCAGTGTCAGTAGAGCAGTAGATCAGTATCAGTAGAGCATTGTCAGTAGATCAGTATCAGTAGAGCAGTAGAGCAGTGTCAGTAGAGCAGTAGAGCAGTGTCAGTAGAGCAGTAGAGCAGTATCAGTAGATCAGTATCAGTAGAGCAGTAGAGCAGTGTCAGTAGAGCAGTGTCAGTAGATCAGTATCAGTAGATCAGTATCAGTAGATCAGTATCAGTAGATCAGTATCAGTAGAGCAGTGTCAGTAGATCAGTAGAGCAGTAGAGCAGTAGATCAGTATCAGTAGAGCAGTGTCAGTAGAGCAGTTGAGCAGTATCAGTAGAGCAGTAGAGCAGTGTCAGTAGAGCAGTAGAGCAGTATCAGTAGATCAGTATCAGTAGAGCAGTAGAGCAGTGTCAGTAGAGCAGTGTCAGTAGATCAGTATCAGTAGATCAGTATCAGTAGATCAGTATCAGTTGAGCAGTATCAGTAGAGCAGTTGAGCAGTAGAGCAGTAGAGCAGTAGAGCAGTAGAGCAGTATCAGGAGAGCAGTAGAGCAGTAGAGCAGTATCAGTAGAGCAGTAGAGCAGTAGAGCAGTATCAGTAGAGCAGTAGAGCAGTAGAGCAGTGTCAGTAGAGCAGTAGATCAGTATCAGTAGAGCAGTAGAGCAGTAGATCAGTGTCAGTAGAGCAGTAGAGCAGTAGATCAGTAGAGCAGTAGAGCAGTGTCAGTAGAGCAGTAGAGCAGTGTCAGTAGAGCAGTAGAGCAGTAGATCAGTATCAGTAGAGCAGTAGAGCAGTAGATCAGTAGAGCAGTGTCAGTAGAGCAGTAGAGCAGTGTCAGTAGAGCAGTAGAGCAGTAGAGCAGTGTCAGTAGAGCAGTAGAGCAGTGTCAGTAGAGCAGTAGAGCAGTAGAGCAGTAGAGCAGTGTCAGTAGAGCAGTAGAGCAGTGTCAGTAGAGCAGTAGAGCAGTAGAGCAGTAGAGCAGTGTCAGTAGAGCAGTAGAGCAGTGTCAGTAGAGCAGTGTCAGTAGAGCAGTTGAGCAGTATCAGTAGAGCAGTTGAGCAGTAGAGCAGTAGAGCAGTAGAGCAGTAGAGCAGTAGATCAGTATCAGTAGAGCAGTAGAGCAGTAGAGCAGTAGATCAGTATCAGTAGAGCAGTAGAGCAGTATCAGTAGAGCAGTTGAGCAGTAGAGCAGTAGAGCAGTAGAGCAGTAGAGCAGTGTCAGTAGAGCAGTAGAGCAGTGTCAGTAGAGCAGTAGAGCAGTAGAGCAGTAGATCAGTAGAGCAGTAGAGCAGTGTCAGTAGAGCAGTAGAGCAGTGTCAGTAGAGCAGTAGAGCAGTAGAGCAGTAGAGCAGTGTCAGTAGAGCAGTAGAGCAGTGTCAGTAGAGCAGTAGAGCAGTAGAGCAGTAGAGCAGTGTCAGTAGAGCAGTAGAGCAGTGTCAGTAGAGCAGTGTCAGTAGAGCAGTAGAACAGTATCAGTAGATCAGTAGAGCAGTAGAGCAGTAGATCAGTATCAGTAGAGCAGTAGAGCAGTAGATCAGTAGAGCAGTAAAGCAGTGTCAGTAGAGCAGTAGAGCAGTGTCAGTAGAGCAGTAGAGCAGTAGATCAGTATCAGTAGAGCAGTAGAGCAGTAGATCAGTAGAGCAGTAGAGCAGTGTCATTAGAGCAGTAGAGCAGTGTCAGTAGAGCAGTAGAGCAGTAGAGCAGTAGAGCAGTAGAGCAGTGTCAGTAGAGCAGTAGAGCAGTGTCAGTAGAGCAGTAGAGCAGTGTCAGTAGAGCAGTAGAGCAGTAGAGCAGTAGAGCAGTGTCAGTAGAGCAGCAGCAGTATAATTTTTTTTAAGAGGAGAGAAGCTGAAGACTGTTTGCATTCCATTTGAACTCCACTCCAGGAGGCTATGATAGCCTTCAATTAAATTCATTTCAAGGATTCACAATGCAGTGTGCAGAAGCCTTCCGCTTCCTCTTAATTGGAAAAAAATGGTATGGGACTCTGATGTTCTGAGAGCTTAAACATACGCTTGGCAGAACGGAGAAAAAGTCACAATTGACCAGCAAATGAGTCTTAAACTTTGTTTTGCTGCGAGAGAGATGGGAGTGGAGAAAGGGATAATCCAACAGATCAGTGTCAGCTAATAAACTAGAATGTCAGCAGGGTGCCACATGGAGGCCATTTGTTGTACTTCTTTGCTTTCTGCTCTCATCATAACTAGGGCGTCTTGATCTTGACCATGTGACCTGACCAGAGCAAACTCTGGGCTGTAGTTATAGACTCTGAAGCATCTAACCTACTTCCCCACCACAATAATCAAGTCTTTTAAAACAAACTCTTTACTCCTCACGTTAAAATGGATACAGCACCGAAGCAATAACAAAACACTGGGTGTCAAATCAATAACCATATACAACTGTAAAATAGTGCTGAGCGTTCAAAAACATCCAAGTTATAATCCTATACTAACTCTGCCTCTCACTAGGTAAATCTGTAGCAGGAGAAAGTCGTAGGCTCTCCGGAGAGCTTACTAACATATAAAGCATCAAAGAGGAATGAGACATATCATCTATTAATGTGAGGCTGTCTGGCTGTCTGTGATGCTGGCTGGCTGTGATGCTGGCTGGCTGTGATGCTGGCTTTCTGGCTGGCTGCAAGACTGGCTGGCTGTGAGGCTGGCATTGAGGCTGTCTGGCTGGCTACGAGGCTGGCTGTGAGGCTGTCTGGCTGGCTGTGAGGCTGGCTGTGAGGCTGGCTGGCTGCGAGGCTGGCTGTGAGGCTGTCTGGCTGTCTACGAGGCTGGCTGTGAGGCTGGCTGTCTGGCTGCCACAGTATAAGCCTCTGCATGGGGGAGTATGAGGCAGGAGAGCTTCTCTATCTCCACGACGACTGTTGACACTTCCTTTTTCCGTCAGCGGACTAAGAGCCATGGCAACAGGAGGCGTGATAATGGATTGACAGACAGACAGGCTGTGCACTCTGTGGACTAGACCCAATACAAACCCCACACTTTCTGTTCACGGGCTGCCAGTCTTGTTCCCAGCCATATATCTTTGATGTGAGGCTACAGATAAACAGATAGGCTATATCGTTATTTTTTTAAATGTATGCTTTCAGTATGTAAGGTATGTACACTTAATACTATAAAAGTAACGATGCACCAGTCCAGTTATTGGGCAAATGGTCTTCTAAGAAGTACTGACTTACTGTATGAGTTATTTTACTCTATAAGACTACAATTAGAATAATAGTAATACATTGATTTAATCTGGTTTGAATTCTTTGAGAATCAATTGGAGTTCTTTACAAGAGTAACAAGGAAAACACAATTGATTTATACAAGCAACATTCAATATCACTCATCCAAATATTTGCAAACAAAATGAGAATGATCATGAAATACAACATACAATGAAATATAGGAAGTGAAGACCTGGGGCCTCATTTATACATTTTTGCACAAACTATGCGCCAAAACATCTGTGTGCCAGTTTTCACACAAAAGTTGGAATTGATTAAAACTGAACTTGATGTGAGAATGTGCTTATCCTCCTACAAACTTTAGACCATGAATACGCACTGTTTCTACTGGTTGAAGTATTGTATTGCTAGAAGACAGAAGTAGCCTAGTAGTAACGTAACCTTGTGTAAATAGGGATTATATGATGACACCCTTATTGATGACAAAAAAACAGGTAGCGAAATATATTAACAAGATGCAATCATTTACTGTTAGTGAAAAGAGAAAAAATCTATTTATTTTTATCTTTGCATTCTAAAATTATTTGAACTAGGCTTCTATTTCCCATTATTTGTTTCATTTCAAATGATCATCAGAATAAATTCATCACCTTTTCTGACTGTGATGGTTTCATATTTGTGAAATAGCCTATAGGCCTACAACAAGTTAGGATAGGCTATAAGAATAGGCTACCATTCGTCCCATCTCTTATTTACAGTGCCTTCGGAAAGAATTCAGACCCCTTGACTTTATACACATTTTGTTATGTTACAGCTTTATTCTAAAATTGATTAAATTGTTTTTTCCTCCTCATCAATCTACACACAATACCCCATAATGACAAAGCAAAAACAGGTTTTTAGAATTTTTGGCAAATGTATAAAATAAAATAAATACATTTACATGAGTATTCAGACTGGCAGCTCTGTCAAGTTGGATGGGGAGTGTTGCTGCACATCTATTTTCAGGTCTCTCCAGATATCCGGGCTCTGGCTGGGCCACTCAACGTCATTCAGTGATGTGTCCCGAAGTCACTCCTGCGTTGTCTTGGCTGTGTGCTTAGAGTCGTTGTCATGTTGGAAAGTGAACCTTCACCCTAGTCTGAGGACCTGAGCAATCTGGAGCGGGTTTTCATCAAGGATCTCTCTGTACTTTGCTCTGTTCAGCTTTGCCTCGTTCCTGACTAAGGTAAGAGTAGGCAACAACCTGTCTGCCACGCTGATCCTCAACACCGGGGCCCCTCAGGGGTGTGTACTTAGTCCCCTCCTGTATTCCCTGTTCACCCACGACTGCATGGCCAAACACGACTCCAACACCATTATTAAGTTTGCTGATGACACAACCTTCTTGTACACTGCTGCTACTCGCTGTTTGTTTGTTACCTATGCATAGTCACTTCGTCCCCACCTACATGTACAGATTACCTAGCCTGTTCCCCTGCACACTGACTCGGTACCGGTGCCTCGTTATTCTTATTCTTATTGTATTACTTTTGATTATTACTTATTGAACTGCACTGTTGGTTGATGGCTTGTAAGTAAGCATTTCACGGTAAAGTCTACACTTGTTGTATTCTGTGCATGTGGCAAATAATGTTTGAGTTGATTTGATTTGACTAGTCTCCCAGTCCCTGCCGCTGAAAAACATCCCCACAGCATGATGCTGCCACCACCATGCTTCACCGTAGGGATGGTGCCAGGTTTCCTCCAGACGTGGCGCTTGGCATTCAGGCCATAGAGTTTATTCTTGGTTTCATCAGACCAGAGAATCTTGTTTCTCATGGTCTGAGAGTCTTTAACTCTAAGCGGGCTGTCATGTACCTTTTACTGAGGAGTGGCTTCCGTCTGGCCACTCTACCATAAAGGCCTGATTGATGGTGTGCTGCAGAGATGATTGTCCTTCTGGAAGGTTCTCCCATCTCAACAGAGAAACTCTAGAGCTCTGTCAGAGTGACCATCGGGTTCTTGGTCACCTCCCTGACCAAAGCCCTTCTCCCCTGATTGCTCAGTTTGGTCAGGTGGCCAGCTCTAGGAAGAGTCTCGGTGGTTCCAAACTTCTTCCATTTAAGAATGATGGGGAGGCCACTGTGTCTTGGGGACCTTCAATATTGCAGAAATGTTTTGGTACCCTTCCCCAGATCTGTGCCTCGACAGAGTCCTGTCTCTGAGCTCTACAGACAATTTCTTCAACCTCATGGCTTGGTTTTTGATCTGACATGCAGTGTCAACTGTGGGACCTTATATAGACAGGTGTGTGCCTTTCCAAATCATGTCAAATCAATTGAATTTATCACAGGTGGATTCTGATCAAGTTGTAGAAACATCTCAAGGTCGTCAATGGAAACTGGATGCATCTGTGCTCAATTTTGAGTCTCATAGCAAATGGTCTGAATATTTATGTAAATAAGGTATTTCTGTTTTTTATTTTCCCAAAAATTTTAAAAACTGTTTTTGCATTGTCATTATGGGCTATTGTGTGTAGATTGATGAGCATTTATTTTTATTTAATCAATTTTAGAATAAGGCTGTAACGTAACAAATTGTGGAAAAAGTCAAGGGGTCTGAATACTTTCAGAATGCGCTGTATGTAGTGGTGTAGTAATGTTATATGATGTACTGTTTATCTTTTGTTTTATGTGTAATGTAAGTGCCTTAATGTGTTTGGACCATAGAAAATGTAGCTGCTGCCTTGGTAGAAGCTAATGGAAATCTTAATAAATACAAATACAAAAACTAAGTCTGAATACTGTAATGTCACATTTCTGATGTAGACAATGTTTCATTTATAAACATAATACATATATCATAACCATTGAAGGATAAATTCCTCACCTTTTCTGGCCACGATGAGTTAATATCCCCAAAATAGCCATACAACAAATTACCACGAGCATAATAATAATAATAATAATGTATTCATTTCATGTTTTTGCATCCGAAAGGGAGCCAGTTTATAAGATACAGTAGATTTTAATAGGTGAACAGACATTTGATATTTTGCATGTGTAGGCTACCACTGTAAGTAGGCCTACTGTAGTTTCCTTTTTGTTCAGAGTAGAGTAGGTTCGGGAAAAAGTAAATGCAAAACATTATTGAATTCAAACAATCTGTGTACAGGTCCACAACAATGGGCAATTGTTTTTATCTTTCAGACACAGTCAGATACAGGAAATGTCACTGCAAAAGAAAACATTCTGCCCACATCTCTAAAGACAGTGATCAAGTTCACCATGCGTTGCTATTTCCTTAGATACTGTCTTGGTCTAATTCCAATACGTCCAAAGTATTCAGCAAATAAGGGCATTATTGTCATCATAAAAGGCAAAGTTATAATGCTCGTTCACATGCGGACAGTTTCACGATGGGTCTGATATATACGTGTATGTATGCCGTGCGCAACGTTTATAAATCTAAATATTTTTGTGCCTGCGTAGTCTTTTCGCAAATGACGGACGCAGATATATATTGTTAAATTTACACAACAGATATAAATGAGGCCCTTGGAGATCCTGAACATGAAATGATATTATACTCAGTCTGTGATTTAAGTCTGTTATGGCTTCTAGAATGTTCAGGCCGCATGGAGGAGAACAAAGGAATAAGATGGCTGTGTCCTTTCAAATCAAATCACATTTTATTGGTCACATACACGTTAGCAGATGTTATAGCGAGTGTAGCGAAATGCTTGTGCTTCTAGTTCCGACAGTGCAGTAATATCTAACAATTCCCCAACAACTACCTAATACACAGAAATCTAAGTAAAGGAATGGAATAAGAATATATACAGCTGAAGTCGGAAGTTTACATACACATTAGCCAAATACATTTAAACTCAGTTTTTCACAATTCCTGACATTTAATCCTAGTAAAAATTCCCTGTCTTAGGTCAGTTAGGATCACCACTTTATTTTAAGAACGTGAAATGTCAGAATAATAGTAGAGAGAATGATTTATTTCAGCTTTAATTTCTTTCATCACATTCCCAGTGGGTCAGAAGTTTACATACCCTCAATTAGTATTTTGCAGCATTGCCTTTAAATTGTTTAACTTGGGTCAAACGTTTCGGATAGCCTTCCACAAGCATCCTACAATAAATTGGGTGAATTTTGGCCCATTCCTCCTGACAGAGCTGGTGTAATTGTGTCAGGTTTGTAGGCCTCCTTGCTCACACACACTTTTTCAATTCTGCCCACAAACTTTCTATAGGATGAGGTCAAGGCCTTGTGATGGCCACTCCAATACCTTGACTTTGTTGTCCTTGAATATTGCCTGTGTGTAGCTGGTGTAGAGGAGTCAGGCGCAGGACAGCAGATATGAGTAATAAACGTAATTTACTCAAATAATCACAAATACAACGCAATAATCGAGGCCACAATAACGGACCGTATTACAAACAAACAATCACTCACAAACAAACATGGGGGAACAGAGGGTTAAATAATGAACAAGTAATTGGGGGAATGAAACCAGGTGTGTAAGACAAAGACAAAACAAATGGAAAATGAAAAGTGGATCGGCGATGGCTAGAAGGCCGGTGAAGTCGACCGCCGAACGCCGCCCGAACAAGGAGAGGGACCGACTTCGGCGGATGTCGTAACAGTACCCCCCCTTGACGCGCGGCTCCAGCAGCGTGCCGACACCGACCTCGGGGACGATCCGGAGGATGAGGCGCAGAGCGATCCGGATGGAGACGGTGGAACCCCGCAGCAACGAAGGGTCCAAGATGTCCTCCACCGGCAACCAGCATCTCTCCTCCAGACCGTACCCCTAAGACTCCACGAGGTACTGAAGGTCCCCTCGCCCGACACATCGAGTCCAGGATGGCTCGAACAGCATAAGCCGGTGCCCCCTCGGTGTCCAGAGGAGGCGGAGGAACATCCCGCACGTCAGCCTCCAGGAGTGGACCAGCCACCACCGGCCTGAGGAGAGACACATGGAACGAGGGATTAATACGGTAATCTCGGGGAAGCTGTAACCTGTAGCATACCTCGTTCAGTCTCCTCAGGACTTTGAATGGCCCCACAAACCGCGGGCCCAGCTTCCGGCAGAGCAGGCAGGTTTCGGGTCGAGAGCCAGACCTGGTCCCCTGGTGCGAACACCGGGGCCTCTCTGCGGTGGCTGTCGGCGCTCGCCTTCTGCTGCCTCACGGCCCATTGCAGGTGCACATGAGCGGCGTCTAAGGTCTCCTCCAAGCTCTTAAACCATTCGTCCAACGCAGGAGCCTCGATCTGGCTCTGATGCCAAGGTGCCAGAACCGGCTGATACCCCAGTCAAACTGGAAGGGGGAGAGGTTAGTGGAGGAGTGGCGGAGTGAGTTTTAGGCCATCTCTGCCCTGGGGATGAACGCCGCCCACTCCCCCGGCCAGTCCTGGCAATATGACCGCAGAAACCTACCCACATCCTGGTTTACTCTCTCCACCTGCCCGTTACTCTCGGGGTGAAAACCTGAGGTGAGGCTGACCGAGACCCCCAGACGTTCCATGAATGCCCTCCATACCCGGGACGTGAACTGGGGACCCCGATCAGAGACTATGTCCTCAGGCACCCCGTAGTGCCGGAAAACGTGAGTGAACAGGGCCTCCGCAGTCTGTAGGGCCGAAGGGAGACCGGGCAAAGGGAGGAGATGGCAGGACTTAGAAAACCGATCCACAACGACCAGGATCATGGAGTTGCCCTGTGAGGGAGGAAGATCCGTCAGCCGTCCCATCATACTACCTCGGGAGCGCGAGCTGAATCCCGCTGGGACTGGGTGAAGGAGGGGTGGACAGTGGGGTCTGCTGTAGTGGGGCTGGTGGAGGCGCTGGAAGACCTCCTCCTCTCTCCCAACGATCCATCGTCTGCAGCACGTGATCCATGGCGGTGCCCAGACGTTGCAACATGGTCGCGTGCTGCTGGACGCGCTCCTCTACCGCCACAGGGAGGGCGTCTGCTCCTGCTGACACCATTCGGTGGTGAGTGATTCTGTAATATTGCCTGTGTGTAGCTGGTGTAGATGGGTCAGGCGCAGGACAGCAGATATGAGTAATAAATGTAATTTACTCAAATAATCACAAATACAACTCAATAATCGAGCCCACAATAACGGATCGTATTACAAACAAACAATAACTCACAATCAAACATGGGGGAACAGAGGGTTAAATAATGAACAAGTAATTGGGGGAATGAAACCAGGTGTGTAAGGCAAGGACAAAACAAATGGAAAATGAAAAGTGGATTGGCGATGGCTAGAAGGCCGGTGACGTCGACCGCTGAACGCCGCCCGAACAAGGAGAGGGACCGACTTTGGCGGAAGTCGTGACAGTCCTTAAGCCATTTTGCCACAACTTTGGAAGTATGCTTGGGGTCATTGTCCATTTGGAAGACCCATTTGCGACCAAACTTCCTGACTGATGTCTTGAATTGTTGCTTGAATATATCCACATAATTTTCCTTCCTCATGATGCCAACTATTTTGTGAAGTGCACCAGTCCCTCCTGCAGCAAAGTACCCCGACAACATGATGCTGCCACCCCTGTGCTTCACGGTTGGGATGGTGTTCTCGGCTTGCAAGCCTCCCCGTTTTCCTCTAAACATAACGATGGTCGTTATGGCCAAACAGTTCTATTTTTGTTTCATCAGACCAGAGGACATTTCTCCAAAAAGTACCATCTTTGTCCCCATGTGCAGTTGCAAACCGTAGTCTGGCTTTTTTATGGTGGTTTTGGAGCAGTGGCTTCTTCCTTGCTGAGCAGTGGCTTCTTCCTTGCTGAGCGGCCTTTCAGGTTATGTCGATATAAGACAAATTTTACTGTGGATATAGATACTTTTGTACCTGTTTCCTCCAGCATTTTCACAAGATCCTTTGCTGTTGTTCTGGGATTGATTCGCACAATTCGCACCAAAGAACGTTCATCTCTTGGAGACAGAACACGTCTCTTTCCTGAGCGGTATGACGGCTGCGTGGTCCATTGGTGTTTATACTTGCGTACTATTGTTTGTACAGATAAATGTGGTACCTTCAGGCATTTGGAAATTGCTCCCAAAGATGAACCAGATTTGTGGAGGTCTACAATTCTGTTTCTGAGGTTTTTGGCTGATTTCTTTTGATTTTCCCATGATGTCAAGCAAAGAGGCACTGAGTTTGAAGGTAGGCCTTGAAATACATCCACAGGTACACCTCCAACTGACTCAAATGATGTCAATTAGCCTATCAGAAGCTTCTAAAGCCATGACATCATTTTCTGGAATTTTCCAAGCTGTTTAAATCAAATCAAATCAAATGTATTTATATAGCCCTTCTTACATCAGCTGATATCTCAAAGTGCTGTACAGAAACCCAGCCTAAAACCCCAAACAGCAAGCAATACAGGTGTAGAAGCACGGTGGCTAGGAAAAACTCCCTAGAAATGCCAAAACCTAGGAAGAAACCTAGAGAGGAACCAGGTTATGAGGGGTGGCCAGTCCTCTTCTGGCTGTGCCGGGTGGAGATTATAACAGCACATGGCCAAGATGTTCAAATGCTCATAAATGACCAGCATGGTCAAATAATAATAATCATAGTAGTTGTCGAGGGTGCAACAATTCAGTAACACAAGAGTAAGTGTCAGTTGGCTTTTTCATAGCCAATCTTTGAGAGTATCTCTACCGCTCCTGCTGTCTCTAGAGAGTTGAAAACAGCAGGTCTGGGACAGGTAGCACGTCCGGTGAACAGGTCAGGGTTCCATAGCTGCAGGCAAAACAGCAAGGAGTCATCAAGGAGCAAGGAGACAGCAAGGAGTCATCAAGCCAGGTAGTTCTGAGGCATGGTCCTAGGGCTCAGGTCCTCCGGGAGAGAGAAAGAGAAAAAGAGAGAATTAGAGAGAGCATATTTAAATTCACACAGGACACCGGAAAAGACAAGAGAAATACTCCAGATGTGACAGACTGACCCTAGCCCCCCGACACATAAACTACTACAGCATAAATACTGGAGGCTGAGACAGGAGGGGTCAGGAGACACTGTGGCCCCATCCGATGAAACCCCCGGACAGGGCCAAACAGGTAGGATATAACCCCACCCACTTTGCCAAAGCACAGCCCCCACACCACTGGAGGGATAACTCCAACCACCAACATACCATCACAAGGCCGAGTATAGCCCACAAAGATCTCCGCCACGGCACAACCCAAGGGGGGGCGCCAACCCAGACAGGAAGACCACGTCAGTGACTCAACCCACTCAAGTGACGCACCCCTCCCAGGGACGGCATGGAAGAACACCAGTAAGCCAGTGATTCAGCCCCTGTAATAGGGGTAGAGGCAGAGAATCCCAGTGGAAAGAGGGGAAACCGGCTAGGCAGAGACAGCAAGGGCGGTTCGTTGCTCCAGCCTTTCCGTTCACCTTCACACCCCTGGGCCAGACTACACTTAATCATAGGACCTACTGAAGAGATATGTCTTCAGTAAAGACTTAAAGGTTGAGACTGAGTCTGCGTCTCTCACATGGGTATGCAGACTATTCCATAAAAATGGAGCTCTATAGGAGAAAGCCCTGCCTCCAGTTGTTTGCTTAGAAATTCTAGGAACAATTAGGAGGCCCACGTCTTGTGACAATAGCGTACGTGTAGGTATGTACGGCAGGACCAAATCGGAAAGATAGGTAGGAGGAAGCCCATGTAATGCTTTGTAGGTTAGCAGTAAAACCTTGAAATCAGCCCTTGCCTTAACAGGAAGCCAGTGTAGGGAGGCTAGCACTGGAGTAATATGATCAAATGTTTTGGTTCTAGTCAGGATTCTAGCAGCCGTATTTAGCACTAACTGAAGTTTATTTAGTGCTTTTTCCGGGTAGCCAGAAAGTAGAGCATTGCAGTAGTTCAACCTAGAAGTAACAAAGGCATGGATGAATTTTTCTGTGTCATTTTTGGACAGAAAGTTTTTGATTTTTGCAATGTTACGTAGATGGAAAAAAGCTGTCCTTGAAACAGTCTTGATATGTTCTTCAAAAGAGAGATCAGGGTCCAGAGTAACGCCGAGGTCCTTCACAGTTTTATTTGAGACGACTGTACAACCATCCAGATTAATTGTCAGATTCAACAGAAGATCTCTTTGTTTCTTGGGACCTAGAACAAGCATCTCTGTTTTGTCTGAGTTTAAAAGTAGAACGTTTGCAGCCATCCACTTCCTTATGTCTGAGACACAGGCTTCTAGCGAGGGCAATTTTGGGGCTTCACCATGTTTCATTGAAATGTACAGCTGTGTGTCATCCGCATAGCAGTGAAATTTAACATTATGTTTTCGAATGACATCCCCAAGTGGTAAAATATATAGTGAAAACAATAGTGGTCCTAAAACGGAACCTTGAGGAACACCGAAATGTACAGTTTAAGGCACAGTCAACTTAGTGTATGTAAACTTCTGACCCACTGGAATTGTGATACAGTGAATTATAAGTGAAATAATCTGTATGTAAACAATGGTTGTAAAAATGACTTATGTCATGCACAAAGTAGTTGTCCTAACCAACTTGCCACATCTATAGTTTGTTAACAATAAATTTGTGGAGTGGTTGAAAAACTAATTTTAATGACTCCAACCTAAGTGTATGTAAACTTCCGACTTCAACTGTACATAGAAATATATAGATGAGCAATGGCAGAGCGGCATAGGCATTATGCAATAGATGCTATAAAATACAGTATATACATATGAGATGAGTAATGCAAGATATGTAAACATTAGTAAAGTGGCATTATTAAAGTGACTAGTGATCAATTTATTAAAGTGGCCAATGATTTCAAGTCCGTGTGTAGGCAGCAGCCTCTCTGAGTTAGTGATTGCTGTTTAACAGTCAGATGGCCTTGAGATAGAAGCTGTTTTTCAGTCTCTCGGTCCCAGCTTTGATGCACCTGTACTGACCTCGCCTCTGGATGGTAGCAGGGTGAACAGGCTGTGGCTCGGGTGGTTGTTGTCCCTGATGATCTTTTTGGCCTTCCTGTGACATCGGATGCTGTAGGTTTCCTGGAGGGCAGGTAGTTTTCCCTTGGTGATGTGTTGTGCAGACCGCACCATCCTCTGGAGAGCCTAGCGGTTGTGGGCGGTGCAGTTGCCGTACTAGGCGGTGATACAGCCCGACAGGATGCTCTCAATTGTGCATCTGTAAAAGTTTGTGAGGGTTTTAGGTGACATGCCAAATTTCTTCAGCCTGCTGGGGTGGAAGAGGCGAGTTGGGTGGTTCCTGTGGCGGATGAATCAGAATTAGTTGGGTAACATAGATAATTAAGATGTTTTATTTGCATAATATGCTTATGTGAGATACTTGTCATTAGAATGTATCCCTTTGGATAATGAATGTTGACAGTTGCACTTTTCCCTTAGCTGGGCCTGTCACTTGGGCCCAGAGAGGGGAGAGGTCAGACTTGTCTTTCACATGTCCCTGGTGCTATGCAGAATATCAGAAAGGGGAGAGGACAGAATGGAACATTGTCTACATATGTGTGTGTGTTTTACTGAGGATGGGCCTCTATGAGATAGCACTGACAGAGGAGATTTACGATGTATTTGGGTAATAAAGCCTAAAGAGCATTCCAGAGGACATGAGCTAATGGTTCTGTTCTATACCGTACCAGGGTGAGACGGTTCCAGTTTGGAGTAGGAGGACCAGACACTGGTCTATACAATGAAACTTGTTGACACAGCAGTTGCTGTCTGCTATGTTTTATAGATATCTTTCATACCAAACTTAACCTTGTGACCCATTCTATGTATCTGTGGTTCGTCATGTATGTTGAGAGGGGTGTATCTTGGCTATAAAAGATCTTTGTACTTTTGTGTTGTCACTTTCAATGGTTCATTAGAGATAGCGCATCATTGAAAGTCAAGTGCTTTTGCAAAGCTCTTATTATTAAAGATGTAGTTTAAGTATAACTCTGACTGGTGTGTGAAGTTTGTAAATCTCCTCATTTGGTAATGCAGAAATTAGCCACCACATTCCTCCTTCAGGTTGCTCCATTTGGTATTTTGATATTTTATTAGGATCCCCATTAGCTGTTGCAAAATCAGCAGCTACTCTTCCTGGGGTCCACACAAAACATGAAACATAATACAGAATGACATAATACAGAACATCATTAGACTAGAAGATCTCAAAGACAGAACTACACACATTTTTTAAAAGGCACACGTAGCCTACATATCTATGCATACACACAAACTATCTTGGTCAAATAAGGGAGAGGCGTTGTACCGCGAGGTGTTGCTTTATCTGTTTTTTTAAATCAGGTTTGCTGTTTATTTGAGCAATATGAGATGGAAGGAAGTTCCATGAAATAAGGGCTCTATATAATACTGTACGTTTTCTTGAATTTGTTCTGGATTTTTGGGACTATGAAAAGACCCCTTGTGGCATGTCTGGTGGGATAAGTGTGTGTGAATACAATTAACCTCTCTAGGGTCGGCGGGACGAAATCGTCCCACCTACATAACAGCCAGTGGAATCCTGTGGCGCGTTATTCAAATACCTTAGAAATGCTATTACTTCAATTTCTCAAACATATGACTATTTTACACCATTTTAAAGACAAGACTCTCGTTAATCTAACCACACTGTCCGATTTCAAAAAGGCTTTACAACGAAAGCAAAACATTAGATTATGTCGGCAGAGTACCCAGCCAGAAATAATCAGACACCCATTTTTCAAGCTAGCATATAATGTCACAAAAACCCAGAAGACAGCTAAATGCAGCACTAACCTTTGATGATCTTCATCAGATGACACACCTAAGACATTATGTTATACAATACATGCATGTTTTGTTCAATCAAGTTCATATTTATATCAAAAACCAGCTTTTTACATTAGCATGTGACGTTCAGAACTAGCATACCCCCCGCAAACTTCCGGGGAATTTACTAACAATTTACTAAATTACTCACGATAAACGTTCACAAAAAGCATAACAATTATTTTAAGAATTATAGATACAGAACTCCTCTATGCACTCGATATGTCCGATTTTAAAATAGCTTTTCGGTGAAAGCACATTATGCAATATTCTAAGTAGATAGCCCGGCATCACAGGGCTAGCTATTTAGACACCCAGCAAGTTTAGCACTCACCAAAGTCAGATTTACTATAAGAAAAATGTTATTACCTTTGGTGTTCTTCATCAGAATGCACTCCCAGGACTTCTACTTCAATAACAAATGTTGGTTTGGTCCCAAATAATCCATAGTTATATCCAAACAGCGGCGTTTTGTTCGTGCGTTAAAGACACTATCCGAAAGGGTAAAGAAGGGTGACGAGCACGACACATTTCATGAATTATTTTTCTTCTAAATATTCCATTACCGTACTTCGAAGCATGTCAACCGCTGTTTAAAATCAATTTTTATGCCATTTTTCTCGTAAAAAAGCGATAATATTCCGACCGGGAATCTGCGTTTAGGTAAAAAGACGAAAGAAAATAAAGCATGCGGTCGACTCGTGCACGCGCCTAAGCCCATTGTCCACTGATCGGCCACTTGCCAAAAGCGCAAATGTGTTTCAGCCTGGGGCTGGAATGACATCATTCAGCTTTTTCCCGCCTTCTGAGAGCCTATGGGAGCCGTAGGAAGTGTCACGTTACAGCAAAGATCCTCAGTCTTCAATAAACAGAGGCAAGAAGCTCAAGGAATTGTCAGACAGGCCACTTCCTGTAAGGAATCTTCTCAGGTTTTTGCCTGCCATATGAGTTCTGTTATACTCACAGACACCATTCAAACAGTTTTAGAAACTTTAGGGTGTTTTGTATCCAATTATATGCATATTCTAGTTTCTGGGCAGTAGTAATAACCAGATTAAATCGGGTACGTTTTTTATCCGGCCGTGTAAATACTGCCCCCTACCCCCAACAGGTTAAGAGCAAAATGTGCCGCTCTGTTCTGGGCCAGCTGCAGCTTAACTAGGTCTTTCCTTGCAGCACTGGACCACACAACTGGACAATAATCAAGATGAGACAAAACTAGAGCCTGCAGAACTTGCTTTTTGGAGTGTGGTGTCAAAAAAGCAGAGCATCTCTTTATTACGGCTAGACCTCTTCCCATCTTTGCAACGATTGAATCTATATGTTTTGACCATGACAGTTTACAATCTAAGGTAACGCCAAGTAATTTAGTCTCCTCAACTTGTTCAACAGCCACACCATTCATTACCAGATTCAGCTGAGGTCTAGCACTTAAGGAATGATTTGTCCCAAATACAATGCTCTTAGTTTTAGAGATGTTCAGGACCAGTTTATTACTGGCCACCCATTCCAAAACAGACTTCAACTCTTTGTTAAGGGTTTCAGTGACTTCATTAGCTGTGGTTGCTGGTGGGTATATGGTTGAATCATCAGCATACATGGACACACATGCTTTGTTTAATGCCAGTGGCAGGTCATTGGTAAAAATAGAAAAGACTATATGGCCTAGAGAGCTGCCCTGCAGTACACCACACTTTACATGTTTGACATTGGAGACGCTTCCATTAAGGAAAACCCTTTGAGTTCTATTAGATAGATAGCTCTGAATCCACTATATGGCAGAGGTTGAAAAGCCATAGCACTTAGGTTATGGTCAATAATATCAAAGGCTTCACTGAAATCTAACAGTACAGCTCCCACAATCTTCTTATTATCAATTTCTTTCAACCAATCATCAGTCATTTGTGTCAGTGCAGTACATGTTGAGTGCCCTTCTCTGTAAACATGCTGAAAGTCTGTTGTTAATTTGTTTACAGAGAAATAGCATTGTATTTGGTCAAACACAATTTTTTCAAACAGTTTGCTAAGAGCTGACAGCAAGCTTATAGGTTTGCTGTTAGAACCAGTAAAGGCCGCTTTACCAATCTTGGGTACCGGAATTACTTTGGCTTCCCTCCAGGCCTGAGGACAAAGACTTTCCTCTAGGCTCAGATTAAAGATATGACAGATAGGAGTGGCTATAGAGTCAGCTACCATCCTCAGTAACTTTCCATCTAAGTTGTCAATGCCAGGAGGTTTGTCATTATTGATCGTTAACAATAATCTTTCCACCTCTCCCACACTAACTTTACAAAATTCAAACTTGCCCTGCTTTTCTTCCGATATTTGTTTTTTTATCTGATGTTAGCAAGTAAATGATTTCATGAACCTTATTTCGAAGCCTACATATATTAATATGGGCTATTTTCAGCCCTTTCCTGGGTAGCTTATCAGAGACAAGACATAATATTGAAAAGAGCAGACAAAGCAAGAGAAAAAAATATACATTCAGCAGTCCATTGATCAATTGGTGTGTGTGTGCTGCGGGGTTGAGGCTACAAACCCATATGCTTGGCTCTCTCATCCCTTCCAGGCTTCTGGGAGGGAGGGTGGACAATGAGCCTGTTGTAGCGTTTGTACGCAAAGTCCCCACGCGCTCTGGCAGCTTTCATGGCTGGGATCAGTTCTTTCCTATTCTGGCACACAGCTTCAGGATAGTCCTTGTTGAGGAAGATATACGTTCCTCTCAAGTTCTTGGCTCTTTCCAGAACAGCTACCTTGTCCTTGAACCTCAGGATCTTGACCACTATCGACCTGGGCCTATCACCATGGTCGGTGGTGGGTTTTCCAGTCCTGTGGGCGCGCTCCACCTCAATCTTTCTGTGGTCCATCTTCAATTTCTCAAAGATAATTTCCCTCACTTTGTCCTCAGACTCCATCCAGGTCTCATGTGGAGATTCTGCAATTCCATCCACAACCATGTTGTTGCGCCTTGATTGTCCCTCGACATAGTCTGATTTATCTGTCATTTTTTATCATGGATTCACACACAGAACTGATGTCCTCTCTCAATGACTTACAGATTGCTGTCATCTTGATGTTCTCCTGTTTCAACTCGTCGAGCTGACCCTGGGAGAACTGCAAACTGTTCTTCAGGTCCTGGATCTCTCTGGTCAGGTCGTCCATTCTTTTATTAGTAGAATCCACGAGTATTTGGACAAAACACTTGAAACTATTTTCTTGTTGTTGTAACAACTGCTTATTGTTTTATTTTGTTTGTTTAAAAGATCCTTCACGTGTGATAGAGAGACACCACTGGCACTGTCCTCAATGGTACTCCCGCCATCATGGTAGCAACGTATGTTAGGCTGTTACTCCTTGAAGTTCCAGACAGGGCAGAGGTCACGGGGAAAATTGAAAACAACAAACAGCAGGGATCTAGACAGCCACAAACTTGGGACAATCTGCGGTCCCAGCCACAATGGCTAACCGCATTGCGAGCTGCATTCAAGAGCACCTTGCTAGCTTGATGTCCAGCTAGCTAGCAGCTAGGCTAGCTGCGACGCCAAATAGCTCCTCAGACCTGTCCTTGGTCGGCAGGATCACTGGAAAGATACAAGCAGTCCCAGCAACTGATGCAAAATGCGTCGTGGGATCCAACATAAGAAGCAAGGTCCTGAGTTAGTGTCCTTATCTTTGTTGCTCTTCTCTGTTGGCTCTTTGCTTGAGTTGCATAGGCTGTGCTCTAATTGTTTTCTCCATTTGTCCTTGAAGAAGTTTATCTGAAGTGTACCGTTCAGGCTACACTAGCTCTTTGTCCTTGAAGAAGGTTATCTGAAGTGTACCGTTCAGGCTACGCTAGCTCTTTGTCCTTGAAGAAGGTTATCTGAAGTGTACCGTTCAGGCTACACTAGCTCTTTGTCCTTGAAAAAGGTTAGCTGAAGTGTACCGTTCAGGCTACACTACACTAGCTCTTTGTCCTTGAAGAAGTTTATCTGAAGTGTACCGTTCAGGCTACGCTACACTAGCTCTTTGTTCTTGAAGAAGGTTATCTGAAGTGTACCATTCAGGCTACGCTAGCTCTTTGATCTTGACAAAGGTTAGCTGAAGTGTACCGTTCAGGCTACGCTACACTAGCTCTTTGTAATTGAAGAAGGTTTGCTGAAGTGTACCGTTCAGGCTACACTAGCTCTTTGTCCTTGAAGAAGGTTATCTGAAGTGTACCGTTCAGGCTACCATAGCTCTTTGATCTTGAAGAAGGTTAGCTAAATTGTACCGTTCAGGCTACGCTACACTAGCTCTTTGTCCTTGAGGAAGGTTAGCTGAAGTGTACCGTTCAGGCCATACTAGCTCTTTGTCCTTGAAGAAGGTTAGCTTAAATGTACCGTTCAGGCTACACTAGCTCTTTAAGGTATTCAGTCTTCTTCTGAGTCTGTTTAGTGCATGCGCACTTCTGTCCCAATTTCTGTACTGTAATTACAGGTACTTTTCCCTAAAAGGTACATTTTCCCTAACTTACCAGTTACCAGTTCTGGTCATTAAAGGCAAGGGTCCAGGGCCTGTGGTCAGCCTGCTGGAGATGGAGGTTCTTCTCCCTCTTTAGGGTCCAGAGTTAAGAGAAAGAGGGCAGCAGTACTTTTATAGTCCTGCTAGGTCACATGGTATCCACCTGGGGTGTTTTTTTATGACCCATTGTCTTGGAGGTAGAAAAAGTATTTTGAGGGAGAAAACCTAAACTTGGTTAAGGTCAATTCAACATAATGTTCAGCATTGTTCAACATGTGACATCGCTAAAAGTACGAGACCTGAATTTCTACTTGTACAATGACACATCATACCCACTGTTTAATACAAATGAGTAAAGAGTAAAAGTACTGAAATTTCTTTGAACCGAGAGTTCAAAGATTTTTGTGTATTTCCTAATATATTATTCTATTCTTGTCCCAGATATTTATCTCCCATTAAGAGCTCTCAGAGTAATAATTATTTTTATTTTTTATTTTTTATTACCTTTATTTTGGGGCAGCAGCGTAGCCTAGTGGTTAGCGCGTTGGACTAATAACCAAAAGGTTGCAAGATCAAATCCCTAAGCTGACAAGGTAAAAATCTGTTGTTCTGCCCCTGAACAAGGCACTGTTCTTAGGCTGTCATTGAAAATAAGAATTTGTTCATAACTGACTTGCCTTGTTAAATAAAGGGTAAAAAAAATATTTAGCTAGTCAAGTCAGTTAAGAACAAATTCTTATTTACAAAAATGGTGAGTGATGGGGAGACTTTTAGCAATTATCCATCATAACACCTCATAACACCAAGCCTTTCTCCAAAGATGACTGGAACTAATCACCTTTATTCATAGTGATTCAATGGTGTTTCTTTTGTCTTTGTGGATCAGAACACCAGTCAGTTTCTGGCTCATGCATTGCTACACATCTCCTTCGCATAGAGTTGATCAGGCTGCTGATTGTGTCTTGTGGAATGGCTGACTCATCTGGTGAGTATGCAGGCCATGGAAGAACTTTTTCAGGCCATTTTCAGCTTCCAGGAATTGTGTAGAGATCCTTGTGACATGGGGCCGTGCATTGTCATGCTGAAACATGAGGTGATGGCGGTGGATGAATGGCACGACAATTGGCCTCAGGATCTCGTCACAGTATCTCTGTGCATTCCAATTGTCTTCGATAAAATGCAATTGTGTTCATTTTAAGTATCTTATGCCTGCCCATACCATAACCTCTCCCCCACCATGGGGCACTCATCTGCAAACCGCTCACACTTCTCCAGCATGCCAGTGGCCATCGAAGGAAAGCATTTTCCCACTAAAGATGGTTATGACACCGAATTGCAGTCAGGTCAAGACCCTCGTGAGGACAACGATGATGCAGATGAGCTTCCCTGAGACGGTTTCTGACAGTTTTTGCAGAAATTCTTTGGTTGTGCAAACCAACAGTTTCATCAGCTGTCCGGATGGCTCGTCTCAAACGATCCCGCAGGTAAAGAAGCCGGATGTGGAGGTCCTGGGCTGGCGTGGTTACACGTGGTCTGTGGTTGTCAGGCCGGTTGGATGTACTGCCAAATTCTCTAATAGGACGTTGGAGGAGGCTTATGGTAGAGAAATTAACATTCAATTCTCTGGCAACAGCTCTGGTGGACATTCCTGTAGGCAGCATGCCAATTGCACGCTCCCTCAAAACATGAGACATCTGTGGCATTGTGTTGTGTGACAAAACTGCACATTTTAGAGTGGCCTATTATTGTCCCCAGCACAAGGTGCACCTTTGTAATGATCATGCTGTTTAATCAGCTTCTTGATATGCCACACCTGTCATGTGGATGGATTATCTTGGCAAAGTAGAAAAGCTCACTAACAGGGATGTAAACAAATTTGTGCACAACATTTTTGAGAAATAAGATTTTTGTGTATACAGTATGAAACATTTCTGGGATATTTTATTTCAGCTCATGAAACATGGCACCAACACTTCACATGTTGTGTTCTTATTTTTGTTCAGTATATTTTATAGACAAGATGTTGGCGTATTTTCATTCTAGTTGATGGTCCATGCACTGTTCTCATACCATTTTGTACTTCTTCTGCTCCAGGTTTAATGTCACAATGGTGTGATGATGTCCCTTCCTTCAGAGAATCCATACCCCTATGCTTATATTCTACTTGTAGCTTTGTATCGATTAGCAATCAACCCCCTCTACCTGTGGTTGATGATAAAAACCTCTTTTGGGAAAATAAGTAAGTAACTCAGGATCCAGTGATGTTCCATTATAATGTTCCTCTATCACAGTCATGTTTGATTTAGCATGAATCACACATCCTGAATTAGCATTATGATGAGTAATGATCGTTACTGCTTGGCCCCTTTGATTGATTGCCAATTGATAGTTTATTTGATTGTGTTTTCTACCCAGAGATAACCTTCTCTGAAGAACAGTGGCTAAATGACTGTGTCTGTGTCGGATCAGAACCCTGTATCCCCAGAATGTACTTAATTTCATAATTGGACACAACTGAAGTCATGGTCTTGTCAGTGTTAGGGGATTTTAGTGTAGCAACATCGATTCTGTTACTGTTAGGCCACACAAAGCTGGTACAGATACTGAAACTCTCCTCCTGACGACAACTGAAATCTTAATAGCTGCTACATGGACTCTATACAGCATTAAGGAAGAGAGTCGACCTAAGCACAGCTGGACAGAGTTAGGTTGGCTGATTTTCAATCACTCCCTGTGCTGCTCTTCAAACCATTACACCAGATTGGGGGAGTTGAATCGATTGGTGGGAGGTGAATCAAATGCCTGAACCAACTTGTTCTGAGACGTATTCAGGTAATAAAACTACAGCAATAGATTTTCAGGAACGTTGACAGGCGCTCAGAGTGTGGTAGAGGACCTTCTGCTGTACAAGGTCCTGCTGGTTAATATGTTGCTGTTGCCAACCATTCATTCGTTCACAGCTCCGACTCCTCCCCTAGCAGCAAGGGTAGCCGAGATGATCTGAGAGGGAAAAATAAACGGACACTTTAATAATTAAAAGTCTCCTTGAATGGCCCTGCGGCCCAGTGAAACATACGTGATGGCCACAGATTGATACACTCTCAGTTGCGGGCAGTAACTCTCACACCTTATATTTTTGTCAGTCTATATCTCTGTCCATGAATGTATGATGTGTGGTATTGAGCTGAACAACACACTGAGATTATGTTTACCAGCTATTGACTGGACTGCATTGATATAGAAACTGGCACTGCAGTGAGAGTCAGTGTGCATCCCAAATGGTACCCAATTCCCTATATAGTGCACTACTTTTGATCAGAGCTACACCTGAATGGTGTACCATTTGAGACGTAGTAACTAGAGTCTGACACCAGATGTTAGAAAGGGCAAGGTCAACCCCAGGCACCTTCCACGGATGTTGTAGAGCATGATGAACCTGCAGGAGCGAGTCACTGCTTTGATGTTTGCAGAGAATGACAGGGTGTTGTCCAGGGTCACGCTAAGGTTCTATGCACTCTGGGAGGGGGACACTGGGAAGATGTCAGCCGTGATGGTTATGCCATCTGTTGTATAAATAAACAAAATATCTGACATTGTATTCCCATTTGAACATTGTTGTGCTTTTAAATGGTTGAATACACCGTGATAGACATTTGCGTGACAACTAAACCAGAAATCAGACATTGTTTAACCATTGGAGTTTGGATGTGCTTTTATTTATACACCAGATTAATTTGTTATCACTGTCCTTCATCTAATAGCAGAACTGAGCTGGGCTTGGGTCATTGATAAGTAATTGTCTCAATGCAGCCTTATAATGCAGTGAAAGGATCTAGGAACACAAATGACTTGGGTGGATTCCATCCTCCTTATAAAATAAGCTTTGTTTCCAAAAGGTATCAAAATTGTCAGTAAATGTTAAACCCACAGAGCTGCAATAGTCACACAGCCAGTTACAGAGGGCTAAAAGTCTGCTGAAACGTTCAATGCAACGATTTAGGGAGGGCACAGGGCCAGATATTATGGGGTGTTTGTTGGAGTCAAGCAGAGACCCAATCAGTTCTTTAAATCCATCTTCAGCTGTTCTGAGCTGCCCTTCATAATGTCATTGAATCCCACATGAGCTATGATAGACTACATTTCCTGATGGAGGTTTAAAATGTTTAGAAGCAGCTTATTGATGTCCTGTACTCAAATCAGATCAAATCAAATGTTATTTGTCACATGTGCCGAATGCAACAGGTGTAGACCTTACAGTGAAATTCTTACTTACAAGCCCTTTAAAGAAAATACCCCCCCAAAAAGTAAAAGATAAGAACAACAAATAATTAAAGAGCAGCAGTAAAATAACAATAGCAAGACTATATACAGGGGGTACCGGTACAGAGTCAATGTGCGGGGGCACCGGTGTCGAGATAATTGAGGTAATATGTACATGTAGGTACCGTTATTAAAGTGACTATGCAAAGATAATAACAAAGAGTAGCAGCAGCGTAGAAGAGGGTGTAGGATGGGGCAATGCAAATAGTCCGGGTTGTCATTTGATAAACTGTTCAGGAGTTATATGGTTTGGGGGTAGAAGCCTCTTGGACCTAGACTTGATGCTGGCACTAGGACCTCCCTGACCGAGTCTGTAATACCAATATGTTTCAATCATACCACCATAGTCCCTGTGCCCAAGAAAGCGAAGGTAACCTGCCTAAATGTAGCACTCCGTAGCACTCACGTCGGTAGACATGAACTGCTTTGAAAGGCTGGTCATGGCTCACATCAACACCATCATCACAGAAACCCTAGACCCATTCCAATTTGCATACCGCCCCAACAGATCCACAGATGACCCATCTCAATCGCACTCCACACCGCCCTTTCCCACCTGGACTAAAGGAACAGCTATGTGAGGATGCTGTTCATCGACTAGTGCCTACTGTTCCATCTGAGACACTGGATTAATCCCATTCTTTAACTTGTATTTTTCTTTGAGTTGGAGACGTGAATCCAATATATCATTTGTTAAGTGATATTGTTTGGTTGTCACGCAACTAAATATCAACATTTGAAGGAGATTTATTTTCTGCTTGGATAGTTCCATCTGTGCCACTGACCTACTGGCTTAAATTCCAGTTTACTGGAGGTCAGTCTGTGCCACTGACCCACTGGCTTAAATTCCAGTTCACTGGAGGTCAGTCTGTGACACTGACCTACTGGCTTAAATTCCAGTTTACTGGAGGTCAGTCTGTGCCACTGACTGACCTCAAGCTGCTGACTAGCTCAATAGTAATTTCCTGCAGAGACAATTATGGAGATCAACATCTTTTGATGTAACGTGCAAAAAATATTTATATGAACACACCTTTTACATCAAATTCATTCTTGGATATTATTTTTCCAATCTGGATTTTCATACAAGCTGTGCACCACAAAAATAGACTGTAAGAATTTGCGGAATAGAAAGCAGAATTCTAATTTTCAGGACCTAGCTACAGTACAATCCTGTCTAGCAACCGTCACATTTCTCTTTAAAAGTCAACGACAATGAAACATGCAAAGTCTTCAAATGCAAAAGCTTAAAATGAATTCATTTCAGTATCTGAGTAAACAACCAGATTTTAAGCACATTCAGTTCTCCATTCAGTTGTCCAACAGCTCTCCATTCAGTTGTCCAACAGCTCTCCATTCAGTTCTCCATTCAGTTGTCCAACAGCTCTCCATTCAGTTGTCCAACAGCCCTCCATTCAGTTGTCCAACAGCTCTCCAACAGTTCTCCATTCAGTTCTACATTCATTTGTCCAACAGCTCTCCATTCAGTTGTCCAACAGTTCTCCATTCAGTTGTCCAAGAGCTCTCCAACAGCTCTCCATTCAGTTGTCCAACAGCTCTCCATTCAGTTCTCCATTCAGTTGTCCAACAGCTCTCCATTCAGTTCTCCATTCAGTTGTCCAACAGTTCTCCATTCAGTTGTCCAACAGTTCTACATTCAGTTGTCCAACAGCTCTCCATTCAGTTTTCCATTCAGTTGTCCAACGGTTCTCCATTCAGTTGTCCAACAGTTCTCCATTCAGTTGTCCAACAGTTCTCCATTCAGTTGTCCAACAGCTCTCCATTCAGTTGTCCAACAGTTCTCCATTCAGTTATCCAACAGCTCTCCATTCAGTTGTCCAACAGCTCTCCAACAGCTCTCCATTCAGTTGTCCAACAGCTCTCCATTCAGTTCTCCATTCAGTTGTCCAACAGCTCTCCAACAGCTCTCCATTCAGTTGTCCAACAGCTCTCTATTCAGTTGTCCAACAGCTCTCCATTCAGTTCTCCATTCAGTTGTCCAACAGCTCTCCATTCAGTTGTCCATTCAGTTCTCCATTCAGTTGTCCAACAGCTCTCCATTCAGTTGTCCATTCAGTTCTCCATTCAGTTGTCCAACAGCTCTCCATTCAGTTGTCCATTCAGTTCTCCATTCAGTTGTCCAACAGCTCTCCATTCAGTTGTCCAACAGCTCTCCATTCAGTTGTCCAACAGCTCTCACAATCAGACTATATATTATACAGGCTGCATTCAATAGAGAACTATTTTTCTTCAGTAGTCAGTCGTTCTCTGCATTTATGACGTTTTGCTGCTAATCTTTAGGTTATGGGGCATAACGCATTTCTCGAAAAATCACAGAACGCTATGTTTGTTTAAAGGTGAATATTACAGGGTGAGCAAAACCATACACATGTTGTCTAGGTTGGTTTTATGTGTTTCCAATGGTCAAATGATGTGGTATTGGGACTGATGAGTGGGTAGGGAAAGTGCAGGGCTTATAGATGGTGTTGCTGACGTCAAGGAAATCCTCTGATTTAGTATTTCATACCTGTATGTACAGTATACCTCTCACCTGGTTCTAAATGGTCCTGTTTTAAAAGCTCACTGCAAATTATAGATTAACAATGTTAATAGGATCACATTCATAGGGCATATATTTTCAACAATTTTGCCACCTTTCAAATGCAGTCTGGCACATTACGTCCCCGGTGTGTCTGACTGTTGCAGTCTGGAGCTGTGTAGCACGCGTGTCAGATTGCCCATGAAAGGCAAGTCACGGCTCATGGAGAGTGAGGGCTAGATCCAAAATGGCTTCAGGGACAGATTCACCAGGCAATAAGTCCCCCAGTTGGTGAGATCCCTACAGGAACACATAGCCCTGCCAACCGTCCTCTGCTGTCTGTTTACATTTGAGTCATTTAGCAGACATGCTTATCCATAGTGACTTACAGGAGCAATTAGGGTTAAGTGCCTTGCTCAAGGGCACATCAACAGATTTTTAATCTAGTCATCTCAAGGATTCAAACAAACAACCTTTCGGTTACTGGTTTCAACACTCTTAACAGCTAGGCTACCTGCAGTCTGTTCTGTTCTGTCTGGACTGTCTGTTCTTTTCTGTCTGTTCTGTCTGTTCTGTTCTGTCGGTTCTGTTCTGTCAGTTCTGTCTGTTTAGTTCTGTTCTCTCAGTTGTGTCTGTTCTGTCAGTGTTGTCTGTTCTGTTCTGTCAGTTTTGTCTGTTCTGTTCTGTCTATTATGTCTGCACTGTTCTGACTGTTCTGTCTGATCTGTTCTGTCTGTTCAGTCTGCACTGGTCTGTCTGTACTGTTCTGTCTGTTCTGTTATGTTCTGTCTGTTTTGTCTGTTTTGTCTGTTCTGTCTGTTCTGTTCAATCTGGTCTATTCTGTTATGTCTGTACTGTTGTAGCAGTTCTATCTGTTCTGTCTATTCTGTTCTGTCTGTTCTGTCTGTACTGGTCTGCCAGTTCTGTCTGTTCTGTCTATACTGTTCTGTCTGTTCTGTCTGACCTGTTCTGTCTGTTCTGTCTGTTCTGGTTTGTCTGTTCTGTTCTTTCTGCCCAGTTCTGTCTTTACTGTTCTGTATATTCTGTCTGTACTTTTCTGTCTGTTATGCACCATCTATTCTGTCTGTTCTGTCTGCCCTGTTGTGTCTGGTCTGGTCTGTTCTGTCTGTTCTGTTCTGGCTGTTCTGTCTGTTCTGCTCTGTCTGTTATGTCTGTTATTTTCTGGCTGTACTGTTCAGTCTGTTCTGTCTGTTTAGTTCTGGCAGTTCTTCCTATTATGTCTGTTCTGTCTGTTATGTTCTGGCTGTTCTTCCTATTGTCTGTTCTGTCTGTTATGTTCTGGCTGTTCTTCCTATTCTGTCTGTTCTGTCTGTTCTATCTGCTCTGTCTGTTCTGTTCTGTTCTGTCTGTTCTGTCTTTTCTGTTCTGTCTCTTCTGTTCTGTCTGTTCTGTTTCTTCTGTCTTTTCTGTTCTCTCTTTTCTGTTCTGTCTGTGCTGCCTGTTCTGTTCTGTTCAGCCTTTTCTGTCTGTTCTGTCTGTTCTTTTCTATTCTGTTCTGTTCCTTATTTTCTGTTCTGTCTGTTATGCTCCATCTGTTCTGTCTGTTCTGTTCTGTTTTGTTCTGTCTCTTCTGTCTGTTTTGTTCTGTCTCTTCTGTCTGTTCTGTTCTGTCTTTTCTGTCTGATCTGTTCTGTCTTTTCTGTCTGTTCTGCCGGTCTGTTCTGTCGGGTCTGTTCTGTCTGTTCTGTTCTGTTCCGTCTTTTCTGTTCTGTCTGTTCTGTTCTTTTCTATTCTCTTCTGTTCTGTCTGTTCTGTGATGTCTGTTCTGTCTGTTATGTGATGTCTGTTCTGTTCCGCCTGTTCTGTCTGTTCTGTTCTGTCTTTTCTGTATTTTCCATCTATTATGTCTGTTATGTTCTGTCTGTTCTGTTCTGTCTGTTATGTCACATCTGTTCAGTCTGTTCTGTCTGTTCTTTTCTGTCTTTTCTGTCTATTATGTCTGTTATGTTTTGTCTGTTCTGTCAGTTATGTTCTGTCTGTTCTGTTCTGTCTGTTCTGCCGGTGCTGTTCTGTCTGTTTTGTTTCATCTTTTCTGTTCTATCTGTTCTGTTCTGTCTGTTCTGTACGTTCTGTATGTTCTGTGTTTTGTCGGTTCTGTCGGTTCTGTTTTGTCTGTTCTGTTCTGTGGGTTCTGTTATGTCTGTTCTGTTCTGTCTGTTCTGTTTTGTCTGTTCAGTCTGTTCTGTCTGTTCTGTTCTTGTCACGACCTCCACCGAGGTCGGTCCCTCTCCTTGTTCGGGCGCCGTTTGGCGTTCTTCTAGCCATCGCTGATCCATCTTTCATTTTCCATTGGTTTTGTCTTTATTTTCTACACACCTGGTTTTCATTATCCAATTCCATGTTCATGTATTTAACCCTCTGTTTCCCCCATGTTTGTTGTGCGTGATTGTTTCTATGTTCAGTTCGGTTCATGATGGCTGGTTTTTTGACGGGTGTTGAGTTCACCCGTGCGTAATGTTTACCGTTGGTTATTTGGTCAAGTGTATTTGGTACCTTGTGCCTTTATTTTTGAGTAAAGTACGTTGCTCACTCATTTTGCTCTCCTGCGCCTGACTTCATGCACCAGCTACACCCACCTTCTGACAGTCCTGTCTATTCTGTCTGTTCTGTCTGTTATGTTCTGTCTGCTCTGTTCTGGCGGTTCTGTTCTGTTCTGTCTGTTATTTTCTGTCTGTTATGATCCATCTGCTCTGTTCTGTCGGGTATGTTCTGTCTGTTATTTTCTGTCTGTTATGTTCCATCTGCTCTGTTCTGTCGGGTATGTTCTGTCGGTTATTTTCTGTCTGTTCTGTTCCATCTGTTCTGTCTGTTCTGTACTGTTCTGTCGGTTCTGTTCTGTCTGTTCTGTTCCATCTGTTCTGTCTGTTCTGTTCTGTCGGTTTTGTCGTGTCTGTTCTGTATGTTCTGTCTGTTCTGGAATGTCTGTTCTGTCTGTTCTGTTCTGTCTGTTCTGGTATGTCTGTTCTGTTCTGTCTTTTTTGTTATGTCTCTTCTGTACAAAAAACTAGTGAGACAGACAGAGAAAAAGAGGAAAACAGACACAAAGAGTAGTAGCAAGGAGGACTTCAGGAGACCAGGCGAGTCCCTCAAGTTGGATTTAATTTGATTTAATGAATATTGCAGGCCATTTGTGTAGGCAGTAAGCCATACAAAACCGACTGAATTTAACAATAAATAGTGACTCAATTCAGCCAATTTAGCCAACTATGTTTTTCCTCATTGTTAGGCTATTTAATGTGTATATTTATATTTTTAGGGTAGTGTTTTAAGGGTGGACTGAATGTATTAGCCATTAATAGACTGGTTTTACCCACAACTTTTTATCCCAGAACAGAGCAGCACGTCTTGCTCTTCATTGTAATCAGGGGGCTGATATTAATACTATGCATGCAAGTGCCTCTTGGCTAAGAGTTGAGGAAATACTGACTGAATCACTTCTTTTTATAAGAAACATTGTGTTGGAAATTCCTAATTGTTTGCATAATCAACTTATACACAGCACTGACACACACACTTACCCTACCAGACATGCCAACAGCGGTATTTTCACAGTCCCCGGGTCCAGATAAACATCAAGGAAACACAGTATTATACAGAGCCTTGAGTGCATGGAATTCCCATCTTATATAGCACAAGTGCACTGCAAACACCTCATGGCACAACGCCTCCCCCATGTGACCTACAGTACATGTGTGTATGTAGTGACATGTATGTGTAACTGATTGATGCACGCACACACCGTCAATGTCGTGTGTGTAGGTGGTAGGGAAGTCAGGCGCAGGAGAAACCAACTTGGTGTAACTGGAGTAGTTTAAGATAAAACAAACTCCAAAAACCAACGTACATAAATAAAATAACCCGTCGCACACCAATACAAATACACGAGCACATAAAACAATCTCTGACAAGTACATGAGGGGAAACAGAGGGTTAAATACACATGTAATGAATGGGATTGGAACCAGGTGTGTAGGAAGACAAGACCAAACCAATGGAAAAGGGATCAATGATGGCTCGAAGACCGGTGACGTCGACCGCCGAGCACCACCCGAACAAGGAGGGGCATCGATTTCGGCAGAAGTCATGACTGTCACGGTCGTCGTAATGGATGGACCAAGGCGCAGCGGGTATGTGAATGCTCATTTTTATTAAACAGGAAACAAAACAAGAAAACGATGAACGGACTACAAACAGTCTTGTAGGCTCACACAGCAATACAAAGAACAATCTCCCACAATCCCCAAAACAAACAAACTCCTAATTATAGGACCTTCAGAGGCAACGATAACCAGCTGCCTCCAATTGAAGGCCCCAATCCCAAATACTAAACATAGAAATAAACACCCTAGAAACAGACATAGAACTGTACAACATAGAACTAAACCAAAAACCCCGGAAACATAAATAAAACGCCCCTCTACATAAATACACACTCAAAACCATATAAAACAAATACCCCCTGCCACGTCCTGACCAAACTGTAAAAACAATTTTTTTTTTAAATAACAAATAACCCCTCTACTGGTCAGGACGTGACAGTGACTCACACACTACATGTTAATGTTTTCAAATGTATGTACAGTACCAGTCAAACGTTTGGACACACTACATTGTAGAATAATAGTGAAGGCATCAAAACTATGAAATAACACATATGGAATCATGTCGTCAACCAAAAAAGTGTTAAATGTAGGGGTGGTATACAGACCATAGCCCTATCTGGTAACAGCCTTCCCTGTAGCTCAGTTGGTAGAGCATGGTGTTTGCAACGCCAGGGTTGTGGGTTCGATTCCCACGGGGGGCCAGCACAGAAAAAAAAATGTATGAAATGTATGCATTCACTACTGTAAGTCGCTCTGGATAAGAGCGTCTGCTAAATGACTAAAATGTAAAAGACCAAGTCCATATTATGGCAAGAACAGCTCAAATTAGCTGTTACTTTAAAAAATGTCAAGACCTCTGAAAGTTTCTTCAAGTGCAGTCGCAAAAACTATCAAGCGCTGTGATGAAAGTGGTTCTCATGAGGACCGCCACAGGAAAGGAAGACCCAGAGTTGCCTCTGCTGCAGAGGATAATGTCACGGTTGTCGTAAGGAGGAGCGGACCAAAGTGCAGCGTGTGTGTCGTTCCACATTTTATTTACACTTTGAAACTATGGAATACATAAATAATGACAAAAACAACAAACCGTGACGCAGAGGTGAAACGTACACTGACTCAAAAACAATCTCCCACAAACCCAGGTGGAAAAAAAAAACTACTTAAGTATGATCTCCAATTAGAGACAACGAGGACCAGCTGCCTCTAATTGGAGATCATCCCAAACAAAACCAACATAGAAATACAAAACTAGAACATGGAAATACAAAACATAGAAAAACACCCCGTCACACCCTGACCTACTCTACCATAGAAAATAACATCTTTCTATGGTCAGGACGTGACAGTACCCCACCCCCCAAAGGTGCGGACTCCGAACGCACCTAAAAAAATTATTATTATTTTTTTAAACACAGGGAGGGTTAGGGAGGGTGACAAATGTCTATGGCGGCTCTGGTGCAGTACTCAGAACCTTCTCATCCCGCGGATCCTCCAACAGAGGAGGCGGCTCTGGTTCGGGGCATAACCCCCGCTCCGCCCGCTGATCCCTCTGCTTCTGTGTCACCGGACTGTGGATCATTGCCAGAGGTTCCGGGCTGCAGGCCGTCTCAGGAGGTTCCGGGCTGGGAACTGTCGCCGGAAGCTCCGGGCTGGGAACTGTCGCCGGAAGCTCCGGGCTGGGAACTGTCGCCGGAAGCGCTGGACTGGGAACTGTCGCCAGATGTGGCCAACTGGGAATACGCACTGGAAACCTGATGCGTGGGGCTGGCACAGGTGGCGTCAGACTGGTAACACTCACCTCAGGGCGAGGAGGAGGCACAGGATGTACTGGGCTGTGGAGGCGCACTGGAGGCCTGATGCGTGGGACTGGTACATGTGGAACCAGGTTGATGACGCGCACCTCAGGGCGAGTGCGGGGAGGTAGCACAGGACGCACCGGACTGATGTCACGCTGCTCAGCACGCCCGCTCCTCAGCGCTCTCCACGCCAGCACCTCTCTCCGGAATCTTGCATCGAGCTCCTCACTCGACTCCCTGACTGGCTCTGGTTAAGCCCTCGGCTTTCCACGGTAAGCACGGGAACTTGGCTCAGGTCTCCACCCTGACTCTGCCAATCTCCCTGTGTGCCCCCCAAAAAAATGTTTGAGGCTGCCTCTCGCACTTGCCTCGTGGTTGGTATAGTGCCTCATAATATCGCCGCTCCGCCTTCGCTGCCTCAATCTCCTCCTTAGGACGGTGATAATCCCCAGCCTGACTCCAGGGTCCTTTCCCGTCCAGTATCTCCTCCCAGGTCCATTCCTGTCTCTCCTGGTCACGCTGCTTGGTCCATTGGTGGTGGGAGATTCTGTCACGGTTGTTGTAAGGAGGAGCGGACCAAAGTGCAGCGTGTGTATCGTTCCACATTTTATTTACACTGTGAAACTATGCAATACATAAATAAACTGAATGACAAAAACAACAAACCGTGATGCAGAGGTGAAACATACACTGACTCAAAAACAATCTCCTACAAATCCAGGTGGGAAAAAAAACTACTTAAGTATGATCTCCAATTAGAGACAACGAGGACCAGCTGCCTCTAATTGGAGATCATCCCAAACAAAACCAACATAGAAATACAAAACTAGAACATGAACATAGAAATACAAAACATAGAAAAACACCCCCTGTCACGCCCTGACCTACTCTACCATAGAAAATAACATATTTCTATGGTCAGGACGTGACAGATAAGTTCATTAGAGTTAACTGCACCTCAGAAATTGCAGCCCAAATAAATGCTTCAGAGTTCAAGTAACAGACACATCTCAACATCAACTGTTCAGAAGAGACTGCATGAATCAGGCCTTCATGTTCGAATTGCTGCAAATAAACCACGACTAAATGACACCAATAAGAAGAAAAGTCTTACTTGGGCCAAGAAACACAAGCAATGGACATTAAACCGTTGGAAATCTGTCCTTTGGTCTGACAAGTCCAAAAGTAAGATTTTTGGTTCCAACCACTGTGTCTTTGTGAGACGCAGAGTAGGTGAACGGATGATCTCTGCATGTGTGGTTCCCACCGTGAAGCATGGAGGAGGAGGTGTGATGGTGTGTGGGTGCTTTGCTGGTGACACTGTCAGTGATTTATTTAACCAGCATGGCTACCACAGCATTCAGCAGTAATACGCCATCCCATCTGGTTTGCGCTGAGTGGGACTATCATTTGTTTTTCAACAGGACAATGTCCCAACACACCTCCAGGTTGTGTAAGGGCTATTTGACCAACAAATGCTCAGCATATGTGGGAACTCCTTCAAGACTGTTGGAAAAGCATTTCAGGTAAAACTGGTTGAGAGAATGCCAAAAGTGTGCAAAGCTGTCATCAAGGCAAATGGTGGCGACTTTGAAGAATCTCAAATGTAAAATATATTTAGATTTTAACACTTTTTTAGTTACTACATGATTCCATATGTTTTATTAGATTTTTTTTATTTCTTCACTATTATTCTTCAATGTAGAAAATAGTAAAAATAAAGAAAAACCTTTGAATGACTAGGTGTGTCCAAACTTTTGACTGGTACTGTGCGTTGTAAAGTCTTTTGTCTTTAATGTATTTTTTGTTCTGTGTTGGACCCCAGTGAGACTAGCTGTCACCGTTGGCGTAGGCTAATGGGAATCCTGATCTCATCTCTACAGACATCATGGCTTTAAGCCATTGGCAGATAGCCTTTCCCAATGGCCCTGTGTAATACAAATGCTACCCTAGAAACACACTGAAAGGAACTATTGTACGGTTATAGTCCTGATAAACATGGCACTAAGGTTTTTGAATAGCTATAAGAAACTGTATGCAGGAAACAAACACGTTTAATGTGTAGCGGGGAGCTTAGGGCCAAACATTAAGAAGTCATGCTGCAATTGTTGTTTTTATCAGCAACTGTCCATGTGTGTCTTGCTATAGAATAGAAACAAATAGAGCCGTTGTTAAATGATACTGGAAGCAGCACAGTTTACAGCCTGTAGAACATCCACCTCTAGGGCTCATGAATAAACTTTATTTTAAGTTTTTCTCATCCGACCCAAGAGCACAATCCTCCCATTAGCCTCGAACATCAAATGATCCATAGCAGATGTAACGTTATGCTGCTGAATGTGTCCTCTTTCACAAGATCAAAAGCGCCATCCGTCCCTTTCGAATATGAAACACACTAGAATAGTAATGTGTTTCAGTATCTTGCCCGTCATCCCACTCTAAAACAAACAGGTACAGTTATAAACATTAGTAGTCCTGTTGTTGTTTTGACAAATGGTACCATTTTCCTGGGATGCCCTTTCTGGAGCTGCAAATGACCTTGGCATTCTCAGACCCCTAATACAGCACCTTGACAGAGGCTAGTGATAGCACTGTGCCTGTCTCCAAGGACTATCAGCCAGTCATCCATCAGTACTGATGAATCCTCCTCCTGCTGCTGCTGAGGTGAAGTCTGGTCAGTGGGCCACAGGACGTTCTGGCACAGTCAGCCTCACCACCCAGCCTCACACAGTGCTGCATTCCTAACCTAATGTCCAGGCAAATCTCGACTTGGCCCCAATTCAAAATGATAATGACAAAGAGCAGGAGAGCTGGCTCCTGTACAGTCTCCATTTTGGGGATTGTTGATCAGAGCAGTGAGAGGTAAAATTAGCAGGTGCCCATAAAGGCTTTACTGTACAAAGCCAAAATGAAGGATATAACATGTCTTTTGCTGCAGAGGTTTTTATATGCAAGAAATGCATAGTCCACAGTAGGCTGTCTTTACACCAGCAGTTACAGACAGAAAACCAGGATTGTTGTACAATGCAATACTTTTAGTTTCTTTTCTCTGGAAATTATTTATATGTCACTCTCCTTGTTCGGGCGACGTTCGGCGATCGACGTCACCGGCTTTCTAGCCATCGCCGCTCCATTTTTCATATTCCCATTTGTCTTTTCTTGTTTCCATACACACCTGGTTTTCATTTCCCCAATGAAGCTACTTGTATTTAACCCTCTGTTTCCCATCATGTTTTGTGTGTAATTGTTTCATGTTATGTGGTGATAGTTTACACGCTTTACTTTTATGTTCCGTTTTTTGAGCGCGTTTGATTTATGTAGTGCTCTCGTTTTTGGAACTATAATAAAAGTTTGCCTGTTCATTATACTCTGCTCTCCTGCACTTGACTTCGCCTCCAATACACCTTTTGACATTATATTGCTGCACCTTCACTACTCTCAGTTCTATATGCCTGGGAGTCTGTTTTCCTTGGTCTTTACTATGATCTTCTCTCTATCCAGATGGCTATCAATGCCTCCCTCCAATTTGTCCTGCCTGCAGCATCTGTCCTCGTCAGTTATTGGTACAGTGTACTGTAACATTGCTGTAGTATGTTGACTACTAGGTTGCTTGTGAATTTAACAACCCTCTATGAAGCAGCGGTCTGTCGGTTTCTGTTTTGTTTACTTCAGCAGTGGAGCTACTGTTTAATCTGTGGTGAATGCGAATGATAACAAGAATTCCACAGGAAGTCATTTTTAATGAATTAGTCATGAGAGCATCAGTAGTTGACTCTCAAACTGTCACATACGTTTTGCTGCAGTAAGGTAGCACAACCACTACTCACAATGGCGCCGATTCGGACCCGAGTTAAGTGCGCGTAAATGGAACATAATTTCATTTTTTATGCACTTTTCTCTCTATGCGTAATATGACCTTGAACTTAAGCATGAGAATAGCATGCTATTTTCTAATGGTGGAGAACTACAAAATGAAGATCTGGCGGAGGTGTGTGTACAGAAACTGTATTCTGACCTTGACTTAATTCCCTCATAATATCACCACCTTTGCGCCCGAGGAAACCATGAATAAGGTCGAGCGACCCTGCCGTTTCCAAGTGGAAAAATTGTCATCTTTCTTTTCCCCGATAGAAATAACAGCATTCACTATATACCAGAAGGCAGGTGCTAATGTTTTAAAAACAGTTACACGTTTCTCCCTCTTTTTTAAAATAGATAGCATTCACAGTTAACCTGCTGTGTTATTCTCCACTTAAACACCTTGTATGTTCAAGTGAAAACACATTTCTGTCTAGTGCTAGTTCGCTTGCAGGCTACAGTCATCCCATGTGTGCTTCTAATTTAAACATGAGGTGGTTGTACTTGAAGAAAGCTGGATGATTCATCAGTAAGACTTGATTGCTTGTTGGTAACAAGCATTTCCCTTCACCCGCAATAACATCTGCTAAACACGTGCATGTGACCAATAAAGTTAGATTTGATTTGTAATGATGACCCGTGTAATGTTTGCCACGGTTGCAAAAGACAGAGTTGTCATTACAGATGGATAGCATGCAGAGAATACCTGTGTAGCTCAGTTGGGAAAGCATTGCTCAGTTGGTAAAGCATGGCTCAGTTGGTAAGGCATGGCTCAGTTGGTAAAGCATGGCTCAGTTGGTAAGGCATGGCTCAGTTGGTAAAGCATGGCTCAGTTGGTAAGGCATGGCTCAGTTGGTAAAGCATGGCTCAGTTGGTAAAGCATGGCTCCGTTGGTAAAGCATGGCTCAGTTGGTAAAGCATGGCTCAGTTGGTAAAGCATGGCTCAGTTTGGTAAAGCATGGCTCAGTTGGTAAAGCATGGCTCAGTTTGGTAACGCATGGCTCCGTTTGGTAAAGCATGGTTCAGTTGGTAAAGCATGGCTCAGTTGGTAAAGCATGGCTCCTTTTGGTAAAGCATGGTTCAGTTGGTAAAGCATGGCTCAGTTGGTAAAGCATGGCTCAGTTGGTAAAGCATGGCTCAGTTTGGTAGGGCATGGCTCAGTTGGTAAAGCATGGCTCAGTTGGTAAAGCATGGCTCAGTTGGTAAAGCATGGCTCAGTTTGGTAAAGCATGGCTCAGTTGGTAAAGCATGGCTCAGTTGGTAAGCATGGCTCAGTTGGTAAGCATGGTTCAGTTTGGTAAAGCATGGTTCAGTTTGGTAAAGCATGGCTCAGTTTGGTAAAGCATGGCTCAGTTGGTAGGGCATGGCTCAGTTTGGTAAAGCATGGCTCAGTTGGTAGGGCATGGCTCAGTTGGTAGGGCATGGCTCAGTTTGGTAAAGCATGGCTCAGTTGGTAAAGCATGGCTCAGTTTGGTAAAGCATGGCTCAGTTTGGTAAAGCATGGCTCAGTTTGGTAAAGCATGGCTCCGTTTGGTAAAGCATGGTTCAGTTGGTAAAGCATGGCTCAGTTGGTAAAGCATGGCTCCGTTTGGTAAAGCATAGTTCAGTTGGTAAAGCATGGCTCAGTTGGTAAAGCATGGCTCAGTTGGTAAAGCATGGCTCAGTTTGGTAGGGCATGGCTCAGTTGGTAAAGCATGGCTCAGTTGGTAAAGCATGGCTCAGTTGGTAAAGCATGGCTCAGTTTGGTAAAGCATGGTTCAGTTGGTAAAGCATGGCTCAGTTGGTAAGCATGGCTCAGTTGGTAAGCATGGTTCAGTTTGGTAAAGCATGGTTCAGTTTGGTAAAGCATGGCTCAGTTTGGTAAAGCATGGCTCAGTTGGTAGGGCATGGCTCAGTTGGTAGGGCATGGCTCAGTTGGTAAAGCATGGCTCAGTTTGGTAAAGCATGGCTCAGTTGGTAGGGCATGGCTCAGTTTGGTAAAGCATGGCTCAGTTGGTAAAGCATGGCTCAGTTTGGTAAAGCATGGCTCAGTTGGTAGGGCATGGCTCAGTTGGTAGGGCATGGCTCAGTTGGTAAAGCATGGCTCAGTTTGGTAAAGCATGGCTCAGTTGGTAGGGCATGGCTCAGTTTGGTAAAGCATGGCTCAGTTGGTAGGGCATGGCTCAGTTGGTAGGGCATGGCTCAGTTTGGTAAAGCATGGCTCAGTTTGGTAAAGCATGGCTCCGTTGGTAAAGCATGGCTCAGTTGGTAGGGCATGGCTCAGTTGGTAAAGCATGGCTCAGTTTGGTAAAGCATGGCTCAGTTGGTAGGGCATGGCTCAGTTGGTAAAGCATGGCTCAGTTTTGGTAAAGCATGGCTCAGTTGGTAGGGCATGGCTCAGTTTGGTAAAGCATGGCTCAGTTGGTAGGGCATGGCTCAGTTGGTAAAGCATGGCTCAGTTGGTAAGGCATGGCTCAGTTTGGTAAAGCATGGCTCAGTTTGGTAAAGCATGGCTCAGTTGCTAAAGCATGGCTCAGTTGGTAAAGCATGGCTCAGTTGGTAAGCATGGCTCAGTTGGTAGGGCATGGCTCAGTTTGGTAAAGCACTGCTCAGTTGGTAAAGCATGGCTCAGTTGGTAAAGCATGGCTCAGTTGGTAAAGCATGGCTCCTTTTGGTAAAGCATGGTTCAGTTGGTAAAGCATGGCTCAGTTGGTAAAGCATGGCTCAGTTGGTAAAGCATGGCTCAGTTTGGTAGGGCATGGCTCAGTTGGTAAAGCATGGCTCAGTTGGTAAAGCATGGCTCAGTTGGTAAAGCATGGCTCAGTTTGGTAAAGCATGGCTCAGTTGGTAAAGCATGGCTCAGTTGGTAAGCATGGCTCAGTTGGTAAGCATGGTTCAGTTTGGTAAAGCATGGTTCAGTTTGGTAAAGCATGGCTCAGTTTGGTAAAGCATGGCTCAGTTGGTAGGGCATGGCTCAGTTTGGTAAAGCATGGCTCAGTTGGTAGGGCATGGCTCAGTTGGTAGGGCATGGCTCAGTTTGGTAAAGCATGGCTCAGTTGGTAAAGCATGGCTCAGTTTGGTAAAGCATGGCTCAGTTTGGTAAAGCATGGCTCAGTTTGGTAAAGCATGGCTCCGTTTGGTAAAGCATGGTTCAGTTGGTAAAGCATGGCTCAGTTGGTAAAGCATGGCTCCGTTTGGTAAAGCATAGTTCAGTTGGTAAAGCATGGCTCAGTTGGTAAAGCATGGCTCAGTTGGTAAAGCATGGCTCAGTTTGGTAGGGCATGGCTCAGTTGGTAAAGCATGGCTCAGTTGGTAAAGCATGGCTCAGTTGGTAAAGCATGGCTCAGTTTGGTAAAGCATGGTTCAGTTGGTAAAGCATGGCTCAGTTGGTAAGCATGGCTCAGTTGGTAAGCATGGTTCAGTTTGGTAAAGCATGGTTCAGTTTGGTAAAGCATGGCTCAGTTTGGTAAAGCATGGCTCAGTTGGTAGGGCATGGCTCAGTTGGTAGGGCATGGCTCAGTTGGTAAAGCATGGCTCAGTTTGGTAAAGCATGGCTCAGTTGGTAGGGCATGGCTCAGTTTGGTAAAGCATGGCTCAGTTGGTAAAGCATGGCTCAGTTTGGTAAAGCATGGCTCAGTTGGTAGGGCATGGCTCAGTTGGTAGGGCATGGCTCAGTTGGTAAAGCATGGCTCAGTTTGGTAAAGCATGGCTCAGTTGGTAGGGCATGGCTCAGTTTGGTAAAGCATGGCTCAGTTGGTAGGGCATGGCTCAGTTGGTAGGGCATGGCTCAGTTTGGTAAAGCATGGCTCAGTTTGGTAAAGCATGGCTCCGTTGGTAAAGCATGGCTCAGTTGGTAGGGCATGGCTCAGTTGGTAAAGCATGGCTCAGTTTGGTAAAGCATGGCTCAGTTGGTAGGGCATGGCTCAGTTGGTAAAGCATGGCTCAGTTTTGGTAAAGCATGGCTCAGTTGGTAGGGCATGGCTCAGTTTGGTAAAGCATGGCTCAGTTGGTAGGGCATGGCTCAGTTGGTAAAGCATGGCTCAGTTGGTAAGGCATGGCTCAGTTTGGTAAAGCATGGCTCAGTTTGGTAAAGCATGGCTCAGTTGCTAAAGCATGGCTCAGTTGGTAAAGCATGGCTCAGTTGGTAAGCATGGCTCAGTTGGTAGGGCATGGCTCAGTTTGGTAAAGCACTGCTCAGTTGGTAAAGCATGGCTCAGTTGGTAAAGCATTGCTCAGTTTGGTAAAGCATGGCGCTCGCAACACCAGGGTTGTGGGTTTGGTTCCCAAGAGGGGACCAGAATAAAAAATGTACTTTTAAAAATTATGAATATCTTTGCACTTACTACTTACTGTAAGTCGCTCTGAATAAGAGCGTCTACTAAAATATAAATACCACTCATAGTGTATGGCAGCAGAACCATTGTCGGTATACAGTAGGCTACAACTGTGCTTTGTGACATTTAAATTATATCTTACAAATCATATAGTGCTGTAAGCAGATGACCCATGCTGTTTTTGTCCTTTCGTCATATCTCTACAATTCTTGGGGTTTGAATGTCACAGGTTTATCTGTCTAACGGTATTTCAATCTGACCTTTACCTTTCTGATCAAACAGCCTACTTCAAATCATTGCCTTCAAGTGGAAAAAAGTTGTTAAATGACAGTTTGATATCGATTTGTTCTGGTGTAGTGGAACTTGTATCTTAGCCTTCCTTTAACAGTGGTCTAGTACCACACTCCCTTCCTGACTGGACTGGACATGTGGTGTCGTGTTAACAGTGTGGTAACAGTGTCTGTTGACCGCTTTACCCTTGGATGCACCCGTCCACCTCAAGCTCTGTCAGTCATGGCAGCTTCCAGATGAAGCGCCAGATGCCACGGTGTGTGTGTGTGTGCGTGTGTGTGTGTGTGTGTGTGTGTGTGTGTGTGTGTGTGTGTGTGTGTGTGTGTGTGTGTGTGTGTGTGTGTGTTATCTTATCTCTATCTAGCCTACATGTTTGTGGGTGTCAGAATATGTCCTGTGGTTGATAGAGCAGTCTGTTGGGGAACAAATGGACCAGTGATGGTGAACAGGAAGAGAGTCGCACGTCCTTGACTATCGCAAATCCATGAACAAAAGCAGCCTAGCCAGTCAGCCATGTGATGTGTCGGAACATACAGAAAGAACATGTACTGTAGAACTGCACTGATCTCTCCAACATAGATCCTGTTTACATATGCAGTTCAGCTTTATACCTTACGCAGCAAAATAAATCATACCTTTACAGTACATGGCTTCGCTATTAATGCAGAACATTTTGCTCAAGGACACTGTTAGTGACCCCTGGGTAATTTATCCACTTCCTATACTCTATAGTAGTTTTTTCTCCCCTTCAGGCTAGAGGCTCAGAGGAACCAGACAGTAGATGAGACCGTACGTTGAACTTCCTGGCAGAGGACTTCTTCTTTCAAATCTTTTCCTGATATCAAATAAACCTGGAGCCTTTTTCCGCTTTTAATCTTCCTAGAATTACTGCCGTCGTCCGCTTTGGAGAGAGCTCTCCTCTCCTCTGTGATCAAAGTATAGAGAGGTGAGAGATGGTTTCGTTAACATTGTTTTTAATTGCTTATCAACTGAGTTAATGAGGATGGGCTAGGATGACTACCATTCATCCGAGAGAGGCCAGGCCTGTGAAGATAGTGGAACAGCCAGGAGGACAAAACTATATGCCTGGTTATTGTTGCATCTCCAGATGAGCTTTAATAGCCAGTCAGTGGCGTGATCAGGCTGATAGGCCAGTGAATGAGGGCCCAATTAAAGCTTCATTAGTGTGGGGAATTGGAAGGAAGATTCCCTGATAAGGTACAGAAATCTTACGACTTTCACTAAATGCTTGAGGCTAAGCGCCATATTTTGCTTGATAGTCTCTCTGTTACTTGGTGATGAAAATTCAAAGGCTGACTAATCAGAATGCACTTCTTAATCCACTGCAACATTTTATTGGCTTAGCATAGCATTGTATGTGACTTAGCCTATGTTAGATACTCATTATTCAGAAGGCAACGCTCAGGGTATTTTGCAGTATGTGTCAAAGCTACTGAAAGTGGGCTATCTGTGACTGCAGTTTGTCAGCATACTTAGAGTTATTAAATATGATTGACATATGACCAGGGGATTATCCCATGACCCAGTTTCAGTGGTAACACTTAGCTTACTCTGTCTGTTTTTGCAATGAGATACATTGACGTTGCTTTAACTGAATGTGTGCATATGCTAATTAAAATTACGCTGGGGAATGAGCCATTAATTCAGTACGACCAAATAATAAATTATCCCATAAACCATAGTTACAGACTGTAAAGTAGCTAACTCAAACATTTGCTCCTTTCAATACGGTGAAAACAGAAATTAATGAGCACCTAAAACTCTCTTTCAATTAATAATTCACATGGATTTAGAGGGTTGGTTTTCTTTTAGAATGAAATTCCATTTAAGGTCCTATAATGAACAGACGTGTGCAGGCATGTGCACAGACAGGGCTCAAGCCTGAGCACCTGCCCTTTTGCCCTCCAATGAAAAAGTGCCCGTGCAGCTCGTGGATTTTTTATATTTGGTGAATGACTTCTTCATTTTTATTAAAAAAATGTATTTTAAATTTACAAATTTCACATCATAGTAGCTAATTTCATAAGCTCTTGAATCTCCAAAAAATCCTACCGCACCAAGAGAGCACTAGTCAGACTTGCATGCAATGGCCACTGGCGATGGGGGCGCTGGGCAGGAGACTGGTAGGAGCCTATTTTTGAGTTTGATCTATTGTGTGTCTCTCACTGTCAGGGGAAAGAATTGGGGCAATTTGACTACTTGTTAGTAAGATGCAATTGTCAGCAGCAGGACAAACTCAAATCAAATTAGAATGAGATTGTTTTGACAGCATAACTAACTAGCTAGCAGATTTACATCATCATGCAATATGATCTTCTGATAGACACTTTCCAGATGTCAATAATCTCTCATCGTCTCTAGGCCAATGAGTCACTGGCACTAGCTTGCTTATAATGTGTGTTGTTGTTGCAGAAATATTATTATATTTGAGCACCTTCCCGCACAAAGGTCTGTGCACGGCCCTGGTGGTGTGTGTGATTTTGATTTTGTTTCGGACAGACACAAACAGTGTCGGCAAGCAGACACAAACAGAGGGAATGAATGTAATCAACATTAATGGAGAGTTTTGCACTCAGGCTCTGCACCTATTCTCTCTCCTTTCCCCGATTTCTACCGCAGGCTCTGGACATTTACACCTGGATCTTGCAGCTAACTAGCTGCTACCTGAGTGACTATTGGCAACGTCGGTCACGGAATTAACACACATTATTACGGAGCTAGCCAGCTAGCCAGCTGAAGAGTTCCGTCAGCCACTCGTGGGCTATTCCTGAGCTAGCCAGCTGAAGTGTCTCCTGGGCTACAACTCACCTATCCTGACCCATTTTACTGCCGATGCGGAGCCCCATCGGGTCTTCACGACTGGACCACCGACGTTATCTGCCCGAGGGAGTTATCCAACTGGCCCCTCCATCGCGACGTAACCTGATCGCCCATCTGCGGCCGGCTAATCGTTAGCTGTCTTTTCGGCTGCGATCTGAATAGGTCTATCGGACACTTTTCTTGGGCCACTATAACTAACTATTTTGCCAACTTGGACAGGTCCCCCTTTCCACACGGAACCCCACTAACCCACAGATGGAAACGCACGAGGTGGCTAAAAACAGACCTCCCTCCCATCTTGCACCAGCTTGCTACCTATGGCCCTGCTAGCTGTCTGAATCTCACTGGACCCTTTGATCACTCGGCTAAGCATGCCTCTCCTTAATGTCAATATGCATTGTCCATTGCTGTTCTGGTTAGTGTTTATTGGCTTATTTCACTGTAGAGCCTCTAGCCCTGCTCATTATACCTTATCCAACCTCTCAGTTCCTCCACCCACACATGCTATGACATCTTCTGGTTTCAATGATGTTTCTAGAGACAATATCTCTCTCATAATCACTAAATGCCTAGGTTTACCTCCTCTGTACTCACATCCCACCACACCTTTGTCTGTACATTATACATTGAAGCTATTTTATCGCCCCCAGAAACCTGCTCCTTTTTCTCTCTATTCTGGACGTCACAGACGACCAATTCTTATAGCTTTTAGCCGTACCCTCATACTTATTCTTCTCTGCTCCTCTGGGGATGTAGAGGTGAATCCAGGCCCTGCAGTGCCTGGCTCCACTCCTACTCCCCAGGCGCTCTCTTTTGATGACTTCTGTAACCGTAATAACCTTGGTTTCATGCATGTTAACATTAGAAGCCTCCTCCCTAAGTTTGTTTTATTCACTGCTTTAGCACACTCTGCCAACCCGGATGTCCTAGCTGTGTCTGAATCTTGGCTTAGGAAGTCCACCAAAAACTGTGAAATCTTCATCCCTAACTACAACGTTTTCAGACAAGATAGAACGACCAAAGGGGGCGGTGTTGCAATCTACTGTAGAGATAGCCTGCAGAGTTCTGTCCTGCTATCCAGGTCTGTACCCAAACAATTTGAACTTCTACTTTTAAAAATCCACCTCTCTAAAAACAAGTCTCTCACCGTTGCCGCCTGCTATAGACCCCCCTCGGCCCCTAGCTGTGCTCTGGACACCATATGTGAACTGATTGACCCCCATCTATCTTCAGAGCTCGTGCTACTAGGTGACCTAAACTGGGACATGCTTAACACCCCAGCCATTCTACAATCCAAGCTTGATGCCCTCAATCTCACACAAATTATTAATGAACCCACCAGGTACAACCCCAAAGCTGCAAACACTGGCACCCTCATAGATATCATCCTAACCAACGTGCCCTCTAAATACACCTCTGCTGTTTTCAACCAAGATCTCAGCGATCACTGCCTCATTGCCTGCACCCGTAATGGGTCAGCGGTCAAACGACCTCCACTCATCACTGTCAAACGCTCCCTGAAACATTTCAACGAGCAAGCCTTTCTAATCGACCTGGCCCTGGTATCCTGGAAGGATATTGACCTCATCCCGTCAGTAGAGGATGCCTGGTTATTTTTTTTAAATGCCTTCCTCTCCATCTTAAATAAGCATGCCCCTTTCAAGAAATTTAGAACCAGGAACAGATATAGCCCTTGGTTCTCCCCAGACCTGACTGCCCTTAACCAACACAAAAATATTATGTGGCGTTCTGCATTAGCATCGAACTGCCCCCGCGATATGCAACTTTTTAGGGAAGTTAGAAACCAATACACACAGGCAGTTAGAAACGCCAAGGCTAGCTTTTTCAAACAGAAATTTGCTTTGTGCAACTCCAACTCTAAAAAGTTCTGGGACATTGTAAAGTCCATGGAGAATAAGAACACCTCCTCCCAACTGCCCACTGCACTGAGGATAGGAAACTCTGTCACCACCGATAAGTCCACTATAATTGAGAATTTCAATAAGCATTTTTCTACGGCTGGCCATGCTTTCCACCTAACTACCCCTACTGCATTCAACAGCACTGCACCCCCCACAGCTACTCGCCCAAGCCTCCCACATTTCTCCTTCTCCCAAATCCATTCAGCTGATGTTCTGAAAGAGCTGCAAAATCTGGACCCCTACAAATCAGCTGGGCTTGACAATCTGGACCCTTTCTTTCTAAAATTATCTGCCGAAATTATTGCAACCCCTATTACTAGCCTGTTCAACCTCTCTTTCGTGTCGTCTGAGATTCCCATAGATTGGAAAGCAGCTGCTGTCATCCCCCTCTTCAAAGGAGGTGACACTCTTGACCCAAATTGCTACAGACCTATATCCATCCTACTCTGCCTTTCTAAGGTCTTCGAAAGCCAAGTCAACAAACAGATTACCGACTATTTCGAATCTCACCGCACCCTCTCCGCTATGCAATCTGGTTTCAGAGCTGGTCATGGGTGCACCTCAGCCACGCTCAAGGTCCTAAACGACATCGTAACCGCCATCGATAAGAAACAATACTGTGCTGCCGTATTCATTGACCTGGCCAAAGCTTTTGACTCTGTTAATCACCACATCCTCATCGGCAGACTCAGTAGCCTTGGTTTCTCAAACGATTGCGTCGCCTGGTTCACCAACTACTTCTCTGACAGAGTTCAGTGTGTCAAATCGGAGGGCCTACTGTCTGGACCTCTGGCAGTCTCTATGGGGGTACCACAGGGTTCAATTCTTGGGCCAACTCTTTTCTCTGTATACATAAATGATGTCGCTCTTGCTGCTGGTGAATCTCTGATCCACCTCTACGCAGACTACACCATTCTGTATACTTCTGGCCCTTCTTTGGACACTGTGTTAACAACCCTCCAGACGAGCTTTAATGCCATTCAACTCTCCTTCCGTGGTCTCCAACTGCTCCTAAACACAAGTAAAACTAAATGCATGCTCTTCAACCGATCACTGCCTGCACCTGCCCGCCCGTCCAGCATAACTTCACTGGACGGTTCTAACTTAGAATTTGTGGACAACTACAAATACCTAGGTGTCTGGTTAGACTGTAAACTCTCCTTCCAGACTCACATCAATCATCTCCAATCCAAAGTGAAATCTAGAATTGGCTTCCTATTTCGCAACAAAGCATCCTTCACTCATACTGCCAAACATACCCTCGTAAAACTGACCATCCTACCAATCCTCGACTTCGGCGATGTCATTTACAAAATAGCCTCCAATACCCTACTCAACAAGCTGGATGCAGTCTATCACATTGCCATCCGTTTTGTCACCAAAGCCCCATATACTACCCACCACTGCGACCTGTACGCTCTCGTTGGCTGGCCTTCGCTTCATAATCGTCGCCAAACACATTGGCTCCAGGTCATCTACAAGACCCTGCTAGGTAAAGTCCCTCCTTATCTCCGCTCACTGGTCACCATAGCAGCACCCACCTGTAGCACGCGCTCCAGCAGGTATATCTCTCTGGTCACCCCTAAAGCCAACTCCTCCTTTGGTCGTCTCTCCTTCCAGTTCTCTGCTGCCAATGACTGGAACGAACTACAAAAATCTATGAAACTGGAAACACTTATCTCCCTCACTAGCTTTAAGCACCAGCTGTCAGAGCAGCTCACAGATCACTGCACCTGTACATAGCCCATCTATAATTTAGCCCAAACTACTACCTCTTCCCCTACTGTATTTATTTATTTTATTTATTTTGCTCCTTTGCACCATATTATTTATATTTTAACTTTGAACTTTCTTCAAACTACAAATCTACCATTCCAGTGTTTTTCTTGCTATACTTTATTTACTTTGCCACCATGGCATTTTTTTGCCTTTACCTCCCTTATCTCACATCATTTGCTCACATTGTATATAGTCTTATTTTTTTCTACTGCATCATTGATTGTATGTTGTTTTATTCCATGTGTAACTCTGTGTTGTTGTATGTTGTCGAACTGCTTTGCTTTATCTTGGCCAGGTCGCAATTGTAAATGAGAACTTGTTCTCAACTTGCCTACCTGGTTAAATAAAGGTGAAATAAAAATAAAATAAATAAATAAACCTGGCATGTTTAAGCCATCGAGTCAGGGACTTCCAGGCCCTGGCCAGACACATTTTTGAAATAATTAAATGGTTCTCCACACTTTGAATATTGCATGTACAAAACAAAACGGGGGTCCCCAAAGCACACCAGTGAATAACTGTAAAAAGCCTGTTTTAAAAGGCACAGAGAAACTAGGCCAAACATTGACTAAACACAACCCTTAGGCTTCCTCAGAGGACCCAGCCAGGTCTCCATTAAGAGATACCAGAACACTGAAGGAGGACTCACAGGTCACAAAACTAAAAAAAAATCAGTTGTCCAATACCCTTCATTTCAACCATTCCAGTAAAATTCCTAGTAAAAAAAAAAAAAAAAAACGGCAGTTTAAAACCAGAGTGAGGCAAAAAGGCCATGGGAATCCAATCCATACTGTTTCATATTATTTCCGTTTTCCAGTCTATCTATGATGATCTCCATTACAGATTATCCAACAATAGCTTCTTACAATATTCTCCAATCTATGTCAGAGAAGCCTAAAGGGCACTCTGAAGGTTTTCCTGGTGATGAGTTGAGGAGTGAGAAGAACCAGTCTGGGTGTAACATGGGATTTGTAATGAGAAGAACCAGTCTGGATGTAACATGGGACTTGTAATGAGAAGAACCAGTCTGGATGTAACATGGGACTTGTAATGAGAAGAACCAGTCTGGATGTAACATGGGACTTGTAATGAGAAGAACCAGTCTGAATGTAACATGGGACTTAAGATCCAGTCTGGATGTAACATGGGACTTGTAATGAGAAGAACCAGTCTGGGTGTAACATGGGATTTGTAATGAGAAGAACCAGTCTGGATGTAACATGGGACTTGTAATGAGAAGAACCAGTCTGGATGTAACATGGGACTTGTAATGAGAAGAACCAGTCTGGATGTAACATGGGACTTGTAATGAGAAGAACCAGTCTGAATGTAACATGGGACTTAAGATCCAGTCTGGATGTAACATGGGACTTGTAATGAGAAGAACCAGTCTGGATGTAACATGGGATTTGTAATGAGAAGAACCAGTCTGGATGTAACTTGGGACTTAAGATCCAGTCTGGATGTAACATGGGACTTGTAATGAGAAGAACCAGTCTGGATGTAACATGGGACTTAAGATCCAGTCTGGATGTAACATGGGACTTGTAATGAGAAGAACCAGTCTGGATGTAACATGGGACTTAAGATCCAGTCTGAATTTAACATGGGACTTGTAATGAGAAGAACCAGTCTGGATGTAACATGGGACTTGTAATGAGAAGAACCAGTCTGGATGTAACATGGGACTTGTAATGAGAAGATCCAGTCTGGATGTAACATGGGACTTGTAATGAGAAGAACCAGTCTGGATGTAACATGGGATTGTAATGAGAAGAACCAGTCTGGATGTAACATGGGACTTGTAATAAGAAGAACCAGTCTGGATGTAACATGGGACTTGTAATGAGAAGAACCAGTCTGGATGTAACATGGGATTTGTAATGAGAAGAACCAGTCTGGATGTAACTTGGGACTTAAGATCCAGTCTGGATGTAACATGGGACTTGTAATGAGAAGAACCAGTCTGGATGTAACATGGGACTTAAGATCCAGTCTGGATGTAACATGGGACTTGTAATGAGAAGAACCAGTCTGGATGTAACATGGGACTTAAGATCCAGTCTGAATGTAACATGGGACTTGTAATGAGAAGAACCAGTCTGGATGTAACATGGGACTTGTAATGAGAAGAACCAGTCTGGATGTAACATGGGACTTGTAATGAGAAGATCCTGTCTGGATGTAACATGGGAATTGTAATGAGAAGATCCAGTCTGGATGTAACATGGGACTTGTAATGAGAAGAACCAGTCTGGATGTAACATGGGACTTGTAATGAGAAGAACCAGTCTGGATGTAACATGGGACTTAAGATCCAGTCTGGATGTAACATGGGACTTGTAATGAGAAGAACCAGTATGGATGTAACATGGGACTTAAGATCCAGTCTGAATGTAACATGGGACTTGTAATGAGAAGAACCAGTCTGGATGTAACATGGGACTTGTAATGAGAAGAACCAGTCTGCATGTAACATGGGAAAGATTTAAGGATTTTATATTTTGTCGCTTTAATTTTAATGGAATTCTGTATTCCTTTGGAATTATTTATATACATTTAGACTGGTCACAAATCAGTTATAAAATAAAAAGTAATGGAATCCTCTGTGGTGAATAGAGGACTTTAAGCACTCAGGACATGAGCTGTGATGTCCAGCTGAGCTGCAACCTTTCTCTGACGGGCCGACAGCCGGTGGAGCAAAATCAAATCAAATCAAATTTATTTATATAGACCTTCTTACATCAGTTGATATCTCAAAGTGCTGTACAGAAACCCAGCCTAAAACCCCAAACAGCAAGCAATGCAGGTGTAGAAGCACGGTGGCTAGGAAAAACTCCCTAGAAAGGCCAAGACCTAGGAAGAAACCTAGAGAGGAACCAGGCTATGAGGGGTGGCCAGTCCTCTTCTGGCTGTACCGGGTGGAGATTATAACAGCACATGGCCAAGATGTTCAAATGTTCATAAATGACCAGCATGGTCAAATAATAATAATCATAGTAGTTGTCGAGGGTGCAACAAGTCAGTAACACAAGAGTAAGTGTCAGTTGGCTTTTCATAGCCGATCTTTGAGAGTATCTCTACCGCTCCTGCTGTCTCTAGAGAGTTGAAAACAGCAGGTCTGGGACAGGTAGCACGTCCAGTGAACAGGTCAGGGTTCCAGCAGGTCTGGGACAGCAGGTCTGGGACAGGTAGCACGTCCGGTGAACAGGTCAGGGTTCCATAGCCACAGGCAGAACAGTTGGAACTGGAGCAGCAGCACGGCCGGGTGAACTGGGGACAGCAAGGAGTCATCAAGCCAGGTAGTCCTGAGGCATGGTCCTAGGGCTCAGGTCCTCCGAGAGAGAGAAACAAAGAAAGAGAAAAAGAGAGAATTAGAGAGAGCATATTTAAATTCACACAGGACACCGGAAAAGACAAGAGAAATACTCCAGATGTGACAGACTGACCCTAGCCCCCGACACAAACTACTGCAGCATAAATACTGGAGGCTGAGACAGGAGGGGTCAGGAGACACTGTGGCCCCATCCGATGAAACAGGTAGGATATAACCCCACCCACTTTGCCAAAGCACAGCCCCCACACCACTGGAAGGATATCTCCAACCACCAACATACCATCCCGAGACAAGGCCGAGTATAGCCCACAAAGATCTTCGCCACGGCACAACCCAAGGGGGGGGCGCCAACCCAGACAGGAAGACCACGTCAGTGACTCAACCCACTCAAGTGACGCACCCCTCCCAGGGACGGCATGGAAGAACACCAGTAAGCCAGTGACTCAGCCACTGTAATAGGGGTAGAGGCAGAGAATCCCAGTGGAAAGAGGGGAAAACGGCCAGGCAGAGACAGCAAGGGCAGCCTTTCTCTGACGGACCGACAGAAGGTGGAGCAGCCTTTCTCTGACGGGCCGACAGCCGGTGGAGCAGCCTTTCTCTGACGGGCTGACAGCAGGTGGAGCAGCCTTTCTCTGACGGCCTGACAGCAGGTGGAGCAGCCTTTCTCTGACGGACCGACAGCAGGTGGAGCAGCCTTTCTCTGACGGACCGACAGCAGGTGGAGCAGCCTTTATCTGACAGGCCGACAGCCGGTGGAGCAGCCTTCGATACTATTGGGCAGCATTGAAAACAACCAAACAAAGCATCAGTATTAAAAGTGGTGCTTTAAGCATGGCTGTTCCGGTGAGGAAAGACAACAGATGAGAAAATAAACGGCTGTTCCTTTCCACACGTCAACATGAGGTTGTCAGCGCCAAGCTGCATCGCCCCCTGTTAACTCCTGTCCTACTCTCCTCATAGATAGCAAACACTGTCCACACGGACAGTCTTTAACAGTGACTTGACTAGTGCCGTGTCTATTGGGTTTGATAAGCCTGGACATTTAAAGCTGGAATCTACATTAGGGGAAACAGTGCCGGTGTTCGCCCCAGTGTTTTGTTATTGTTGTAGTTTTGTTGACGAAGCAGAGGTGAGGATCCTCAAGAAGGGTGATTAAAAAAAATGCTGTAGATACTCTGCTATTCTATCACACGTGCAATGATATCCGAAGGGGAAAAACACTGTCCGTTGTTTGCAGTAACTTATTTTTTGTAGTAATATCCCAGACGTGGCAGTTTCACCATTAAAGGGGCAATCTACAGTAGCTGCATCCATTTTTAGTCTTATAAATTAATGATATATACACATTTATTATTTAAGAATATAACTTATAAATGCCTCATGAGCTTACTTCAACTCTTGTATCCCATCAGAACCCAAAATATAAGATTATTTTACTCCAATGTTTGTAAGGAGTAAGTAAATGAGAACAAACACTGTATAGCCTCAAAACAGGGTTTTATATCATGGATGGTCAGACCTTACATCCATAGCTCTGTCTTTGAATTTGAGAGTGGTTACATTTCTCCCAGCAGCTTTTAAGCGAAACAGTGGGGGGGAGGAAAAACGTATTGTCTCAGCCGCTGATCGCCAGTTTAAGGATTCCAGCTTTAACACAAGTTTGAGGCTATTTTCAATTATGAAAATCCCCATGTAGGAAACCATCTTTGATTCAGGTAAATCTTGGTTCAATATTAACGATCAACTCCTCCCTTAATGGCTTAAGACTTGCCATGGGATGATGAATGAGAATCTAAGAGCAATGCCTATTTCAGTCAGGAAGTATGTACTTTATGTAAAGGAATGTACTGCATGTTGTTTGTATAGTTTATTATGCAATCATCCTGTTTGCTCACATTGTTCCACGTTAGTGCAACAAATCTCTCCTGTTTCACGTTGTCTCTGTGTTCTGTGTATATCTAATTACATGTTTCCACAGCTCCTGAAGAAACAAAAACATGTGTTGCCCCCCCCCCGACGGCAGTGAAAAACATTTACGTTTTAATATTAAGTTCCTGCAATTCTACACCTTTTGCCATGTGGCGTAAAGAACATGTTGCAGTTGTATAGCAAGTTTAGTGCAGTTCTACACATTTTGCCAGGGTGCAGATTTGTTGTTGTTGCAGTTTTAAAGCTAATTTCCTGCAACTACACATTTTGCCATAACTTATGCCATGTTAATGATATCTGAGTGATATCTAAACATTGTTAGCTGACTTGGCTAATTGACTGATTGTCAGTGACTGACAAAATGAGAGAAAAACTGCTGATGCACAACCCGGTGTATTCTAACTGTCAACTCTCAGGGGCCCTAACTGCTTATATCACTTATTCCTGGAGCCGGCCCTGGATTCTATGATGCATGCTTCCAATGCAGAGGTAGCTTGGACTAGATCAGTATGTGTAATTGTACCTTAACCCCCCTTCTTGTGTCATGTACCCAATGGCTTGCCAACGACAGTCAGCAGTTGGCTAATGCAACTGAACACATGTGGACCAGGATAATGAGAACGGAACCAAATCATGGAGCATTGAAAAAAAACAGGACAGAGACTTTCTGATCAGGTCACGACTTGCTTTATTTTCATTTCAAACCTATGGGATGTACAGTGAGAAACTACTCCAGACTTTGCTACATATCAACTACCAAACATCACAATAGTTCAAAAAGCGTTTTTTTTTTTTTGACAAGATAAAAAAAGAAAGAATATGGTAACAGAACAAAACTCTGCAGAGAAGCTCATCTACAAATGGTTCTAAACATTACAGGAACCAGAGTTTTGGCAAAGACAGCGAGATATACACAATGTTTCCCATCGTCACCACGTCTTGGGTATTTATCCTTAGCAATAGACCCACATATTCATGTTGTGTACAGTGGCTGGACTGTCTGCTAAAGCGAAATGTAACTGGCAATAAAGGTTGCTCTTTTCCCACGAAAAATAGTTCAAATATCATGAAACCTAGCTACAACCATGCACACGCATGAATGCACTGGGCTTTATACAGCTTGGCTCAATAAGGGAAGTAGGACATACAGGACAGTACATTAAAGAGTGTTTCGATATCAAACCGTCATGATAGAGAATACTTAGCTAGCTTTGCTCAGATAATTCAGGACATCTACTGTATATTGGTGTTCAAGTTTAACTTCCATAGACATACAAATAGGTACTAATTTGGGAAAACCCTTTCTAAAAGAATGTATTACGGTATGAGTATGAACCAAAATGCCATGGATATGCCTGGACTTGAATCAGAGTTTTATCATAACGTGAGTTTGATTACACAGAGTCATGACACTACAGGAGGCCAAGCAGATGTACACATCAGATGGACACATCTGAAAAATGACATTTGACTCACTCAGTAACAGCTCAGAAAAGCGTATACTCTGAATGGATTTCAACTTTGACTCAAGACTTTGTACAAACAGTTGTTTGATATCAAATACAAAATACCAATAACAAGTAAAAAAAAAAGAATTAGTAATGATGAATAATGAAAGAAAACAGACAGCCAAGACAGAAGGGAGGAGAGGCAGAGATTTTGGTGGTGGGTGGATGGGCTGGGGCGGGCAGGTGGGCGTGACAGTACTCTGAGCCTAGCGAGACACTGGAGAACGACAGACACTCCCTGTTAAAAGCTTGTCATGTAGACGGGCAGATGAGGTGGGGTTGGTGGGAGAGTTGGGCAGGCATACTCAGTGCCCGCCTGTGTTGGGCGGCTTGGCGTCGTGCGGGGCAGCGCCAGCGGGGAGCCATGGAGAGACGGAGCGGGAGGTGGTCTGCTTGGCCATGCTGTAGTGGCTGATCACCGTATAGAAGCGCCCTCGGGAGTTGGCATCCTGAGCTGTGTAGTAGGCCTCCAGAGAGGCAGGGATGCACCGCTTATGCTGCAGGGGGAGAGAGAGAGCGAGAGAGAGCGAGAGAGAGAGAGGGTTCAATAACATACTCTCCTCACGTACAGACTGCTGCACAACACTAAGGGCTTTTTCTGGTGAAGAGGTTATTTTTTTTCTCTGAAGAGTGCAGGGGCTGTGTCTAAAATTAGATTTGCTTCAGCTAACATGTAGTCCACAGCAACAACCTCCAAAGGTGACTGTACAGATGACTAGCCAGTGTAGTTTTAAGGCTTTGCCACAAATAGCACTCTATTCCCTATGCAGTACACTACTTTTGACCAGAGCCCGTTGGGAATAGGGTTCCATTTGAGACACACATATGACCCCACATAAGACAGGGCCCACTCACCTTGTATATGAATCCGTCTGGGCAGCTGTGTTCGTATGTGAAGGCCTTGTACACCACCAGGAACACTATGCAGGCCAAGAAGGCCAAGGCCAGGACTATCAGAATCGTGACCTGGGAATAAAAGATGATAAATACTCCGGTCAATTTTATAGCTGCCGGCAATGTCAGGTCTCTTGTCAAAGCGAAGGTCTTGAAGCAAGGTTTGACACCATAAGTCAGTATATGTTCAAAAGAGCACTCGACAACTAACAACCAAAATAACCTCCATCACAATACATTTTTAACCATCACTTGTCTGGTGACAAGATGAGAGAAAACAAGTGAATATGCATTAGGATTTGATGAAACCAGTATGACAAGATTGTTTCTATGATAACAATTAAAACACCAAGCAGACCAAACTCTTTGGTCCTTTAAGAACCTGGTGTATGTAACATATTAGGTATCACTTTATTTGGATAGTCCAACTGCCTTACAGACTATCTACAGACTATATTTAACATTTCATCTTACTTTCAGCATAAACAGAAACCCTCTTAAACCTAACCTTAAACCTAACCCTTACCCTTATTCTAAACCTAAACCTAACCCTAAACCTAACCCTTATTCTAAACCTAACCCTAAACCTTATTCTAAACCTAATCCTAACCCTTATTCTAAACCTAAAACTAACCCTTATTCTAAACATAACCCTTATTCTAAACCTAACCCTAACCTTTATTCTAAACCTAACCCTAACCCTTATTTTAAACCTAACCCTAACCCATATTCTCACAATCCGGAATATCTAAATAAAGTATGATCAAATATTGTGTGCTATAGCTTGGAATGAAAATACATGTGACTCTGGATGACAACATAATGATGTTTCCAACATCAGGGCTGTTTTCCTAAAGAAGTGAAATCCACTTCGTGTTTTGTTTCCTTGCCACGATACTAACGAGTATCGTGATACAGGTATCGTCCCGACATGTTAATAGCTCATCACCATTAGCTCTAGAAGTTTCCATCTGAGTAGTGAGGTAGAGGGAGAAAGCGCAGAGTGTGTTCATTGGCTGGCAGATTAAACCCAGTGGAGACAAACAGATTTAATAAAAACCTTCACTAATTCAATTTTTCACAACTCAGCACCCATATTTGTCACAAAATGCAGTTGATGCAGACAGAGGCTAGAAAAAAATTGCTTGGTTTGGAAATGAGTGAAATGGAGAAGTGTGAAACTGTTTTGAGCAGCGCTAATTTATAATTTATCACAAACCACATCCCTAAAAAATACATAATCAAATAAATCAGAACCCATTACTTTCAATAGTGATTCAAAGAAGTACATCTATACGTCTTGATGTTGACATTTTGTGTTTAAAATGTGTATTTCCCTGGTAGACGAGACAGTTTTATAGTGAGAGATTAACATATAAAAGGACCAATGTTCTCCCTGTTCCTCCTGAATCTATGTTTGGGTGCTTTGGAGCACCGGTTAATTAAAATTATGCAAATATAGATAAAGGACAGCTGAGAGAAGTAAGAATGGTATTGTCAAGTGAAGACTTGAAAGAGGAGTGAAAGAACGCGTGCACACACCAACACTCTACATTAGGTGGTAGTACAGTAAAGCTCTGTTTTTACCACAGTGTCAAATCAGGTGACTGAAGTGCTATCTTCATCTTGAGCCATAAAACAATTTCCCTGTTTCCAATGGCCTCCCTCCATACTGGTCACCACACCATCTCGGCAGGATGCTAGGCTAGGGTAATTATAGCTGAGTGCTGATTAGCAGAGATCAGGATGATTTGTACAGAGGCTAAATGACTGTTGACTTCTGTGTTAATGTCAGGACTCATGCTTGGTTCTGTCTGACGTTTTGTTCAATTACATTCGCTTATCACAAACCCTAAACATGTTGAAATGGCTGCTTAAAAAGGGCTTTAAGGCTCACAAATAATTCATTACACATCTACTGTAGCTAGCTACTATTTTACATCTTACGTTTGATTTTAAAGCATAATTAGTCATTCAAAACTCAATCAGTCTTGCTAAATCAATGCTATAAAAAATATATTTTTTTTCCAACTGCAACTCTCTGGCAGCTGTCCAAATGACAGAAACACATTATTATTATTTACTATATAGAATATCAATTGATAGTGTTTAACCTGACAGAAGAATGAGGTTCACATTCATATTAATGATTACCTTCTTTATAATCTCAATGTATCCTAAACCTCACCAGGATTTGAAATAATGCAATGACACAAATTGTACATGAACGTATGCATTGGACCTTCTTGATCTATATCTACATATTACCTTTACTATTATTATATTACATTATTACATTAGGATATTTTCATTACTGGGGGCCAGCATTTGTTTCATCGTGTTAAAGACTCATCTCAAACTTATTACAAATTTGAGATGAGTTAAATTTGCGATGAATTTGATAATACTCATCTCACAGCATCCAGTCCTATTTAGTGTGCCCTCACAGCACCAGGTAGCACCAATAAGTCAGAACACTACAGTATTCGGAGGGAATGGAACCCTACTATTGAACAGTCTGAATCATACACCATAGTCTGGTATAGTCCAACTCTAGGTGAGGATACGTTTGCCAATTTCCACCACATCAAATGTCCTGACTACAGTAATACAACATTATTGGTAGATGTGTGCTCCCTGCTGGCTGGCTGGCTGGCCCTGGGTTAGTTGTGAATGGAATGACCTCTATTTTCCCTTGCCTTGACGATAATGGGGACTAAAACTGGTGTGCACCGGCAGATCCGCCATGATCCAATTCCCATCTGACTGGTTGTTTTCATCTGTATTTTCATTAAATACAAACAGCTTCATTTTGAAAGGTTTTGCTGACTAGTTGTATTTGTCCTTGTGCCAGCTGGCATACATGTAAAACTTTCCCTAAAGCACTTGACTCAATAAGGTCAGGGAGGGACATCATCAAATGAGGTCAAATCTGCCCCAAATATGGCAGCTATATTCTCAGGCAGACAGACAGGCAGACAGACAGGCAGACAGACAGACAGACAGACAGACAGGCAGGCAGGCAGACAGACAGACAGACAGACAGACAGACAGACAGACAGGCAGGCAGGCAGGCAGGCAGGCAGGCAGGCAGACAGACAGACAGACAGACAGACAGACAGACAGACAGACAGACAGACAGACAGACAGACAGACAGACAGACAGACAGACAGGCAGGCAGGCAGGCAGGCAGGCAGGCAGGCAAGGTTGATGTTTCTGCTGCTGTTGTTGTTTGTGTTGTTGTTGTTGTCGGCGTCGTAATCTGACATCCCTATAATCCACATAGACGGAGGCCCATAATCCCGAGGAAGCAGCAGGATTTATTCACTGGCTAAACATCCCTGGAGTGCAGGGTGTGTGTGTCACTGTGCTACTGTAGCAGTACAGACAGAGTGGCTGTGGTACAGTACAGACAGGGTGGCTGTGGTACAGTTCAGACAGAGTGGCTGTGGTACAGTACAGACAGAGTGGCTGTGGTACAGTACAGACAGGGTGGCTGTGGTACAGTACAGACAGGGTGGCTGTGGTACAGTACAGACAGAGTGGCTGTGGTACAGTACAGACAGGGTGGCTGTGGTACAGTACAGGCAGAGTGGCTGTGGTACAGACAGAGTGGCTGTGGTACAGTACAGGCAGAGTGGCTGTGGTACAGTACAGGCAGAGTGGCTGTGGTACAGTACAGACAGAGTGGCTGTGGTACAGTACAGACAGAGTGGCTGTGGTACAGTACAGGCAGAGTGGCTGTGGTACAGTACAGACAGAGTGGCTGTGGTACAGTACAGACAGAGTGGCTGTGGTACAGTACAGACAGGGTGTGTTCTTCAGACAGACATGGAGGACAGGGTGTGTTCTTCAAACAGACATGGAGGACAGGGTGTGTTCTTCAGACAGACATGACGGACAGGGTTTGTTCGTCAGACAGACATGGAGGACAGGGTGTGTTCTTCAGACAGACATGGAGGACAGGGTGTGTTCGTCAGACAGACATGGAGGACAGGGTGTGTTCTTCAGACAGACATGGAGGACAGGGTGTGTTCGTCAGACAGACATGGAGGACAGGGTGTGTTCTTCAGACAGACATGGAGGACAGGGTGTGTTCTTCAGACAGACATGGAGGACAGGGTGTGTTCTTCAGACAGACATGGAGGACAGGGTGTGTTCTTCAGACAGACATGACGGACAGGGTGTGTTCTTCAGACAGACATGGAGGACAGGGTGTGTTCTTCAGACAGACATGACGGACAGGGTGTGTTCTTCAGACAGACATGGAGGACAGGGTGTGTTCTTCAGACAGACATGGAGGACAGGGTGTGTTCTTCAGACAGACATGGAGGACAGGGTGTGTTCTTCAGACAGACATGGAGGACAGGGTGTGTTCTTCAGACAGACATGGAGGACAGGGTGTGTTCTTCAGACAGACATGGAGGACAGGGTGTGTTCTTCAGACAGACATGGAGGACAGGGTGTGTTCTTCAGACAGACATGGAGGACAGGGTGTGTTCTTCAGACAGACATGGAGGACAGGGTGTGTTCTTCAGACAGACATGGAGGACAGGGTGTGTTCTTCAGACAGACATGGAGGACAGGGTGTGTTCTTCAGACAGACATGGAGGACAGGGTGTGTTCTTCAGACAGATATGAGGGACGTTGGGGAAGCAAACGACAATCCAAGGAGTGTCTCTCTCCCTGAGCTGAGCCCACTGCAGATGTCTACTGGGCGGACATCTCAAAACCTCCATCATCACCCGCCCACAACAACTGCCAGTTTTCATTTCCTATCACCCCTCCTCTCTATCACCCACACGTTCTATCACCCCTAATCTCCTCTCCCCCACACGCTGTTCAGCTGAGTCTGCTGTGGCTCCGTGTAATAGGTTTCTGTTCAAATCTCAATTTATTGTTCCAAATACGGGGAAAGTTTCAACATGTGGCTGCTATGTTTCTGCCATTTGTCTCCCTCAGACATAGGTTTTTTCTATATATGTGTCAGATTGATCTTTTATTTTCTTCCTAACTCTTGCCCTATCTTGTAATTCCAGTCTCCTTGCCTTATATTGTTAGAATGCAACCCTCGCCCACTCTCACAGCAAGACCACTTTTCCAGGCATACAGTATGTGAGCGCAAAAACTCTTACAGACGCTCCAGAGGGAGAAATCGAGAGGCAGAGAGAGAGAGGGGAAGAGAGAGAGCTAAAGAGAGGCAGAGAGAGATAGTCAGAGAGAGAGCTAAAGAGAGGCAGAGTGAGGCAGAGGGAGAGCTAAAGAGAGAGCTAAAGAGGCAGAGAGCTAAAGAGAGGCAGAGAGAGGCAGAGAGAGGCGGAGAGAGCTAAAGAGAGGCAGAGAGAGCTAAAGAGAGACAGAGAGAGACAGCGATAGCTAAAGGGGCAGAGAGAGGCAGAGAGAGAGCTAAAGAGAGACAGAGAGAGGCAGAGAGAGAGCTAAAGAGGCAGAGAGAGGCAGAGAGAGAGCTAAAGAGGCAGAGAGAGTCAGAGAGAGCTAAAGAGGCAGAAAGAGGCAGAGAGAGGCAGAGAGAGCTAAAGAGAGGCAGAGAGAGGCAGAGAGAGCTAAAGAGAGGCAGAGAGAGGCAGAGAGAGAGCTAAAGAGAGAGCTAAAGAGAGCTAAAGAGAGGCAGAGAGAGGCAGAGAGTGAGCTAAAGAGAGACAGAGAGAAAGCTAAAGAGGCAGAGAGAGGCAGAGAGAGAGCTAAAGAGGCAGAGAGAGGCAGAAAGAGCTAAAGAGAGGCAGAGAGAGGCAGAGAGAGGCAGTCAAAGCTAAAGAGAGGCAGAGAGAGGCAGAGAGAGAGCTAGAGGCAGAAAGAGGCAGAGAGAGCTAAAGAGAGGCAGAGAGAGGCGGAGAGAGCTAAAGAGAGGCAGAGAGAGGCAGAGGGAGAGCTAAAGAGAGACAGAGAGAGGCAGAGAGAGATAGAGACAGTCAGAGAGAGCTAAAGATAGGCAAAGAGAGTCTGTTCTTCCTCTAGCACCAGGTGGTGCTGACAGAACAATGGGAGATAAGTTAATAAGTACATCAGTAGATCTATGATTGAGGAATGAAAGCCTATTGTCTGTGAATCATATTGGTATTATGCTTAAACTGGCATTCAATACAGAGCCAGGCACAGAATGGAAACGCTGTTCCTCCATTGTAAGATTTTGCTCACAATATGAGGAGGAGGGGGTTCAGTTTTTCTGATAATATGAAGAAGAAAATCGGGCTTTACCTGCCATTTTCACATGACCAGTTAACTGTATCTCTGAGGCTAAGACCTGTTAAAATGGAGGGAGCTTTGTAAGACTGAGGGAACTACAACCATCTTTTTTATTGAATGTTATGGTCTTAGATTTCCCTCTCAAGCCCTTATGAGATGGTTTTAGACGACAGCTACATGGCAACTGGAAGGGGGTTGCCCACTAGGGTAGAGGCTGAGGAAGGAAAGGGAGGAGTGACGCACAGGAGATGTGGTGCCATGGAGGTAACAATGTATAGAACAGGGACGGGCAACTTTGATGGGGGCCATAAAAAATCTGAAAAGCTGAATCCCCTCCTCCTCATAATGCGAGCAAAATATTTTTGTAGCCCCCAAGCTTGACATTTTTAACATTTTAGAGTTCATTTAGTGCAATTCTACACATTTTGCCATAGAAGAAAATTAACTGTTTTATAGCTAATTTCCCACAATTCTACAAATTCTGCCATATGGTAGAGAGAAATGTTTGCAGTTTCAAATTTAATAGCTGAGTGAGACTGACTAACAAAATCAAAGACGGACCCCCAGCCGGTAATTCGACCATGATTACAAACTTTAGATAGCTGGCCGCTAGCTTACCATTATACAATTTTTTTGCTGACATGGGCTAATTGAGAGACTATCAGTGACTGACATAACAAGTGAAAAACGGCTGATGCACAACCACAATTCTAACTTGCTCCTAGTATATTATACTATTCTAACTTGCAACAGTAAGTTGAGACTCCGACTGAGTAAAAAATACTGCCACCACCATGCTTCATCGTAGGGCTGGTGCCAAGTTTCCTCCAGACGTGACACTTGGCATTCAAACCAAAGAGTTCAATCTTGATTTCATCAGACCAGAGAATCTTGTTTCTCATGGTCTGAGAGTCTTTAGGTGTCTTTTGGCAAACTCCAAGCGGGCTGTCATGTGCCTTTTACTGAGGAGTGGCTTCCGTCTGGCCACTCTACCATTGGTGGAGTGCTGCGGAGATGGTTGTCCTTCTGGAAGGTTCTCCCATCTCCACAAAGGAACTCCGGAGCTCTGTCAGAGTGACCATCAGGTTCTTGGTCAACTCCCTGATCAAGGCCCTTCTCCCCTGATTGCTCAGTTTGGCCAGGCGGCCAGCTCTAGGAAGAGTCTTGTTGGTTCCAAACTTCTTCCAATGAAGAATGATGGAGGCCACTGTGTTTTTGGCGACCTTCAATGCTGCAGAAATGTTTTGGTCCCCTTCCCCAGATCTGTGCCTCGACACAATGCTGTCACGGCGGTCTACGGACAATTCCTTTGACCTCATGGCTTGTTTTTTGCTCTGACATGCACTGTCAACTGTGGGACCTTATATAGACAGGTGTGTGCCTTTCCAAATCATGTCAAATCAATTGAATTTACCACAGGTTGTAGAAACATAAAGTTGTAGAAACATCTCCAAGATGATCAATGGAAACAGGATGCACCTGAACTCAATTTCGAGTCTCATAGCAAAGGGTCTGAATACGTATGTAAATAAGGTATTTCAGTTTTTTATGTTTAATAAATTAGCAAAAATTTCGAAAAACCTGTTTTCACTTTGTCATTATGAGGTATTGTGTGTAGATTTATGAAGAAAACATTTTATGTAATACATTATAGAATAAGGCTGACACTTGGCATTCAGGCCAAAGAGTTCAATCTTGGTTTCATCAGACCAGAGAATCTTGTTTCTCATGGTCTGAGAGTCTTAAAAAATGTGCAAAGGGTCTACCGAATGCAGACACAGACAGACAGACAGACAGACAGACAGACAGACAGACAGACAGACAGACAGACAGACAGACAGACAGACAGACAGACAGACAGACAGACAGACAGACAGAAGTTTGGACAAATGTTTATTTTTACTATTTTCTACATTGTAGAATAATAGTGAAGACATCAAAACTATGAAATAATATTCTCTCAACCAGCTTCACATATGCTGCTTTTCCTTCACTCTGCGGTCAAACACATCCCAAACCATCGCAAATGGGTTGAGGTCGGGTGATTGTGGAGGCCAGGTCATCTGATGCAGCACTCCTTCACTCTTCTTCTTGGTCAAACAGCCCTTACACAGCCTGGAGGTATGTTGGGTCATTGTCCTGTTGAAAAACAAATGATAGTCCCACTAAGCGTAAACCAGATAGGATATCACTGTAGAATGCTGTGGTAGCCATGCTGGTTAAGTGTGCCTTGAATTCTAAAGAAATCACTGACAGTGTCACCAGCAAAGCACACCCACACCATCACACCTCCTCCTCCATGCTTCATGGTGGGAACCACACATGCAGAGATGATCTGTTCACCTACAGTACTCTGCGTCTCAAAGACACAGCAGTTGGAACCAAAAATCTTCAATTTGGACTCATCATACCAAAGGCCACATTTCCACCATGTCCATTGCTCATGTTTCTTGGCCCAAGCAAGTCTCTTCTTATTATTGGTGTCCTTTAGTAGTGGTTTCGACCATGAAGGCTTGATTCACGCAGTCTCTTCTGAACAGATGATGTTGAGATGTGTCTGTTACTTGGGCTGCAATTTCTGAGGTTCCGTTAACTCTAATGAACTTATCCTCTGCAGCAGAGGTAACTCTGGGTCTTCCTTTCCTGTGGCGGTCCTCATGAGAGCCAGTTTCATCAAAGTGCTTGATGGTCGCTTGATGCGACTGCACTTGAAGAAACTTTCAAAGTTCTTGAAATTTTCCAGATTGACTGACCTTCATGTCTTAAAGTAATGACCAAAGGTATGTGGACAGCTGCTCATAGTACATCTCTTTCCAAAATCATGGGCATTAATATGGAGTTGGTCCCCCCTTTGCTGCTATAACAGCCTCCATTCTTCTTGGAAGGCTTTCCACTAGATGTTGGGACATTGCATCCAGGCTGTATTACAACCGGCCGTGATTGGGAATCCCATAGGGCTGTGCACAATTGGCCCAGCGTCGTTTGGGTTTGAGCCAATCAGTTGTGTTGTGACAAGGTAGTGGTGGTATGCAGAATATAGCCCTATTTGGTAAAAGACCAAGTCCATATTATGACAAGAAAAGCTAAAATAAGCAAAGAGAAATGACAATCCATCATATAGTGTACCTTTATAAAAGAAAGTAGGGGCTTGGATCAGAAAACCAGTCAGTATCTGGTGTGACCACCATTTTCCCCATGCTGCAAAACACATCTCCTTCACATAGAGTTGATCAGGCTGTTGATTGTGGCCTGTGGAATGTTGTCCCACTCCTCTTCAATGGCTGTGCAAAGTTGCTGGAAAATTTCTGGGATCTTTCATTTCAGCTCATGAAACATGGGACCAACACTTTGCAGGATGCATTTATATTTGTGTTCAATGTACATACAGTACATATATAAACATTACAAAAATGATGTGAGACCCTGGTCTAGAACAACAACAAGTACAAACAGACTCTCTCCTGTTGAGATGAACATACAGCTCAAAACAGACTCTCTCCTGTTGTGATGAACAGACAGCTCAAAACAGACTCTCTCCTGTTGAGACAGGAAACCGCTCACTCAGAGGCGGCACTCCTAGTGGCCGGAGACTTTAATGCAAGGAAACTTAATTCAGCTTTACCTCATTTCTATCAACATGTTAAATGGCAACCAGAGGGAAAACAATTTAAGATCACCTTTACTCCACACACAGAGACGCGTACAAAGCTCTCCCTCGCCCTCCATTTGGGAAATGTGACCACAATTCTATCCTCCTGATTCCTGCTTACAAGCAAAAATTAAAGCAGGAAGCACCAGTGACTCGGTCTATAAAAACGTGGTCAGATGAATCAGATGCTAAACTACAGGACTGTTTTGCAGATTCTTCCGATTGCATTAAGGAGTACACCACATCAGTCACTGGCTTTATCAATAAGTGCATCGAGGACGTCGTCCCCACAGTGACTGTACGTACATACCCCAACCAGAAGTCATGGATTACAGGCAACATTCGCACCGAGCTAAAGGGTAGAGCTGCCGCTTTCAAGGTGCGGGACTCTATCCCAGAAGCTTACAAGAAATCCTGCTATGCCCTCCGAGAAACCATCAAACAGGCACAGCGCCAATACAGGGCTAAGATCGTACTACACCGGTGCCGACGCTCGTCTTATGTGGCAGGGCTTGCAAACTATTACAGACTACAAAGGGAAGCACAGCCGCAAGCTGCCCAGTGACATGAGCCTCCCAGATGACCTAAATCACTTCTATGCTCGCTTCGAGGCAAGCAACACTGAGGCATGCATGAGAGCATCAGCTGTTCTGGATGACTGTGTGATCACGCTCTCCATAGCCGACATGAGTAAGACCTTTAAACAGGTCAACATTCACAAGACCGCGGGGCCAGACTGACTACCAGGAAGTGTGCTCCGGGCATGTGCTGACCAACTGGCAGGTATCTTCACTGGCATTTTCAACATGTCCCTGATTGAGTCTGTAATACCAATATGTTTCAAGCAGACCACCATATTCCCTGTGCCCAAGAACACTAAGGCAACTTGCCTATATGACTACAGACCAGTAGCACTCATGTCCGTAAAATAGAAATGCTTTGAAAGGCTCGTAATGGCTCACGTCAACACCATTATCCCAGAAACCCTAGACCCACTTCAATTTGCATACCGCCCAAACAGATCCACAGATGATACAATCTCTATTGCACTCCACACTACCCTTTCCCACCTGGACAAAAGGAACACCTACGTGAGAATGCTATTCATTGACTACAGCTCAGCGCTCAACACCATGGTGCCCTCAAATCTCATCACTAAGCTAAGGACCCTGGGACTAAACCCCTCCCTCTGCAACTGCATCCTGGACTTCCTGACGGGCTGCTCCCAGGTGGTGAGGGTAGGAAGCAACACCTTTGCCACGCTGATCCTCAACACTGCAGCCCATCAGGGGTACGTGCTCAGACCCCTCCTTAACTCCCTGTTCACCCACGACTGCGTGGCCAGGTACGACTCCAACACCATCATTAAGTTTGCAGACGACACAACAGTGGTAGGCCTGATCACCGACAACGACGAGACAGCCTATAGGGAGGTCAGAGACCAGGACGGGTGGTGCCAGAATAACAACCTATCCCTCAACAACCTATCCCTCCCTCAAGGAGATGATTGTGGATTATATGAAAAGGAGGACTGAGCACGCCCCCATTCTCATCGACGGGGCTGTAGTGGAGCAGGTTGAGAGCTTCAAGTTCCTTGATGTCCACATCACCAACAACCTGGAATGGTCCAAACACACCAAGACAGTCGTAAAGAGGGAACGACAAAGCCTATTCCCCCTCAGGAAACTAAAAAGATTTGGCGTGGGTCTTCAGATCCTCGAAAGGTTCTACAACTGCAACATCGAGAGCATCCTGACTGGTTGCATCACTGCCTGGTACGGCAACTGCTTGGCCTCTGACCGCAAGGCACTACAGAGGGTAGTGCATACGGCCCAGTACATCACTGGGGCTAAGCTGCCTGCCATCCAGGACCTCTACACCAGGCGGTGTCAGAGGAAGGCCCTAAAAATTGTCAAAGATCCCACCCACCCCAGTCATGGACTCTTCTCTCTTCCACTGCATGGCAAGTGGTACCGGAGTGCCAAGTCTAGGACCAAAAGGCGTTTCAACAGCTTTTACCACCAAGCCATAAGACTCCTGAACAGGTATTCAAATGGCTACCCGGACTATTTGCATTGTCCCCGCCCCCCAAACCCTCTTTTACGCTGCTGCTACTCTCTATCATATATGCATAGTCACTTTAACTATACATTCATGTACATACTACCTCAATTAGCCCAACTAACCGGTGTCTGTATGTAGCCTCACTACTGTATATAGCCTCGCTACTCTTATTATTCACTGTTTTTTTACTGTTGTTTTTTTATTTCCTTACTTATCCATTGTTCACCTATGTTTTACTTAAAAATTGCACTGTTGGTTAGGGCCTGTAAGTAAGCATTTCACTGTTGTATTCGGCGCACGTGGCAAATAAACTTTGATTTGATTTGACGTATTCTTTAGAGAAGGGAAGCAGTGTCATGTTCAGTATGAGTTCATTTCTCATTATGTTAATGAGCCCAATTGGGGCAGGTCTCTCAGGAGATACACTTCAGGGGTTTGAAAGAACACACTGGCACTTCTACTGAAGACAGGTTCACACTTAGAAACTTAGACAATCTAGATTTTCATTAGGGATAACACTTGAAAGACTTAGTGACGTTCTATGAATCCACGCAGGCACAGAGACGAGGACCGGATCAGTGCACCGTCATTGTAAATAAGAATTTGTTCTTAACTGACAGCATGGCACTATCTCACACCGAGCGATGGCATTTGTTATACACAATCCTGTTATTGCTAACCAATATCACAGATTATTTAGGAATAAACATGAATAGCTTATTGGAAATTCATGACCGGCACATGAAAAAAAAACGTTTTGTATAAAGTGCATATTAATCACAGATAAAGACAGTAGGTTACTTAAGAAACGATAGGAGGGAGGTTGGTCGGGTTGGTCGGTAAGATTGTATAACGCAACCGTCTAGTTGCAAATGCAAATGTTGCATGTTCAAATTATGTCACAGACAACTTTAGCATTTTAGCTAATTATCAACTATGAAACAACTTACTACTTTTTAACTACACAGTTAGCATATTAGCTAACCCTAATCTTAACCCTTAACTACTTAGTTAGCATGTTACCTAACTCTAACCCAACCTTAACCCCTAGCCCTAACCCCTAAACCCGAACCTTAACCTCTAACCCTAACCTTAACCCTTAGCCTAGCTAACATTAGCTAACCTAGCTAACGTTAGCCACAACAAATTGGGATCTGTGTAACGTACATAAATGCATTATGAAGAACGATAATTGTGTAATTTGTGTCTACTTTCACAATAGGCTGTGATAGTGTGTTGGTTATTAAGTGATCCTGACTTCTACCTTCTACCTGTTCTAAGTAAACACACCACTAATGAGGATATGCAAACAAGAATCATTGAATTTATCTAATGACCTGCATTTCGGATAAAATAGTTTAGGAGAAGAGAAGATATGATATTAATGGTGGGGTGTTGATCTCGGGCTTGGAGGAAATTTACCAGACGACACCCCCCCCAGGCTTGGTAAAGAACAACTAAACACTCCCCTGTTTACATCCCTCAGACACGCTCATTAATATCTTCCTGTCAGTCAGTCTCCAGCGCCTCACAATCACACCTTACTATGTGAAGCTAGGTGCTGCTGGATGTGGAGAGTTCAGAGCAGCTTGATGAGGAGATGAAGGGGGCCCTCTGTGGGCCCTGCCTGTCTGGTAGAAATATAATGATGTATAAGAGAGAGAGAGACACAGAGTGACAGAGAGACAGAGGGAGAGAGAGAGAGACACAGAGAGAGAGACACAGAGAGAGAGAGACACAGATAGAGAAAGAGAGAGAGAGAGAGAGAGAAACAGACAGACACATAGAAACAAATTGCTCCCCAAGTTCACCGGGCCAGATGGAGGAGAAGGTTCTGAGAGAACACAGCAGTCAATTAGAAGCCCACTGTCATCATGACTTCACAACATATAAAGTGCTCATGGAAAGTGTCAGAGCCACACAAACCAGAAAGAAGGACTGGGACACTTCAGCCTGAATTACAATAACATATCCTTATGCTACCTCCTCAATGACAGCGTGCCCCTATTTCCACATCCCCACAAATCAAATGATCAAATAATTTCCGCGGGGAGTGTTTCACAGAATCCAAACCATCTGTGCGCGTGCACCATTGTGCGCCATCGTGCATAAATGTATTCTGTCCCCCCACACCAAACGTGATCACAACACGCAGGTTAAAATATCAAAACAAACTCTTAACCAATTACATTAATTTAGGGACAGGTTGAAAAGCATTAAACATTTATGGCAATTTAGCTAGCTAGCTTGCACTTGCTAGCTAATTTGTCCTATTTAGATAGCTTGCTGTTGCTAGCTAATTTGTCCTGGGAAATAAACATTGAGTTGTTATTTTACCTGAAATGCACAAGTTCCTCTCCTCCGACAATTAATCCACACATAAAACAGTTAACCAAATCGTTTCTAGTCATCTCTCCTCCTTCCAGGCTTTTTCTTCTCTGGACTTTATATTGCGATTGGCAACTTTCATAAATTAGGTACATTACCGCCACTCTCATTCATCTTTCAGTCACCCAGGTAGGTATAACCAATGAGGAGATGGCACATGGGTACCTGCTTCTATAAACCAATGAGGAGACGGAAGAGGCGGGACTTGCAGCGCGATCCGCGTCACACATAGAACTGACTTCTATTTTAGCCCTTGGCAACGCAGACGCTCGTTGGCGCGCGCGAGCAGTGTGGGTACAATAACTGAATAATATAGATTTCTACATTTATTTTGCAATGCTTGCGCACATGACGCGAGCGGTGTAGTCATCCTGTTACTCTTGAAAACCAGATTACAGAAAGTAAACCAGGTAAAATTGGTGAATAACTTTTCCTGAAACATTATACAGAACACATCATTAGGGAGAAAGTTGAGGATTTAACATGAGCCCCGTAACCAGATTATAATAATTGTGAGGTATTGGAGGCAGCTGAGAGTTAATCACTGTTAGAACTAGAGGTTGACCGATTAATCGGAATGGCCGATTAATTAGGGCCGATTTCAAGTTTTCATGACAATCGGTAATCGGTATTGGCCACCGATTTGCCGATTTTTTAAAAAACTTTTTTTAAATTATTATTATTATTTTTTACACCTTTATTTAACTAGGCAAGTCAGATTAAGAAAAAATTCTTATTTTCAATGACGGCCTAGGAATGGGGGTTAACTGCCTTGTTCAGGGGGGATTCGGGGATTCATTTTTGCAACCTTCCGGTTACTAGTCAACGCTCTAACCACCTGCCTTACATTGCACTCCACGAGGAGCCTGCATGGCAGGCTGACAACCTGTTACGCGAGGGCAGCAAGAAGCCAAGGTAAGTTGCTAGCTAGCATTAAACTTATCTTATAAAAAACTATCAATCTTAACATAATCACTAGTTAACTACACATGGTTGATGATATAACTAGTTTATCTAACGTGTCCTGCGTTGCATATAATCGATGCGGTGCCTGTTGCCTGTTCATTTATCATTGAATCATAGCCTACTTCGACAAACGGGTGTTGATTTAACAAGCGCATTTGCGAAAAAAGCAGTCGTTTTACCAATGTACCTAACCATAAACATCAAATCCTTTCTTTAAAATCAATAAACAAGTATATATTTTTAAACCTTTATATTTAGTTAATATTGCCTGCTAACATGAAATTGTGTCACATCTCTAGCGTTCATTGCACGCAGAGTCAGGGTATATGCAACAGTTTGGGCCGCCTGGCTCGTTGCGAACTAATTTGCCAGAATTTTACGTAATTATGACATAACATTGAAGTTTGGGCAATGTAACAGGAATATTTTGACTTAGGGATGCCACCCTTTAGATAAAATACGGAACGGTTCCGTATTTCACTGACAGGAAAAACGTTTTGTTTTCGAGATAGTTTCCGGATTCGACCATATTAATGACCTAAGGCTCGTATTTCTGTGTGTTATTATGTTATAATTAAGTCTATGATTTGAAAGAGCAGTCTGACTGAGAGGTGGTAGGCACCAGCAGGCTCGTAAGCATTCATTCAAAAAAGCACTTTCGTGCGTTTTGCCAGCAGCCCTTCGCAATGCATTGCGCTGTTTATGACTTCAAGCCTATCAACTCCCAAGATGAGGTTGGTGTAACCGATGTGAAATGGCTAGCTAGTTAGCCGGGAGCTCGCTAATAGCGTTTCAAACATCACTCGCTCTGAGACTTGGAGTGGTTGTTCCCCTTGCTCTGCATGGGTAACGCTTCTTCGAGGGTGGCTGTTGTCGACGTGTTCCTGGTTTGAGCCCAGGTAGGAGCGAGGAGAGCGACGGAAGCTATACTGTTACACTGGCAATACTAAAGTGCCTATAAGAACATTCAATAGTCAAAGGTATATGAAATACAAATCGTATAGAGAGAAATAGTCCTATAATTCCTATAATAACTACAACCTAAAACTTCTTACCTGGGAATATTGAAGACTCATGTTAAAAGGAAACACCAGCTTTCATAGGTTGTCATGTTCTGAGCAAGGAAATTAAACGTTAGCTTTTTTACATGGCACATATTGCACTTTTACTTTCTTCTCCAACACTTCGTTTTTGCATTATTTAAACCAAATTGAACATGTTTCATTATTTATTTGAGGCTAAATGTCACGTCCTGACCAGTAAAAGGGGTTATTTGTTATTGTAGTTTGGTTAGGGCGTGGCAGGGGGTGTTTGTTATGTGTGGTTGGGGTTTTTTGGTTTATGTTCTACATTTTCTATTTCTATGTGTTTATCTAGTTTTTCTATTTCTATGTTGGGGTTTTGGTAGGACCTCCAATTAGAGGCAGCTGGTTGTCGTTGCCCCTAATTGGAGGCCATATTTAGTTGGGGTTTGTTTCACTTGTGTTTTGTGGGTGGTTGTTTCCTGTATAGTCTGTGCACCTTACGGGACTGTTTTCGTCATTTGTTTTGTTTAAGTGTTTTTTCCTTCAATAAAGAAGAAGATGATAAATATACCCGCTGCATTTTGGTCCACTCCTTACGACGCCCGTTACACTAAATTGATTTTATTGATGTATTATATTAAGTTAAAATAAGTGTTCATTCACTATTGTTGTAATTGTCATTATTACAAATAAAAATAATAATAAAATCGTCCGATTAATTGGCATCGGCTTTTTTTGGTCCTCCAATAATCGGTATCGGCGTTGAAAAATCATAATCGGTCGACATCTAGTTAGAACAAAGGAATAGCCAGCTGCTGCTATAAATGATCTCCTGTATTGCTCACACAAAAACCCTTGGCCCCCACGGCAGCTTGAATATGCTGTCCTTTTTGAAATTACAAATCACTAAAATAAATGCCGCCTTTGGCACAAACTACTAACCGTCTTTTGTTGTTCCTTTTGGTCCAAGTGAATAGCAGTAATAAATTAACATATAGTATTACCCATCTGTAGCCCACATAACCCATTGCGTGTATCTGTTTGTACATGTGGAGGGGTAGTGGCAAAAATGGGTAAACTAATTAACTGTAACAGTATCTTCGCATGTTCAATCTTAGCTATCATGCAATGCCTCCTAACCATCCAAAGTTGAACCTCCCCATGCGATGCCATGTTGATAGATTCTCTATCCCAGAGAGGGTGGAGGAGGACCCAGCTGTAATCGAAATAACTGGAAGCGATCGATCATCGTAACACTGACAGGCAGGCAGTCAGGCAGTCAGGCAGTCAGTCAGCACCACTGGCCGCTAACTGGGCTGGGGGGGTCAGGGCTGCCCAGGAACAACATGGTTGATAAATCCAACCAATCAATGGCCAGCGTTCACCAGGTAGGCGTCTCTAATTGCCTAGCACTAGGACCTGGCAGTGTTTCTATGGCTCCAAGGTGAGTGAGTGAGTGAGTGAGTGAGTGAGTGAATGAGTGAGTGAGTGAGTGAGTGAGTGAGTGAGTGAGTGAGTGAGTGAGTGAGTGAGTGAGTGAGTGAGTGAGTGAGTGAGTGAGTGAGTGAGTGAGTGAGTGAGTGAGTGGGTGAGTGAGTATTTCCTGGCACTTTAGAAGCGCGGATGGCGCAAGTGACAGATGAGAGGCTGGTCATAAATGATAGTCAGGAGGAGGATTGCTGCTGGCCCCAGGTCACAACCCAGCTCCTGACTGGAGGACTAACTATCACAGAACAGGCTGATCCATACTGGCCATTGACTTGCCTCAGTTGTGTGACAGATTTCCACCTAAAGCCTTTAGGTGGAAATCGAGTCTAGAAATGATAGTTTTAAAATATTTACAAATGTACAGTTCCACAAAGAAGCCATGTAAATCAATGTGATGCCTCACAAACTGGAAAATGGGTTGTCTCTTAACATAGATATTTTAACAAATGCACTGTTTCACATTGCATCCCTACTCTATACTCTCTACTACTCAACTCTCTACTAATATATACTCTCTACTACTCTCTACTACTCTCTACTACTCTCTACTACTCTACACTCTACTACTCTACACTCTACTACTCTATACTCTACTACTCTACACTCTACTACTCTATTCACTATACTACTCTATAACTCTATACTCTCTACTACTCTATACTCTACTACTCTACACTCTATACTACTATATACTCTATGCTCTATACTACTCTATACTCTATACTACTATATACTCTATGCTCTATACTACTCTATACTCTATACTACTCTATACTCTATACTACTCTATACCCTCTACTCTCTACTACCCTCTACTCTGTACTCTCTATTTCTCTCTACTACTCTACACTCTATTTCTCTCTACTACTCTACACTCTCTACTACTCTCTATCGCTCTCTACTCTATACTCTATACTACTCTATACTCTACTACTCTATACTCTATACTACTCTATACTCTACTACTCTCTTCTATGCTCTACTCTCTACTACTCTATACTCTCTACTCTATACTCTCTACTCTATACTACTCTATACTCTCTACTCTCTACTACTCTATACTCTCTACTCTCTACTACTCTATACTCTCTACTCTCTACTACTCTATACTCTACTACTCTATACTCTCTACTACTCTCTACTACTCTCTATCGCTCTCTACTCTCTACTCTATACTACTCTATACTCTACTACTCTCTACTCTCTACTACTCTATACTCTACTACTCTATACTCTCTACTACTCTATACTCTCTACTCTCTACTACTCTATACTCTACTACTCTATACTCTCTACTCTCTACTACTCTATACTCTCTACTACTCTATACTCTACTACTCTATACTCTACTACTCTATACTCTCTACTCTCTACTACTCTCTACACTACTCTCTACTACTCTATACTCTACTACTCTATACTCTATACTACTCTATACTACTCTCTACTCTCTACTCTCTACTACTCTCTACTCCCTAATACTCTCAATGCTATACTCCTCTCTACTCTCCACTACTCTATACTCTATGCTCTATACTACTCTATACTACTCTATACTACTCTATACTACTCTATACTCAATACTCTCTACATATACTCTCTACTACTCTATACTCTCTACTACTCTCTACTACTCTACTAGAGGTCGACCGATTAATCGGAATGGCCGATTAATTAGGGCCGATTTCAAGTTTTCATAACAATCGGTAATTGGCATTTTTGGATACCAATTGTGGCAAAAAAATGTTTACCTTCATTTAACTAGGCAAGTCAGTTAAGAACACATTCTTATTTTCAATGACAGCCCAGGAACGGTGGGTTAACTGCTTTGTTCAGGGGCAGAACGACAGATGTTTACCTTGTCAGCTCGGGGATTCGATCTTGCAACCTTCCGGTTACTAGTCCAACGACCTTCCGGTTACTAACCACCTGCCTTACATTGCACTCCACGAGGAGCCTGCATGGCAGGCTGACTACCTGTTACGCGAGTGCAGCAAGAAGCCAAGGTAAGTTGCTAGCTAGCATTAAACTTAACTTATAAAAAAACTATTAATCTTAACATAATCACTAGTTAACTACACATGATTGATGATATTACTAGTTTATCTAGCGTGTCCTGCGTTGCATATAATCGATGCGGTGCCTGTTAATTTCTCATCGAATCACAGCCTACTTCGCCAAACGGGTGATGATTTAACAAGCAAAAAAAGCACTGTCGTTGCACCAATGTGTACCTAACCATAAACATCAATGCCTTTCTTTAAAATCAATACACAAGTATATATTTTTAAACCTGCATATTTAGTTAATATTGCCTGCTAACATGAATTTCTTTTAACCTCTCCGGGGTATGTGGGACGCTAGCATCCCACTCGCCAACAGCCAGTGAAATAGCAGGGTGCCAAATTCAAAAGAACAAAAATCTCATAATTCAAATTTCTCAAACATACTAGTATTATACACCATTTTAAAGATAAACTTCTCATTAATCCAACCACAGTGTCCGATTTCAAAAAGGCTTTATGGCGAAAGCATACCATTAGATTATGTTAGGACAGCACCTAGACAAGAAAAAACACACAGCCATTTTCCAAGCAAGGAGAGGCATCACAAAAAACAGAAATACAGCTAAAATTAATCACTAACCTTTGACGATCTTCTTCAGATGACACTCCCAGGACTCAATGTTACACAATACATGTATGTTTTGCTCAATAAAGTTCATATTTATATCCAAAACCCCATTTTACATTGGCCTCCAAAACTTCCGGTGAATGAGCACATCAATTTACAGAAATACTCAAAACAACAAAAATCTCATAATTCAAATTTCTCAAACATACAAGTATTATACAGCATTTTAAAGATAAACTTCTCCTTAATGCAACCGCTGTGTCAGATTTCAAAAAAGCTTTACGGCGAAAGCACTTTGCAATAATCTGAGTACAGCGATCAGTCACCAAAACAAGCCATACAGATACCCGCCATGTTGTGGAGTCAACAAAAGTCAGAAATAGCATTATAAATATTCACTTATCTTTGATGATCTTCATCAGAATGCACTCCCAGAATCCCAGTTCCACAATAAATGTTTGTTTCCTTCCGATAAAGTTCATATTTATGTCCAAATACCTCCTTTTTGTTCGCGCATTCAGTTCACTATTCCAAATGAAAAATGCGCAAGCACTAAGTTCAGACATAAAGTCAAAAAAGTTCTATTAAAGTTCGTAGAAACATGTCAAACGATGTATAGAATCAATCTTTAGGATGTTTTTATCATAAATCTTCAATAACATTCCAACCGGACAATTCCTTTGTCTTCAGAAATGAAAAGGAACTCAGCTCGCTCTCACGGCCGCACGCATGACTGAGCTCATGCCATTCTGTCAGACACCTGGTTCAAATAGCTCTTATTCTCTCCCCATTCACAGTAGAAGCCTGAAACAACGTTCTAAAGACTATTGACATCTAGTGGAAGCCTAAGGAAGTGCAATATGACCCCACAGACACTGTATATTGGATAGGCAATCATTTGAAAAACTACAAACCTCAGATTTCCCACTTCCTGGTTGGATTTTTCTCAGGTTTTTCACCTGCCATATGAGTTCTGTTATACTTACAGACATCATTCAAACAGTTTTAGAAACTTCACAGGGTTTTCTATCCAAATCTACTAATAATATGCATATCCTAGCTTCTGGGCCTGAGTAGTAGGCAGTTTACTCTGGGCACGCTTTTCATCCGGACGTGAAAACACTGCCCCCTACCCTAGTGAGGTTTACTAGGGAAATGGTGTCACTTCTCTTGCGTTCCGTGCAAGCAGTCAGGGTATATGCAGCAGTTTGGACCGCCTGGCTTGTTGAGAACTGTGGGAAGACCATTTATTCCTAACAAAGACCGTAATTAATTTGCCAGAATTGTACATAATTATGACATAACGTTGAAGGTTGTGCAATGTAACAGCAATATTTAGACTTAGGGATACCACCCGTTAGATAAAATACGGAACGTTCCGTATTTCACTGAAAGAATAACCTTTTTTTTCTTCGAAATTATAGTTTCCGGATTTGACCATATTAATGACCTAAGGCTCGTATTTCTGTGTGTTATTATGTTATAATTAAGTCTATGATTTGATATTTCATAGAACAGTCTGACTGAGCGGTGGCAGGCAGCAGCAGGCTTGTAAGCATTCATTCAAACAGCACTTTCGTGCATTTGCCAGCAGCTCTTTGCAGTGCTTCAAGCATTGAGCTGTTTATGACTTCAAGCCTATCAACTCCCGAGATTAGGCTGGTGTAACCGATGTGAAATGGCTAGCTAGTTAGCTGGGTGCGCGCTAATAGCGTTTCAATCGGTGACGTTACTCGCTCTGAGACCTTGAAGTAATTGTTCCCCTTGCTCTGCAAGGGCCTCGGCTTTTGTGGAGCGATGGGTAATGATGCTTCGAGGGTGGCTGTTGTTGATGTGTTCCTGGTTTGAGCCCAGGTAGGGGCGAGGAGAGGGACGGAAGCTATACTGTTACACTGGCAATACTAAAGTGCCTATAAGAATATTCAATAGTCAAAGGTATATGAAATACAAATCGTATAGAGAGAAATAGTCCTATAATTCCTATAATAACTACAACCTAAAACTTCTTACCTGGTAATATTGAAGACCCGTGTTAAAAGGAACCACCAGCTTTCATATGTTCTCATGTTCTGAGCAAGGAACTTAAACGTTAGCTTTTTTACATGGCACATTTTGCACTTTTACTTTCTTCTCCAATACTTTGTTTTTGCATTATTTAAACCAAATTGAACATGTTTCATTATTTATTTGAGGCTAAATTGATTTTATTGATGTATTATATTAAGTTAAAATAAGTGTTCATTCAGTATTGTTGTAATTGTCATTATTACAAATAAATAAATAAAATTGGTATCGGCTTTTTTTGGTCCTCCAATTATCGGTATCGGCGTTGAAAAATTATAATCGGTCGACCTCTACTCTCTACTACTCTATACTCTATACTACTCTCTACTACTCTATACTTGTCAGACGGTTGCTAGGAGTGGTGGTAGGAGTCAGGCGCAGAGAGCAGAGGTACAGAACTTCGTGTTTATTTAAAACAAAGGCCAACACGATAAACGCCAACACAAACGGCGTGGGTAAATTGCCAAGTGCCCAAAACAGGAGCACAGCCTGCAATTAAATAACACGTAAATAAACGCCAGCACATCCAACGAGAAATTACAACCTGACGCTAAAATAATCCCGCACAACACTGGGCGGGCTAACCAGGCTTAAATAACCAAAATCAATAAACCAAATGAGGGACAGGTGCAAACAATAAGACATACCAAACGAAAAGGAAAAAAGGATCAGCGGCGGCTAGTAGGTCGGTGACGACGACCGCCGAGCGCCGCCCGAGCAGGCAGGGGAGCCACCTTCGATGGGATTCGTGACAGTACCCCCCTCCTGACGCGCGGCTCCCGCAGCGCGCCGCCACCGACCTCGAGGGCGACCCGGAGGACGAGGTGCAGGGCGATCCCCATGAAGGCGGTGGAACTCCCTCAGTAGTGGGGGGTCCAAAATGTCCCTCCTGGGTACCCAGCACCTCTCCTCCGCGCCGTACCCCTCCCAGTCGACGAGGTACTGTAGGCCCCCCCCCCCCGAAGTCTGGAGTCCAGAATGGCGCGTATCCTATACGCCGGGGACCCCCCAATGTCCAGCGGGGGGGGAGGAACCTCCGGCACCTCACCTTCCTGCATGGGACCAGCCACCACCGGCCTGAGGAGAGACACATGAAACGAGGGGTTAATACGGTAGTAAGATGGAAGTTGTAATCGGTAACACACCTCGTTTATCCTCCTCAGGACTTTAAACGGCCCTACACACTGCGGGCCCAGCTTCCGGCAAGGCAAGCGGAGGGGCAGGTTTCTAGCCGAGAGCCAGACTCGATCCCCTGGTGCAAACACAGGGGTCTCACTGCGGTGCTGGTCAGCGCTCTTCTTTTGCCGTCCACTCGCCTTTGTGAGTGCGTCCTTGACGGCTCTCCAGGTGTCCTTCGAGCGCTGCACCCAATCCTCCACCGCAGGAGCCTCGGTCTGGCTCTGGTGCCATGGAGCCAGGACCGGCTGGTAGCCCAACACGCACTGGAACGGTGACATGTTGGTAGATGAGTGCCGTAGAGAGCAGAGGTACAGAACTTCGTGTTTATTTAAAACAAAGGCCAACACGATAAACGCCAACACAAACGGCGTGGGTAAATTGCCAAGTGCCCAAAACAGGAGCACAGCCTGCAATTAAATAACACGTAAATAAACGCCAGCACATCCAACGAGAAATTACAACCTGACGCTAAAATAATCCCGCACAACACTGGGCGGGCTAACCAGGCTTAAATAACCAAAATCAATAAACCAAATGAGGGACAGGTGCAAACAATAAGACATACCAAACGAAAAGGAAAAAAGGATCAGCGGCGGCTAGTAGGTCGGTGACGACGACCGCCGAGCGCCGCCCGAGCAGGCAGGGGAGCCACCTTCGATGGGATTCGTGACAGTACCCCCCTCCTGACGCGCGGCTCCCGCAGCGCGCCGCCACCGACCTCGAGGGCGACCCGGAGGACGAGGTGCAGGGCGATCCCCATGAAGGCGGTGGAACTCCCTCAGTAGTGGGGGGTCCAAAATGTCCCTCCTGGGTACCTAGCACCTCTCCTCCGCGCCGTACCCCTCCCAGTCGACGAGGTACTGTAGGCCCCCCCCCCCCCCCGAAGTCTGGAGTCCAGAATGGCGCGTATCCTATACGCCGGGGACCCCCCAATGTCCAGCGGGGGGGGAGGAACCTCCGGCACCTCACCTTCCTGCATGGGACCAGCCACCACCGGCCTGAGGAGAGACACATGAAACGAGGGGTTAATACGGTAGTAAGATGGAAGTTGTAATCGGTAACACACCTCGTTTATCCTCCTCAGGACTTTAAACGGCCCTACACACTGCGGGCCCAGCTTCCGGCAAGGCAAGCGGAGGGGCAGGTTTCTAGCCGAGAGCCAGACTCGATCCCCTGGTGCAAACACAGGGGTCTCACTGCGGTGCTGGTCAGCGCTCTTCTTTTGCCGTCCACTCGCCGTTGTGAGTGCGTCCTTGACGGCTCTCCAGGTGTCCTTCGAGCGCTGCACCCAATCCTCCACCGCAGGAGCCTCGGTCTGGCTCTGGTGCCATGGAGCCAGGACCGGCTGGTAGCCCAACACGCACTGGAACGGTGACATGTTGGTAGATGAGTGCCGTAGAGAGCAGAGGTACAGAACTTCGTGTTTATTTAAAACAAAGGCCAACACGATAAACGCCAACACAAACGGCGTGGGTAAATTGCCAAGTGCCCAAAACAGGAGCACAGCCTGCAATTAAATAACACGTAAATAAACGCCAGCACATCCAACGAGAAATTACAACCTGACGCTAAAATATTCCCGCACAACACTGGGCGGGCTAACCAGGCTTAAATAACCAAAATCAATAAACCAAATGAGGGACAGGTGCAAACAATAAGACATACCAAACGAAAAGGAAAAAAGGATCAGCGGCGGCTAGTAGGTCGGTGACGACGACCGCCGAGCGCCGCCCGAGCAGGCAGGGGAGCCACCTTCGATGGGATTCGTGACAATACTACTCTCTACTACTCTATACTACTCTCTACTACTCTCTACTACTCTACTCTCTACTACTCTACTACTCTACTCTACTCTCTACTACTCTATACTACTCTATACTACTCTATACTACTCTATACTCTACTTTCTACAAAGAAGCCATGTAAATCAATGTGATGCCTCACAAACTGGAAAATGGGTTGTCTCTTAACATAGAGATTTTAACAAATGCACTGTTTCACATTGTATCCCTACTCTATACTCTCTACTACTCTATACTCTCAACTCTCTTGTCACGTCCTGACCCTTGTAAGAGGTCATTTTCCATAGTAGAGTGGTCAGGGCGTGACAGGTGGGTGTTTTGGGTGGTTTTGGTTTTCTGTTTCTATGTGGGGTTTTCTAGATTTCTATTTCTATGTTTTTGTTTTCTATGTTTTGGCCAGGTATGGTTTCCAATCAGAGGCAGCTGTCTATCGTTGTCTCTGATTGGAAGCCATACTTAGGCAGCCTGTTTTTCATGTGTGGGTAGTTGTTTTCCATTTTGTCTATGTACCTGATGGAACTGTTGGCTGTCATTTTTGTTATTTTGTCTAAGTGTTATCATGTAAATCAATGTGATGCCTCACAAACTGGAAAATGGGTTGTCTCAACATATTTTAACAAATGCACTGATTCACTTTGTATCCCTACTCTATACTCTCTACTAGTCTCAACTCTCTACTAATATATACTGTCTACTACTCTCTACTACTCTCAAAACTCTACTACTCCATACTCCTCTATACTACTCTATACTCTACTTTCTACAAAGAAGCCATGTAAATCAATGTGATGCCTCACAAACTGGAAAATGGGTTGTCTCTTAACATAGAGATTTTAACAAATGCACTGTTTCACATTGTATCCCTACTCTATACTCTCTACTACTCTATACTCTCAACTCTCTTGTCACGTCCTGACCCTTGTAAGAGGTCATTTTCCATAGTAGAGTGGTCAGGGCGTGACAGGTGGGTGTTTTGGGTGGTTTTGGTTTTCTGTTTCTATGTGGGGTTTTCTAGATTTCTATTTCTATGTTTTTGTTTTCTATGTTTTGGCCAGGTATGGTTTCCAATCAGAGGCAGCTGTCTATCGTTGTCTCTGATTGGAAGCCATACTTAGGCAGCCTGTTTTTCATGTGTGGGTAGTTGTTTTCCATTTTGTCTATGTACCTGATGGAACTGTTGGCTGTCATTTTTGTTATTTTGTCTAAGTGTTATCATGTAAATCAATGTGATGCCTCACAAACTGGAAAATGGGTTGTCTCAACATATTTTAACAAATGCACTGATTCACTTTGTATCCCTACTCTATACTCTCTACTAGTCTCAACTCTCTACTAATATATACTGTCTACTACTCTCTACTACTCTCAAAACTCTACTACTCCATACTCTATACTATTCTACTACTCTCTACTAAAAACTCCTCTCTACTCACTACTCCTCTGTAATGGCTGTCGGAAGAGAGAGTAGACCAAGGTGCAGCGGAGTTGGTGTTCATCTTGAAATTTAATACGAACAAAGAGAACACTACAAAAATTAACAAAACACGACAGCAAAACAGTCCTGTTAGGAAACACTCTAAACAGAAACAATCCCCCACAAAACCCAAAGGAAAAAACAGGCTCCTTATGTGTGACTCCCAATCAGCAACAACGAACTACAGCTGTGCCTGATTGGGAGCCACACACGGCCCAAAACAAAGAAATACAAAAACATAGAAAAATGAACATAGAACGCCCACCCAATGTAACACCATGGCCTAACCAATATAAAGAACAAAAACCCCTCTATGGCCAGGGTGTTACAGTACCCCCCCCCCAAAGGTGCGGACTCCGGCCGCAAAACCTGACTCTGAAGGGGAGGGTCCGGGTGGGCCTTCTTACGGCGGCGGCTCAGGTGCGGGACGTAGCCTCCGCTCCAGCCTTGGCGTTGCCCACTTAGATGGCGCCCCTGGCCGCGCCGGAGGACTGGCGGGCGACCCTGGCGGCGCCCGGCTGACGGGCGACTCTGACGGCGCCCGGCTGGCGGGCGACTCTGACGGCGCCCGGCTGGCGGGCGACTCTGGCGGCGACTCTGGCTGCGACTCTGGCAGCGACTCTGGCGGCGACTCTGGCTGCGACTCTGGCGGCGACTCTGGCGGCGGCTCCGGACAGGCGGGTGGTTCTGGCGGCGGCTCCGGACAGGCGGGCGGTTCTGGCGGCGCCCGGCTGGCGGGCGGCTCTGGCGGCGGCTCCGGACAGGCGGGCAGCTCTGGCGGCTCCGGACAGGCGGGCGGCTCCGGCGGCTCTGGCCCAGGACGCAGGCACAGGACTCACCAGGCTGGGGAGACATGAAGGAGGCCTGGCCCTGGGCGCTCTGGCGGCTCCGGACAGGCGGGCGGATCTGGCGGCTCCGGACAGGCGGGTGGCTCTGGCGGCTCCGGACAGGCAGGCGGCTCTGGCGGCTCCGGACAGGCGGGCGGCTCTGGCGGCTCCGGACTGGCGGGCGGCTCTGGCGGCTCCGGACTGGCGGGCGGCTCTGGCGGCTACGGACTGTCGGGCGGCTCTGGCGGCTCCAGACTGGCGGGCGGCTCTGGCCCAGGATTCACCAGTGTGGGGAGACATGAAGGAGGCCTGGCTCTGGGCGCAGGCACTGGACTCACCAGGCTGGGGAGACCCACTGGAGGCCTGGTCCGTGGAGGAGGCACAGGACTGACCAGGATGGGGAGACCCACTGGAGGCCTGGTCCGAGGAGGAGGCACAGGATAAACCGGGCTGTGGGGGAGCACTGGAGTTCTGGTACTTAGGCCATTTACCCACACTCCAGGCTGAATGCCCACTTTGGCCCGGCACGGGCGGAGCGCAGGCATTGGGCGAACTGGACCCTCCCAGCGCCCTGGAGACACAGTGCGCAGAGCCGGTGCAGGATAACCTGGACCGAAAAGGTGCACTGGAGACCAGACGCGCTGAGCTGGCACAATCCGTCCTGGCTCGATGCCTGCACTCGCATGGCACTTGCGGGGAGCTGGCCTATAGCGCACCGGGCACTTCACAGCATAACATGGTGCCTTACGAGAACCACGCTGCCTGCCGTAAGCACGGGGAGTTGGCCCAGAATTCCTTCCTGCTTCCGCCACACTCCCCGTGTGCCCCCCCCCAAAAAAAAAATTGGGGGGGGCTGCCTCTCGTGCCTGTTGCGGTCCCTCGCTTCGTACCAGCGCCTCTCAGCTATCGCCGCCTCGATCTCCCACTGCGGGCGGCGATACTCCCCAGCCTGAGCCCACGGTCCACCTCCGTCGAACAATTCCTCCCATCTCCAGGAATCCTGAACGCACCTTTCCATCTCCTCAAAAGTCCATGAGTCTATATTTCCCCTCTTCTGGTGCTTCTCCTTCCTCCGCTGCTTGGTCCGTTTTTGGTGGGGGATTCTGTAACGGCTGTCGGAAGAGAGAGTAGACCAAGGTGCAGCGGAGTTAGTGTTCATCTACTCTCTACTCTCTACTACTCTATACTCTACTACTCTATACTCTCTACTCTATACAACTCTCTACTCTACTCTCTACTCTATACAACTCTCTACTCTCTACTCTCTACACTCTACAACTCTCTACTCCCCTCTACTCTATACTACTCTATACACTCTACTCTCTACAACTCTCTACTACTCTTCTAATCTCTACTCTATACTCTACTACTCTATACTCTCTACTACTGTCTACTCTCTACTACTGTCTACTCTCTACTACTCTCTACTCCCTACTACTTTCAACGCTCTACTCCTCTCTTCCACTCTCTACTACTCGTCACTCACTACTACTCTCTACTCTATACTCCTCTCTACCACTCTCTACTCTCTACTACTCTCTTCTACTCTATACTCACTACTACTCTATATTCTCTACCACTCTCTTCTAATCTATACTCTCTACTACTCTCTACTCTATATTCTCTACTACTCTCTTCTAATCTACTCTCTACTACTCTCTACTCTCTCTACTCTCTCTACTCTCTACTACTTTCAATGCTCTATTCATCTCTTCTACTCTCTACTACTCTCTACTCTCTCTACTCTCTAGTACTCTATACTCTATTCTACTCTCTACTCTCTACTACTTTCAATGCTCTATTCATCTCTTCTACTCTCTACTATTTACTACTCTCTTCTACTCTATATTCGCTACTACTCTCTATTGCTCTCTACTACTCTCTACTCTCTACTTCTCTCTTCTACTCTCTAATCCTCTCTACTATCTACCACTCTCTACTACTATCTACTACTCTATACTCTCTACTACTCTCTAATACTCTCTACTCTCTAATCCTCTCTACTCTCTACTACTCTCTACTCTCTACTATCTACCACTCTCTACTACTATCTAATCTATACCACTCTATACGCCCCAATACTCTATACTCTACACGCAATACTCTATAATCTCTACTACTACTGACCCACCGCCAAACTGGTCATGCTGGAGGAAGTTGCAGGCAGCAGAACGTTCTCCATGGCGTCTCCAGACTCTGTCACGTCTGTCACATGTGCTCAGTGTGAACCTGCTTTCATCTGTGAAGAGTACAGGGCGCCAGTGGCGAATTTGCCAATCTTGATGTTCTCTGGCAAATGCCAAACGTCCTGCACGGTGTTGGGCTGTAAGCACAACCCCCACCTGTGGACGTCGGGCCCTCATACCACCTTCATGGAGTCTGTTTCTGACCATTTGAGCAGACACATGCACATTTGTGGCCTGCGGGAGGTCATTTTGCAGGGCTCTGGCAGTGCTTCTCCTGCTCATCCTTGCACAAAGGCGGAGGTAGCGGTCCTGCTGCTGGGTTGTTGCCCTCCTACGGCCTCCTCCACGTCTCCTGATGTACTGGCCTGTTTCCTGGTAGCGCCTCCATGCTCTGGACACTACGCTGACAGACACAGCAAACCTTCTTGCCACAGCTCGCATTGATGTGCCATCCTGGATGAGCTGCACTACCTGAGCCACTTGTGTGGGTTGTAGACTCCGTCTCATGCTACCACTAGAGTGAAAGCACCGCCAGCATTCAAAAGTGACCAAAACATCAGCCAGGAAGCATAGGAACTGAGAAGTGGTCTGTGGTCCCCACCTGCAGAACCACTCCTTTATTGGGGGTGTCTTGCTAATTGCCTATAATTTCCACTTGTTGTCTATTCCATTTGCACAACAGCATGTGAAATTTATTGTCAATCAGTGTTGCTTCCTAAGTGGACAGTTTGATTTCACAGAAGTGTGATTGACTTGGAGTTACATTGTGTTGTTTAAGTGTTCCCTTTATTTTTTTGAGCAGTGTATTTTTAAAATCTTTACAGGAAAATGCCACGGGCACTATCTGATGTGTGGAGACATTTCACTGCAGCTAATGTAGAAGGAAAAGCTATGTACATTTGCAAATACTGTGCCAAATCTTATGTGAAGAATGCAACAAAGATGCAGAATCATCTGGCCAAGAGCATTAAGTTCCCTCAGCGCTCACAACAAGCAACCTCAGACAAAAGTCCCTCTACTTCTATTCGAGGTGAAAATGATGAATCAGACACCTTATTGATAGCAACAGCTCATGGTCCTCCTGGAATCAGACGTTTTTTTGACTCAATGGAGTAAAGTAGTCAGAGAAATGCTGATGAATGTCTTGCTCGAGCTGTGTATGCAACTGGTTCACCTCTGATGCTCACAGGCAATGTTTTGGATATGTGGAGATTGCATCTGCTAGCCGAGACACCCAGCCAGCGCCTGCCCTTCATTCTCATTCTGCTGAGTCCCTTGACAGAGAGAGAGGCGTCTCAGCTCAGCTCCCTGCTCTTTCATTTCATTTTGTCTATACTCATGTGCACACAGGGAGAGTTAGCCATTGTTCATGACTCTCAGTTCCATTTCATTACATTACACATAAGAGTCATTGTCATTTGACAAAGGCGTTAAGCATTAGGACCTTACCTTTCATATCAGCAAGAAACGGATAACCACCTTTATAGGCTTTGGGTTAGTGTTCCCACATGGCCACATCTCCATGTTACAGTGCATGTTTACAGAAGACAGACTGGAGATGGAGGGACCACCTATACTAATTAGCTATCTAGCATGCTCCGAACACCTGTGTGTAACAGAAGAAGTCTGCCAGAAACGTGCTGTCTCTGAAACGTGCTGTCTCTGAAACGTGCTGTCTCTGAAACGTGCTGTCTCTGAAACGTGCTGTCTCTGAAACGCGCTGTCTCTGAAACGTGCTGTCTCTGAAACGCGCTGTCTCTGAAACGTGCTGTCACTGAAACGCGCTGTACTGAAACGTGCTGTCACTGAAACGTGCTGTCTCTGAAACGCGCTGTCACTGAAACGCGCTGTCTCTGACACGTGCTGTCTCTGACACGTGCTGTCTCTGAAACGTTTGCGAATATTTTCATGTATATGAAAGTAAAGAGCTTTATGTTTCTAGAACCGTATCGCAATTGAGAATCGATTCCCGTTTAAATGGCGTATTTATAAGCTATTGTTACAGGTAAAACAATGTTCCTTTGTGTGTGTGTGAGCGTGTGTGTGTGAGCATGTGTGTGCGTGTGAGCTTGTGTTTGTGCGTATGTGTATGTGCGCGTGCGTGTATGTGTGTGCATATTTCTGAACTCATAACCTTTAACAAAAATGACAAGCACATAATAACCATAGACTCTGAACATTCTGTATGGCAGCATTACTCATCCAACTGAAACAACTGT